>NC_041389.1:131342825-131435905 GCF_002162155.2 Triticum dicoccoides
CCAGTGCTTGTCTAAGTGTTGGTCCGAACTGAGCAGCCTGCGGGGCCACCTCGGGGCAACTCGAGGGCTGGTTTTACTCGTAGCTTGACTTATCCGGTGTTGCCCTGAGAACGAGATATGTGCAGCTCCTATCGGGATTGTCGGCGCATCGGGCGGCTTTGCTGGTCTTGTTTTACCATTGTCGAAATGTCTTGTAAACCGGGATTCCGAGTCTGATCGGGTCTTCTTGGGAGAAGGTCTATTCCTTCGTTGATCGCGAGAGCTTGTCATGGGCTAAGTTGGGACACCCCTGCAGGGTATAATCTTTCGAAAGCCGTGCCTGCGGTTATAGGCAGATGGGAATTTGTTAATGTCCGGTTGTAGATAACTTGACACCAGATCCAAATTAAAACGCATCAACCGTGTGTGTAGCCGTGATGGTCTCTTCTCGGCGGAGTCCGGGAAGTGAACACGGTTTCTGGGTTATGTTTGACGTAAGTAGGAGTTCAGGATCACTTCTTGATCATTACTAGTTGACGACCGTTCCGCTTGCTCTCTTCTCGCTCTTGTTTGCGTATGTTAGCCACCATATATGCTTAGTCGCTGCTGCAGCCTCACCACTTTACCCCTTCCTTTCCCATTAAGCTTTGCTAGTCTTGATACCCATGGTAATGGGATTGCTGAGTCCTCGTGGCTCACAGATTACTACAACAACAGTTGCAGGTACGGGTTATGCGATGATCATGATGTGAGAGTGATGTTTGCTTGCGTTGAGTTCTTCTGCTTCTTCGATCAGGGATAGGTTCCAGGTCGGCAGCCTGGGCTAGCAGGGTGGATGTCGTTTGAGTTTCTATTTGTGATTCATCCATAGTCGGATGATGCTCTGATGTATTGTGATGTTGTATTCGTGTGGCATTGTATGCCTTATGTATGTATCCCCATCTATTATGTAATGTTGATGTAATGATATCCACCTTGCAAAAGCGTTTCAATATGCGGGTCTATCCTTGGTGGGACCTTCAAGTTCCTTTTGGATAGGGTCGCATATTGGGCGTGACATGGGGCAAGCTCGAGGGGGTCCCTGGCGTGGGCGCATGCATTGGCCGAGCTAGGCGGCGTCTGGCGCGCGCCTGAGGGGGTGAGAGAGAGAGGAGAAGGAGGGGGACAGCACGGTGGAGTGTTGCGGATGTCGAGGCACCTCGACTGGCGCAAGGGTCAAGGGACGCGGTGTCAACGCTCGGGTGCTCTGCCACGCGCTCCAAAGCATGCAAATGGGCGGCATCCGCGGCCTTTTGCACGCACCCGCGCGTCCACTTGTATCTGGTAGCTGCAAGGGGAAGTAAACAATGGGAAAGTGGCATTGGATGCCCTGGGGAGCCACTAGAGGGGAGAGGGAGTTGAGAGAGAGTGGAAATGGTGCTGTCCAGAGAGGGAAAAAGGTCTTTTCACTCCCATCATCATGGCTCCTCGGGCAGGGAAAGATGTAGGGGTTAGAGGAGGACCAGATGAGGCTGTGGGAAAAAGTTCAACTCATGGAGACTACTGGAAGGGGTTAAAACATGCATTTTGAAATTCTGCCCGAAGGTGTTTGATGTTGGTTTGGGAAAGAAGATGAACTCCTCTTGTCATGAGGCTTGACAGCGTCAAATGGTATGAAAAAATAAGAGGTTCCGCCAATATTGAATCCATTTGGGCAAAGTTGCCAATGCAACTTTTGTAAACCCTAGAAATCAACAGAAATTAGTTTTCCAAGATCTAGTCATGCAAAACTATTCTCCTTGATGCACCGCTTGGTGTAGTGTCATCATTTAGGGTTTAGAACATGCCCAGAAAGATTGAGAGGAAAAGGAGAAAGTTGGCAATGTAAAGTTGTTCAAATTTGGTTCTGGGCAGAGAGGGTTTTGGGGCACTTTGATCAAGATAACATTCTCTCCAACTTCTGACATTTGGTCTAGATGAATAATTAGACCATTTGAGCATGTGCACCAAGTTTGAGAACATTTGGACATGTTTGGCAATGTAAAGTTGCTCAAACTTCAAAATGACAGAAATGGTTTTGAGGGGATTTGATGATGTTATATTGTTCTCCAAGACATGAGACTTGGCAATATCACCAAATAGGGCATTTGTGACATGCTAGAATTTTCTTGGAATTTTTATAGAATATTTCCTTTGTAAATATTCCAAAAGCTTGAAATATCCAGAAAGGGTTTTTGAGGGATTTGACCATTATTTTGAACATGACCATGTGTTCAAACTCTTATATATGGACAAAATATGTCAAATAAGTTTCCCTAGGTTTTTACCAAATATTTTTAAAGCTTTGAAATAATTTTAACCTATTAAAAACCATTTCTGGCCTAAAGAAAAAGCCTTTAAATAAAATAGGAAAATAACTTTTAAAATTATATTTTTGTGGTTTATGGGAGTCTTATACCTAATAGGAGTTAAACATACTCTTTGAAAGATTTTTCATACCCCAAATCAAGTACTTGTAGTGCAAACCTCAACTTAGGGGTTTTTGGAAAACTAAATTTAGAAAATACTTTTTGGACAAAATATTTTTATAAGAAAATTCTAGACTATACTATACACATGGCATGATCATTTGGCAGAAGTTTTGGATCAAGGAGAAGGAGTATAAGAGATGGAGGATTTATTTGATTTTTAGAGCACTTGCAAACAACAGACAAAATCCAATCTAGGCAATGTCCAAAACACTCCAATGTTTTTGTCAAACCACATTTTATCATGATTTATCATCTTAAGTGTTGTCCCTGAAAATCAGGGTGTGACAGGATAACTTGCTTTAGTGTTGATATTTTGAAAAACATGGTTGCTTGTTGGTATGCTTGAGTATTAAAGTCTTCATGTCAAAACTAGGCTATTGCTTTGAATCATATAAAAGTCCATTTGTCCATGCTATAAAGAAAAGAATATGATGAACATGTTACGCAACATCGCACATCAACAATTCTATTTTTATTTACCTACTCGAGGACGAGTAGGAATTTAGCTTGGGGATGCTGATACGTCTCCAATGTATCTATAATTTTTGATTGTTCCATGCTGTTATATTATCATTCTTGGATGTTCTACAATCATTTTATAGTCATTTTATATCATTTTTTGGTACTAACCTATTGACATAGTGCCCAGTGTCAGTTGCTGTTTACTGCATGTTTTTTACATCACAGGAAATCGATATCAAATGGAGTCCAAACGCAATGAAACTCCTGGAGAATTTTTTTGGGGCCAAAAGAAAGCCAGTGGGCCAAGGAAGCACCTGAGGGGCTGCTCGAGGGGAGCAGAACCCACCAGGGCGCGTCAGGAGGCCTAGGTGCACCCTGGTGGGTTGTGCCCACCTCGGGTGCCCCCTGGATTGCCTCTTTGCTATATACATACCCAAATATTCCAGAAACCCTAGGGGAGTCGACGAAAATCAATTCCAGCCACTGCAGAGTCCAGAACCACCAGATCCAATCTAGACACCGTCATGGAGGGGTTCACCACTTCCATTGGTGCTTCTCCTATGATGCTTGAGTAGTTCTTTGTAGACCTACGGGTATGTAGTTAGTAGCTAGATGGCTTCCTCTCTCTCTCTCTCTCTCTCTCTCTCTTGATTATCAATACAATGGTCTCTTGGAGATCCATATGATGTAAGTCTTTTGGCCGTGTGTTTGTTGGGATCCGATGAACTTTTATTTTATGATCAGATCTATGTTTTTATCCAAGAAAGTTATTTGAGTCTTCTTTGATCTCTTATATGCATGATTGCTTATAGCCTCATATTTCTTCTCTGATATTTGGGTTTTGTTTGGCCAACTTGATATATTTATCTTGCAATGGGAAGATGTGCTTTGTAGTGGGCTCGATCTTATGGTGCATGATCCCAGTGACAAAAGGGGAACCGACACGTATGTATCATTTTTACTAAGGATAACCAGATGAGATCTATATCTACGCAATATATAAACAGATCTTGTCTACATCATGTCATTGTTCTTATTGCATTACTCTGTTTTTCCATTAACTTAATACACTAGAGGCATGCTAGATAGCGGTCGATGTGTGGAGTAATAGTAGTAGATGCAGGCAGGAGTCGGTCAACTAATCTTGGATGTGATGCCTATATAATGATCATTACCTGTATATCGTCATGATTATTTGAAGTTCTGTCAATTGCCCAACAGTAATTGTTTTCCCACTGTTTGATATTTTTCTCGAGAGAAGCCACTAGTGAAACCTACGGCCCCCGGTTCTCTTTTCATCATATTTTCCTTTGCGATCTATTTTCCCTTGCATTTATTTTTAGATCTATTAAACCAAAAATACAAAAATACCTTGCTGTAGTATAGAGGCGTCGTACCCGGAAGGGATTGACAACCCCTTTAACACATTGGGTTGTGAGTATTTGTTAATTGTGTGCAGGTGTTGTTTTCGTGGTGTGAGGAGGTTCTCCTACTAGTTCGATAACCTTGATCTCATCACTGAGGGAAATACCTACCGCCTCTATACTACATCATACCTTCCTCTTTGGGGAAATACCGACGTAGTTTTTTGCAGACATCAGACGGTCAAAAGACCCCGTGCGCACAGGGTACCCAGAGAGTTACGCAGTACCCCGTGCGCACGAGGGTCCAAAGACCCAATGCGCACGGGGTACCCAGTAACTTTCTGTTATAAGCTTTCTGAGTACCACATGCACGCACACTAAGATCTTAGGTGGTAGGAATGGGTAGGCTAGTGTATATGGTTCCGTAATGGCATTCCCGCACAACTTTCATCCACACAAACCCCTCTTAATAGTGCGGTCTTTCCTACGACTCGAAGCAAACCAAAAACTAAAACCTTCAACTCACTGGTAGACCCTTTGTCCTTTTTGAATTGGGGGATCGCACATCTCCATCACAAAGCACTTGGAACCAATATCTTGAGATTAAATCTAGCAACCGATATTAATTCAACTAACCACATTGTCATCACACCAAAATATAGTTTAAGTGCCACTTGCACTTTCAGTCTCCCCCTTTTTGGTGCATTGATGACAACGTGGTTAGAGCATGGCATAAGAGATATGAATAAATGGATAGCCATGTGACAATGAATGGTCATAGTAGCTCCCCCTATATGTGTGCCCGAATAAAATGAATGCTTGAGAATGCATCAAGTACAAACATAGGAGGCTCCCCCAAGATCAACATTGTCAAGACATGAGATCAACAAAATAAACCTATAACGATGCCTAGATCTCATGAAACAGTGCGGTGCGCAAATATCGTGAGACACATAATAAGCACGAAATGAACATAGCATAAGGTTCAATATGAAAGCTAGAGTCTCACGAGCAGAAATGAGTAGCTCCCAACCACACAAGCGGAAAGCAAACAAGAGTATCTCAAGCCAGCTAAAAACAACTAACAAAGTAGAGAAACACCAGGCTTGAGATCTCAACACACACTAAGAACACCAACACCCACCACTTCTCCCCCTTTGTCATCAAGACAACAAAAAGGAGACAAATGGCGACACACAGACCCACTAGACAAGAGGAGGAGCACTTGAGGAATCATCATCAAAACGCCATCCTGCTATCTAAAAGGACCGAGCTGTGGCTTCACTGTAGATGTCCTCTGACCCTGGCCCAACCTCCTCACCAGTTGTAGCCCTCTCTGCCGTTTGCTGACGCCTCACAAGCTTCTCCTTGTTGATCTCCTTAATTTGATGGCGCTGGATAGACTGGCACATCTTGAACATGTTGCTCAATGTCTTGAATATGGACTTCTTCTCCCCTCTGGCGAAAACGGCCTTAGAACCAACTGACTTGGCCTTACCACGAGGGATCTATGCAGTGGAGGACATGCCAGGAGTGATTGTGGCACGATCCTCAAGCCTAGGGTTGCACCCCTTCTTGATAGGCATATATGGATCAGGAGCAGCTGGGGTCCAGTTGGAGTTGCACTTGGGAATAGAAGTCTTGTACGAAGCAATATACTTAGCTGGGAAGACGGACTCAATCAATGACTGCATGAACGGAGCATAGATCAATGACTTTTTCTCTTGCACACACTGATGGAGCTCATAGAACATGAAGTCCAGAACATCCACCCTCTTCTTCTGATGTAGGTACACCAAGACATCCAACATGGAACTCCGTATGTTGTGAGAATCACCAGCCTTTGGAGTGAGAGTATACCTCAAGATATGGCACAAAGTGTCATAGAGGGGCACAAGGTCTTTGATGGACCTGGTGACAAACGACTTCTCTTGCTTGTAAGCGAAAGCAATCTCATCCTTAGTGCGTTGCCCACTTTGACGACTCTGCCAAACTCATCAGATGCTGCCTCTTCATCAATGAACAGATAAGGAATGATCTCAGAAAACTTTGCCGTAGGAGCGGAGCACCGATTCGTCATGGACATCAAAGTAAGGGTGCAAGCAGAGTCATTGGAGAGAAAAAAGGTGGCAAAGAACTGCATTACCAGATCCTCGTTGTATGGATAGTTGAATAAGATGAAGGGAATGAGGCCCAACTGTAAGGGCATATTTATCCCCAAGATGTTTTGGTGATTGATGACAATGCTTGTGCGGACTAATCGCGTGCGTTAAGTTCTTTCAAAGATTCATCCTTTGGCACGAGACGATTTTCTCCCCTCGGTGTTTTAATCAAGACGGTGTAGCTCCTTCGTTTCGTTGTTGGTGGACTAGTCCCGTAGGAGTCTCCGTACTATCAAGAGGGGATCCACTTTCGTAAGACTAGGGTGGAATCAACACGCACACATCCATATCACACCCGTCGTTTTATTTCCGCTTCATTGGAGCTGTTGTTTTCCCCTTAGTATGCTTTGCTCTGCCCCAGCGGTAGTACCGCGACCCACAGTGGTAGTACCGCCGAAGCTCCCCAGCGGTAGTACCGCTCTCAGAGCGGTAGTACCGCTCCAAGCGGTAGTACCGCTCTCAGAACGGTAGTACCGCTTGGGGTCTTCGGCCGTAGTACCGCAGTGCTTCCGGGCTACTGCCGCCTCGATTCGAGAACGATGTTTTTCGTGTCGGGTTTTGTGGTACTAAGGGCGGTAGTTGTGGCGGTAGTACCGTTCCAAGCGGTAGTACTGCGCCTACCCCCACGGTAGTACCGCCCCTAGGGTCAGGGCCCTGTTAGCATGGCAGTACCGCTGGGTTGAGCGGTAGTACCGCCCGGAGCGGTAGTACCGCCCTTCCCTAGCAGTAGTACCACTCTGTGCAGGGCTGCTCAGTGGGATAACGGTTGGATTGTTCCCCCCACTATATAAAGGGGTCTTCTTCCCCAAAGTTGACCTACCTCTTTACCCCAAAGCTCCATTGTTGCTCCAAGCTCCATTTTCGCCCGATCTCTCTCCCTAGCCAATCAAACTTGTTGATTTGCTCGGGATTGGTTGAGAAGGCCCAGATCTACACTTCCACCAAGAGAAATTTGATTCCCCCCACTTATCCCTAGCGGATCTTGTTACTCTTGGGTGTTGAGCACCCTAGACGGTTGAGGTCACCTCGAAGCCATACTCCATTGTGGTGAAGCTTCGTGGTGTTGTAGAGAGCCTCCAAGTGTTGTGGAGATAACCCCAATCTTGTTTGTAAAGGTCCGGTTGCCGCCTTCAAGGGCTCCAATAGTGGATTCACGGCATCTCGCATTGTGTGAGGGTGTGAGGAGATTACGGTGGCCCTAGTGGATTCTTGGGGAGCATTGTGCCTCCACACCGCTCTAACGGAGACGTACTTCCCCTTAAAAGGAAGGAACTTCGGTAACACAACCTCGTCTCCACCGGCTCCACTCTTGGTTATCTTGTCCCTTTACTTTTGCAAGCTTACTTGAGTTGTATCTATTTCTTGCTTGTGTGCTTATTGTCTTTGCATCATATAGGTTGTCCACGTAGTTGCACATCTAGACAACCTATTTCTTTGCAAGGTTTAAATTGTTAAAGAAAAGTCTAAAAATTGTTAGTTGCCTATTCATCCCCCCTCTAGTCAACCATATCGATCCTTTCAATTGGTATCAGAGCCTCGTCTCTTTATTAAGGACTTTGCCGTCCAAAGAGTATGGTTGACACCCACGATGGTGCGGAGGAGCACTCCGGTGTGAATCCCATCTCATCCACGGCCGAAGGGGGAGCCTCGGTCTCTCATGAGGAATTCAATGTGGCTTTAGACACATTGAAATCCTCCATGACGGCCGAGGTTAAAAGCATGTTTTCTGATTTCCTAGACGGACTTAAACTATCTACCTCGCCGATGGAAGTGGGTGATCCCACTAACAAGGTGACGGATGCTACCTCCGACAAGGGGGAAGCTAACAGTGAAAAGAGTCCATCTACTAGTGGTAGAAATGGCACCGGCATCTTTGCCAATGTGGAACCCCCAGTGTATAGAGGACCGATCCCCTCTACTCATTTGAATCATGCCGGTCCTCCTCCTAAATATGTGAAAAATGTAGATTTTGACTCTTGGGTTTATCGCTTCAAGCGTCACTTAAAACATGTGAACACTAACCTTTGGAGAATTATTGAAGAAGGTTTCTATCCTCATGATCCAAGCAACTTCACCCCTCGAGAAGAAGTGGACAGTCAATTCAATGAGAGTGCTCTCTTCATCATCCAAGATGCAATCCTTCCCGAAGATCTCCCTCATCTTCGACCTCATGTCATGGCTAAAGAAGCATGGAAATGTGTTGAGTCTCTCTATCGAGGAAGTGCTAGCATTCAACACTCCAACTATGACGTGGTGCAAGATGAAGCCGATGAGTTTGCAATGAAAGAGGATGAAGAACCTCGTGAGCTCTTTCGAAGAGTGACCAAACTCGCGGTCGCACTCCGAGATCATGGGAGCAAGGACACGGATGACAACTGGATCAACGCAATTTCCTCAAGGCCATGATGCCCTACAACAAGGCCATGTCCTCCGTCATTCGCCAAAGACCGGACTTCCACTCCATGACCTCAGGTGAAGTGTTGGATGAGTTTGTTGCAATGAGTATCTTGGATAAGACCGCCGACAATGCGGTGCTCCATTCTCAAAGGGCAAAGAAGCCCAATCTTGCCTTGAAGGCCAAGGTTAGTGTGGAAGAAGAAGAAGAAGAGGAAGATGAGGAGAGCAACCCCGAGGACACGAAGTATGATTATCATGAGCACATGGCTCTTGCCTCAAGACAGTTTTGGAGTAAGAAGAATACAAGACCCAACTTCAACAAGAACAACTCAAGTGGCCTCAAGTGGAAGCAACGAGTTAGAACTTGTTTCAACTGTGGCAATGTTAGCCATTTCGTTGCGGATTGTCCCTACGAGAAGCAGGAAGACAATGGTGGCAAGTTCATGTGACACCCCAAAATTTTGGCCTTGTTTTAATGGAATAAAATTTTGCCAGGATTTAAAACTTTGAATTTTTGAGCTCCATTTTGATTTTTGTTTAAATCATTTCCTTCCCTGTTATGATGAGTTTTTCCCAAAAAGAAAACTTTTAAAATGTGTTATTGGACTTGATTAACCTCTCAAGAAAAACTTTCCTTTTATCAGTGTAACTAATTAAATAATTAGGTTGCTTGATCTTTATTTTCTTGAAAAGGGTTTTCTAGGTTAAATGGCCATATTTGAACTACAACCATTTGATAAATTCACTTAAAATTCCCACAAAAATTTGGAGATGTCATGTGATGTTTTTAAATCACTTTTATGCTAAAATATATTTCATTCATGAAATATTTTGAGCCCTACACTCAATTTTTCTTCTCTGGTCCAGAGTGCTTTTTGCACTACAACCTATTTAAATATTTCTTTAAAACTTCTACCAAAATTAAGGGAGGTCAGTAGGAGCCTATTATTTCACTTTGTGCAAAAACCTATTTATGTTCTTTGAAAAATTTGAGTGAATCAACCTCATCTTCATTCTGGACCAACTTGATGGTTTGTACAGCAACCATGTTTTTACTTGCTCTTTAACCCTTGATCTTTTCTCCTACTTGTAGTCCCCCATGTTAAACCCTTAAGTCCAGGAGCATGCACCTTTTGGATCATTTTTGGTTCATGAAATAATGTCATTTATTTCCTATCCAGAATTGAAGTTTTGTAAAACTTGCACTAACAAGTTTCTGCTTTTCGCAAACTAACCACACCACTCCCCCTTGCACCTAAAGAGACCACCATCTGGAGATTTTGGCCACTCCAAGAAATGCCTAAGTGCCCTTGGCATTTTGTCAAACACCTTATGGGCATGATCAGTTTTGACATGAGTTTTGGCATTGCACTGTAAACTTGCACCTTTGATCAAACAAGCATGTCCACTAGACTCCCCGTTTCTCCTAACCTAGATCTGTTAATTGCCAGTCTCAACCAAGCTCTGTAGCATGCTCTAGCATTGCGTCGAGCACGTTCCGTGCACGCCCGGAGCGCGAGCAGAGCGTGCGTTTGGCACGCACGTGCGCCGAGCCGACACACTGGCCCCGACGGCATTGGCCCGCTCTGCAGAACCTCGCCACATACTCCCCTTCTCACCACTACGCGCCAAGCCGCTCCTCGCCACGCCCGGCAAGCCAAGAGCTAGCCGCCGCCGCCGCTTGACAGCCCTGCGCTGTTCAGCGCCGCCCAAGCCACCCCGGCTCGCCACCTGCCCCTGTGAGCAGTGCGTGCTCATCCACAGCTTCGTCCCCTAGCTCTCGTCGCCGCCACGTTCTCCTGCAGCTATAGAAAGACGGTCGCCGACGAGCTCATCCGCGGCCGCCGCTGAACCGCCTCGACTCGCCTATATAAGGAGGCCAGAGCTCATCCCCGCACGCAGGCAGTCCCAAGCCACCTCCCGAGGACCCCCTTTGGCAGCCAATCGACCCGGGGAGGCCTCCTTCCTCATCTTCGGCAACTCCTGCCGCCGCCACCGCCCCGGCCAATCCGACACCTCCAGTATCTCCCACTCTCCATTCTCTCCACCAAGAGCTCCCACATCCTCCCGTGATCCTTTTCCCCTACTTGATTTTGATCGGGAGCCAACGCCGCCACAAAGTCACTTCGCCACCGAAGCCTTCCTCCGCCGCGGTGCTCGCCGCCGGCAGCTCACTCCGTCCCCGCCGACCCAACGACTACCGGGAGGACCGCCCCAGCCTTACGGATCCATCCCCACCCTCGGGGGCCCGCGAGGAGCAGCCAAACGCCGGCGACGATCGCCGGAGCCCCGCTCCGCTCGGGCAAAGGAGGGAGACGACGTGCGGCGACTGGTCAAACCTGACCAGTGGGCCAGGCAGGCCCACTGTCAGTGACACCCCGCGCCGTCCGCATGGTTAAGTGGAGGCGTAAAGCCTCAAGTACGCCTCCTCTGTACCGAAAGCGTAATCTCGTCTGAATCGTTTTATTTTCTGTTTTAATTTAAATAACAGATTTGACCACAACTTTGACTGGTTATAACTTTTTAAATATAACTCCAAATGAGTTGATTCTTTTTCCTACCTTCCTTAAATTTGGTCTAGTTTATTTTAAGATTTATTTGAAAATTGTTCAAACAACTTTTTTGTACTGTTTTTGAAATGTGTGTTAATTCAAATATATTTTTAAATAGGATTTTGGGAGAGAGAAGAAGCTTTCAAAAGTTTTGGAGAGCATCTCACCCCTCCACAACATTGAAGGCAAGCATTCTGAACCCCGGCATAATATTTTTGGTGTGATCGTTGATGCATTTATAACACCACCGCATTTCGAAGGACTTGTTATTTCATGTGATATGATCATATGCATGGGTGCATGTTATTGATTTCCATGCTGTTGGAAATGAACACACTTGTGATGATAATCACCCCCATGTGCCTTGCATGCATACCGGCAGGAACCCGGGAAAACCTCTGCCTTGGGTAGGCATGAGTTTGTCGCCGGTCTCCGTCGGGACGGTTATGTCTGGTATGGCATGGTAACGTGATATGAGAGGTGACTCTGTTGGATGAAATATATTCGTTATACTAATCATGCAGGGAATACTTGAACCTCCTGAGTCGACCGTAGATCGAGTCTTGTTCCAGTAACCCCCATACTTGTTTCGTACTACCACTCGTCTCTACAAGTAGAGTACGGTTCAGTAAGTTGTCAACCTCTTTCCAGCACACACCGTACAGAGAGGCCATGGTGGAAGGTACCGGTTGTAGCTGGTAGGCAGGCCACCTGGTCCGGGGGCATGGGTGTTTCCGGTTGGGACCGAGAGGGGAGGCCACCCCTTAGAGCGCGCGATATAAATTTGATCCCATGCTACGCGAGGTTGTATCCTCCCCACTTAGAGTTTGCTTAACAGGTGTCGTGGGTGATTCCAGACACGTGTGAGATAAGCTGGTGTGTGCAAGTTAGGTGTGTTTTCAACAAAAAGATCGTAGACGGAATTAGTCCTGCTGGACTAGAGAAATCCGTTACTCGTGGGTAAAGAGTACACCCTCTGCAGAGAATAAACCTATTCGAATAGCCGTGTCCATGGTTAAGGATTACAGTCTGGGATGGGTCAGGTGTCGGTCTTAGTGTCGGTCTTCGGAGGTGAAACCGTTAACCAGAAAATGGAATTACTACTCGTGACTGTGATATCTATGATGATTATTATTATTGTTGACTAACCCATGATATTATTGTTATTATCGAGTATCTCTGGGATGGTTCTACCTCCAGGGATATTCATTATGATTATTTCTTTTAAAGCCCTTTATGTGGCGTCGCTCAGACGCCCGACTGTGGCATTTCTTTTAAAGCCCTTTATGTGGCGTCGCCCAGACGCCCGACTGTGGCATTTCTTTTAAAGCCCTTTATGTGGCGTCGCCCAGACGCCCGACTGTGGCATTTCTTTTAAAGCCCTTTATGTGGCGTCGCTCAGACGTCCGACTGTGGCATTTCTTTTAAAGCCCTTTATGTGGTGTCGCTCAGACGCCCGACTGTGGCATTACTTGTTATTTATTTCATAAATTTTAATACTACTATGTTATTGCAATTTTATAAATAACTTGCTTGCACGCATCCGAGATTTATTTATCTTTTGTGACTGACGTCATGAGCATAAAAATATTTTTAGCACATCATGGTTATATTATACCTGTGTTCATAATGTTTGCGAGTACATTCAAAGTACTCACTGGCTTGTCCCTGGCTATTGTCTTGGCCAGATTTTTCTCGCACGGAGAGGAGCGACGCGATGCCAGCCCCGGAACCCACTCAATGGAGATAGCAGCCTCGCGAAGATAGGAATTAACCTGGTCAGCTGTTCCCGTGGGAAATGGAGTCCCATAGACACTGATGTTTCACAACCCGCTTCCTCCATCAACCACTAGAAACCATTTGTTGTACTCACAGGCCAAAATGGTCTTGTACTACATATTTTGTTTTTTGCTTGGAATTTCTGTATCAAGTTGGAGCCTCATCAGCTAACAGTAATCCTGGGGCTGATGAGCACGATGGTCTTTTCTGGAAATTTATTACCCGGAAAACCCGGTCGTGACAGACTTGGTATCAGAGCCAGGTTGACCATTGGCTAATCCTATCTTAGCCAGGTCAATAAACTTAGGCAAACCAACCCACCAGACCTTAACCAAACCCCAGCCAAGCTTCTCGTGCAAGATAGACACACAGTGACCCAACACTTTTGGCAGTCGGTGCCCAA
The DNA here is from genome assembly GCF_002162155.2 of Triticum dicoccoides. Classification (NCBI taxonomy): domain Eukaryota; kingdom Viridiplantae; phylum Streptophyta; class Magnoliopsida; order Poales; family Poaceae; genus Triticum; species Triticum dicoccoides. The sequence goes on from NC_041389.1 coordinate 131,356,434, forward strand.
CCTATCAACCTAACCTGCCACTCATATGCCAGTGACCGGCCCCTAAATAGTCCTTTCTCACAAGCGTGCGAAGGAAGATTCCGTCCCCTTTTCCCTATAAAAAGGGGCGCGCTAACACCAAACCAGCACACACAGCCGCTACCCCAAACCGAGCCATAATGCCTGGACCTATAGTGCACAACGAAACCACAGCAACCAACCTTGGAGGTTTTGTGACCATCCTCGCAAACCTCACCCGTCGTGCTTACGCATTAGAGGAGCCACCAGAATATGTTGTGTATCAAGGACCCATGAGCGGTGAAGACCGCCAATTCTGGGCCACTGTGCACATTTACGGTAGGAGTCTAGCACCCGAGCGTCCCTACCGGTTCACCGGAAGAACAACATCCTTTGAGCCACAAGCCATCCAGCTAGCCGCTCGAGAGGCTATAGTTCATCTCAGGCACTTGTCGCCCAGAGTTAACTGTCGCTCGTTCCACTACTATCCCAGACGTGAAGGGTATGGTAGACCACCCCAAGTTGCCAATGGAGATCACGAGACGGACCCCGCATTGTTGCACCTAGTGCGCTATGTAAGTGCACTAGAGGCACTGTACGACCAGATCACTATTGATCTAATCGCAGCTCGTGGAGAGCTGGTTCGTCGAGCCCCGGCGAGAGAAGAAAACGAGCCCAACACCGACAACCCAGTCGTGCTGTTTGGACAACCGATCGAGACCCCGAGATCTGCCCCAGCCATCGGCCAAGGTGCTGCGATAACCCCAGAAGTGCTTCGACGCATTTTGGGAGCACACTCCAACGGGGTTATGGCCAACAATCCCCGCAATGGTCATTCTCACTACCCCGACCCTGCAGTTCCTCCGCCATCTCCGACTAATCCCGGTAGAGAGACACGTGGAGAAGCCTCGACATCCACCAGGCACGCCCGTTTAGACATAAACGAGGTAGACTAAGCCGTATGAGTAGCACCAAGTTTCAATGTATCCTCGCTTTGTAATCACGCGATCGTGTATATTAACGCAGCCTGTCGTTGTGCCTTTGTCTTAATAGTAGCCTCGCATAATTGGTCAGCGCATAGCTGCATATTTTTCCGGGCACAACTACCCAAAACCAACCCGACGACAACCACAGTAATGCGTCTTTTTATGAGATATGTGTATCTCTGACACTGACCCGACCTTTGGAGCTAAGCTGGCAAATTTTTACCTTTCACCACGGTAAAACGATCCGGCTCCATTGCTATATAAAGGCCACCTTGTGACCTTACCCAGCAACCCTCACTTTGTGCACAACACTCACGCTTTTTCCTGTCATGCCGAACCCCAGCATTCATCTGAGAACCCCAGATGCAACCCCAGGTAGCTTTGTCAAAATATTGTGGGATTTTACCCGCAGTACCATGGGTTCTACCCAGCCACCCCAGTACGAGCTGTTCAAATCGAGGATCACCCCATCCACCTCGGAATATTGGGCAGCAGTACACATTCCTCCTGTAGACCCCAACCAAGATCCAATAGAAGTTTCCTTCGTGGGGAAATCTATGCCAACCCCACACTTGGCCATAGAAGCTGCTGCGAAAGAAGCGATTGCTCGTCTTCGATCCGCAGTACCCTATGCCCGCGAACGAGGATATTACTACTTTCCGAGTCGTGCAGCACCCGGAGAAGTGACATCTTTTCCCAGTGGACGTATTGAGAGAGACCCAGTTCTGGCCAACCTTATCCAGTACATAATTGCTCAAGAGCATTTAAACCAGCGAGTGATGGATTATCTCCAGAGCCTCGCAGATTTAAATCATCAGATTGCCATCGGCAGACCACTGAGACCCGACCCGGAGAGACGCATACATCGACTGGTCAATCCACTTCCTCCGATAGAAGAGGAGTGTATTCCTTTACCAGAGACATTTTATCAGGACCCCGTCCAGTTACCGTTTTCTTTTTAGATGTCACTACTGTATTTGTTCTTTGCAGCATTTATTTATGTGTGTGACTTATGCGTAATACCCTAAGTTTGTACGACGAGTCAATTATTTGGCTTCTGCAAATGTGTGTAGTTTTTGTTGTGGTTTATGCTCCTTTAAATTAACTGTTTTTCCCTCGCAAAACCCTGGAGTGAGATTTTCTTTTCCCTGAGTTGCTACATCTACACTTTCTCACGACGTGGATTATTTAATTTCACACAGCACCACGAGCGGACTCACAACCATAATCATTCGGACACATACACTGTTTGCAAAACTTTGCAACGGTGTTACATCCAGCCAATCACCCCCCCTAACAACAGTTAGCACCCGGCACACTCCATCTACTCCTCATGATCACCACCACCGCGGAGAACCAACACCCGAGCCGCAGCATCGCAATACTCGTCGAAGATTATCGCGCACAGGAGCACAAAGAGCCCCAACAGCGTCGCCAGCCCTCCGCATATCAGGATCACAAACCAGTCCGGCATCGCCTCCGCCATTAGATCCTCGACCGAGCTTCTGTAAGCAGTAACGGAGAAAGAAGGAGGAGGAGAAGTGAGGCCAGGTGTGAGGAAGAAGAGAGAGGCACCCCGGTCGTTTTTATAGCTCGAGCTCGGTGTACGGTGGGCGAAGTCCACCAACGCCGCTCGTCGCCGATCGCCGGTGTTCGGAGTCAAATCCGCGAGCAGTGCCGACAGCGCGCTGGCCCGCGAGGTGAGTGCACGCTGCACCAGCAGCTAGCACGCCGCGCACTACCACGGTACGGTCTAGTTGCCCTACACACTAGGCGTCGCCAGTGGAGAAAGCGCGCGGGAGAGAGGAAGAAGAAAGGGCCAGAGGGAGAAGAAGAGGAGACTGACAGTGGACCCCGGGTCCACCTGTCGGCCAGAGAGAGCACTGTGCTCTCGGGTACAACCAGCGTATATCTAAATTTAGGAGTTATCCTAAATTTATATCCAGCATAGAAATCACCCGTTTCTGTCCCGAACCATAGACTTTTCCGCGCAGCCCCAGTTTTTCACACTGTGGTTTTTCACCACTTATTGCCCTCTCACTGTAGCCACATCGTCATTGCGTAATTATTTTCTTAACACCGCTTTTAGCAAATCTCGAGGACGAGATTTTTTTAAGGGGGTTAGTATTGTGACACCCCAAAATTTTGGCCTTGTTTTAATGGAATAAAATTTTGCCAGGATTTAAGACTTTGAATTTTTGAGCTCCATTTTGATTTTTGTTTAAATCATTTCCTTCCCTGTTATGATGAGTTTTTCCCAAAAAGAAAACTTTTCAAATGTGTTATTGGACTTGATTAACCTCTCAAGAAAAACTTTCCTTTTATCAGTGTAACTAATTAAATAATTAGGTTGCTTGATCTTTATTTTCTTGAAAAGGGTTTTCTAGGTTAAATGGCCATATTTGAACTACAACCATTTGATAAATTCACTTAAAATTCCCACAAAAATTTGGAGATGTCATGTGATGTTTTTAAATCACTTTTATGCTAAAATATATTTCATTCATGAAATATTTTGAGCCCTACACTCAATTTTTCTTCTCTGGTCCAGAGTGCTTTTTGCACTACAACCTATTTAAATATTTCTTTAAAACTTCTACCAAAATTAAGGGAGGTCAGTAGGAGCCTATTATTTCACTTTGTGCAAAAACCTATTTATGTTCTTTGAAAAATTTGAGTGAATCAACCTCATCTTCATTCTGGACCAACTTGATGGTTTGTACAGCAACCATGTTTTTACTTGCTCTTTAACCCTTGATCTTTTCTCCTACTTGTAGTCCCCCATGTTAAACCCTTAAGTCCAGGAGCATGCACCTTTTGGATCATTTTTTGTTCATGAAATAATCTCATTTATTTCCTGTCCAGAATTGAAGTTTTGTAAAACTTGCACTAACAAGTTTCTGCTTTTGGCAAACTAACCACACCACTCCCCCTTGCACCTAAAGAGACCACCATCTGGAGATTTTGGCCACTCCAAGAAATGCCTAAGTGCCCTTGGCATTTTGTCAAACACCTTATGGGCATGATCAGTTTTGACATGAGTTTTGGCATTGCACTGTAAACTTGCACCTTTGATCAAACAAGCATGTCCACTAGACTCCCCGTTTCTCCTAACCTAGATCTGTTAATTGCCAGTCTCAACCAAGCTCTGTAGCATGCTCTAGCATTGCGTCGAGCATGTTCCGTGCACACCCGGAGCGCGAGCAGAGCGTGCGTTTGGCACGCACGTGCGCCGATCCGACACGCTGGCCCCCACGGCATTGGCCCGCTCTACAGAACCTCGCCACATACTCCCCTTCTCACCACTACGCGCCAAGCCGCTCCTCGCCACGCCCGGCAAGCCAAGAGCTAGCCGCCGCCGCCGCCCGACAGCCCTGCGCCGTTTAGCGCCGCCCAAGCCACCCCGGCTCGCCACCTGCCCCTGTGAGCAGTGCGTGCTCATCCACAGCTTCGTCCCCTAGCTCTCGTCGCCGCCACGTTCTCCTGCAGCTACAGAAAGACGGTCGCCGACGAGCTCATCCGCGGCCGCCGCTGAACCGCCTCGACTCGCCTATATAAGGAGCCCAGAGCTCATCCCCGCATGCAGGCAGTCCCAAGCCACCTCCCGAGGACCCCCTTTGGCAGCCAATCGACCCGGGGAGGCCTCCTTCCTCATCTCCGGCAACTCCTGCCGCCGCCACCGCCCCGGCCAATCCGGCACCTCCAGTATCTCCCACTCTCCATTCTCTCCACCAAGAGCTCCCACGTCCTCCCGTGAGCCTTTTCCCCTACTTGATTTTGATCGGGAGCCAACGCCGCCACAAAGTCACTTCGCCACCGAAGCCTTCCTCCGCCGCGGAGCTCGCCGCCGGCAGCTCACTCCGTCCCCGCCGACCCAACGACTACCGGGAGGACCGCCCCAGCCTTACGGATCCATCCCCACCCTCGGGAGCCCGCGAGGAGCAGCCAAACGCCGGCGACGATCGCCGGAGCCCCGCTCGCTCGGGCAAATTAAGGAGGGAGACGACGCGCGGCGACTGGTCAAACCTGACCAGTGGGCCAGGCAGGCCCATTGTCAGTGACACCCCGCGCCGTCCGCGTGGTTAAGTGGAGGCGTAAAGCCTCAAGTATGCCTCCTCTGTACCGAAAGCGTAATCTCGTCTGAATCGTTTTATTTTCTGTTTTAATTTAAATAACAGATTTGACCACAACTTTGACTGGTTATAACTTTTTAAATATAACTCCAAATGAGTTGATTCTTTTTCCTACCTTCCTTAAATTTGGTCTAGTTTATTTTAAGATTTATTTGAAAATTGTTCAAACAACTTTTTTGTACTGTTTTTGAAATGTGTGTTAATTCAAATATATTTTTAAATAGGATTTTGGGAGAGAGAAGAAGCTTTCAAAAGTTTTGGAGAGCATCTCACCCCTCCACAACATTGAAGGCAAGCATTCTGAACCCCGGCATAATATTTTTGGTGTGATCGTTGATGCATTTATAACACCACCGCATTTCAAAGGACTTGTTATTTCATGTGATATGATCATATGCATGGGTGCATGTTATTGATTTCCATGCTGTTGGAAATGAACACACTTGTGATGATAATCACCCCCATGTGCCTTGCATGCATACCGGCAGGAACCCGGGAAAACCTCTGCCTTGGGTAGGCATGAGTTTGTCGCCGGTCTCCGTCGGGACGGTTATGTCTGGTATGGCATGGTAACGTGATATGAGAGGTGACTCTGTTGGATGAAATATATTCGTTATACTAATCATGCAGGGAATACTTGAACCTCCTGAGTCGACCGTAGATCGAGTCTTGTTCCAGTAACCCCCATACTTGTTTCGTACTACCACTCGTCTCTACAAGTAGAGTACGGTTCAGTAAGTTGTCAACCTCTTTCCAGCACACACCGTACAGAGAGGCCATGGTGGAAGGTACCGGTTGTAGTTGGTAGGTAGGCCACCTGGTCCGGGGGCATGGGTGTTTCCGGTTGGGACCGAGAGGGGAGGCCACCCCTTAGAGCGCGCGATATAAATTTGATCCCATGCTACGCGAGGTTGTAGCCTCCCCACTTAGAGTTTGCTTAACAGGTGTCGTGGGTGATTCCAGACATGTGTGAGATAAGCTGGTGTGTGCAAGTTAGGTGTGTTTTCAACAAAAAGACCGTAGACGGAATTAGTCCTGCTGGACTAGAGAAATCCGTTACTCGTGGGTAAAGAGTACACCCTCTGCAGAGAATAAACCTATTCGAATAGCCGTGTCCATGGTTAAGGATTACAGTCTGGGATGGGTCAGGTGTCGGTCTTAGTGTCGGTCTTCGGAGGTGAAACCGTTAACCAGAAAATGGAATTACTACTCGTGACTGTGATATCTATGATGATTATTATTATTGTTGACTAACCCATGATATTATTGTTATTATCGAGTATCTCTGGGATGGTTCTACCTCCAGGGATATTCATTATGATTGTTTCTTTTAAAGCCCTTTATGTGGCATCGCTCAGACGCCCGACTGTGGCATTTCTTTTAAAGCCCTTTATGTGGCGTCGCCCAGACGCCCGACTGTGGCATTTCTTTTAAAGCCCTTTATGTGGCGTCGCTCAGACGCCCGACTGTGGCATTTCTTTTAAGGCCCTTTATGTGGTGTCGCTCAGACGCCCGACTGTGGCATTACTTGTTATTTATTTCATAAATTTTAATACTACTATGTTATTGCAATTTTATAAATAACTTGCTTGCACGCATCCGAGATTTATTTATCTTTTGTGACTGACGTCATGAGCATAAAAATATTTTTAGCACATCATGGTTATATTATACCTGTGTTCATAATGTTTGCGAGTACATTCAAAGTACTCACTGGCTTGTCCCTGGCTATTGTCTTGGCCAGATTTTTCTCACACGGAGAGGAGCGACGCGATGCCAGCCCCGGAACCCACTCAATGGAGATAGCAGCCTCGCGAAGATAGGAATTAACCTGGTCAGCTGTTCCCGTGGGAAATGGAGTCCCATAGACACTGATGTTTCACAACCCGCTTCCTCCATCAACCACTAGAAACCATTTGTTGTACTCACAGGCCAGAATGGTCTTGTACTACATATTTTGTTTTTTGCTTGGAATTTCTGTATCAAGTTGGAGCCTCATCAGCTAACAGTAATCCTGGGGCTGATGAGCACGACGGTCTTTTCTGGAAATTTATTACCCGGAAAACCCGGTCGTGACAGTTCATCCGAAAAGACAAAGCCAAGTCCTTCCCCAACAAGAACAACTTCACCAAGAAGACTCCTTCTCGCGGGTTGGTGGTTCAAGAAGAATACCATGAGGATGACGATGATGATGAAGATGGTGGAACAATGGCCATGGCATCCGTTGCCATTGTCACAACTCCCCGGGTGTCTCTCTTCGATGCACCTAACGAGAACATCACCGCCAAGTGCCTCGTGGCTAAGGCCACCAACAAGGTAACCCCCAATATCAAAACCACCATTATTCCTAATCCTCCTTCAACGAATGACTTTGATAATGGTAAGAGGTCTAATGAGGAGACTAATGAATTTGAGTCCTTCATGAGTGCTCAAGGGCAAATCCAAGAAGCACTTTTTTGCTCTCTTGGAACAACTTGGTGAAGCCAATGACATGATAGAGGCTCACGAAGAAACCATCTCTAAGATGGAAGGTCATAGTCGTGATTACGCCGATGAGATATCGGGTCTATCTAATGATCTTGCTAAAGAGAGTGGGCATCGTTTGGCTCTTGAGGAGTCACACAATGATGACCATGCCAAATTAAAGAAAGATCTTGATCATGCTCTTGTTGTGTCTCGTGTTCTAACTTCCGAGAAGGCTAAACTTGGGGTTGATCATGCTAGACTCAAGGAGGAGTTTGATTTACTGGAAAAGGCCCATAAGGTCTTGAAAGGTGCTCATTCAAACCTCAAGGAGTCTCATGCTCAACTCCAAGTTAAGCTTACCAAGGAAAAGGCCACATTTCCTCACATGGTCTTAATTGATAATGCAAATGCAACTAACCCATGTTGTGAGCATGTGCATCTTTGGAGGAGAATGCCAAGTTGAAGGAACAACTCGAGAAAGGTCTTGTGTCATGCATACAAGGCGAGAAGAACCTAAATGACCTTTTGAGCAATCAAAAGGAAGTTGTGGGCAAGGAGAGAGTTGGGTTCACGCCCAAGTCCAAGAACAAGAAGAAGAACAAGGAGAAGAATAACAAGACCAGTCGACCTCCCCCGCTCAAGCAAACTTTTGTGAAGGAGGGAGAGGGTGCTCCTAAGAAGAAGAATGACAATGCGAGGAGTGGTGATGCCAAAGAGCGCAAAGCCATCTCTCCCAACAAAGCCGACGACTTTAACCCTTCTTATGTGTTGTCTCGTGCTAGCGATGGGCATGTTTATGATAAATTTGTTGGTTCTTCTTATGAGTATATTGAATGGTCTATTTGGGTTCCTAAGACCCTTGTTACTAACATCAAAGGACCCATTACTCAATGGGTACCTAAAACCAAGCATTGATATCTTGCAGGTGTTTGCTTCCAGTGGGGGATCATGGTTGCTCGATAGTGGAGCAACAAATCATATGACCGGGAGCAAGGACTTGGTGGTGGACGTGCACAAGATCCCATCTATGCCCACCAATGTTGAATGGGGTGATGCCTCACATTCTAAGGTATTGGGTCTTGGCAAGGTTGTCATTTCTCATGATCTAACGATCGAGAAAGTCATGCTTGTTGACTCCCTTGCATTCGGTTCACTTTCCGTTCGTCAACTCACACTCATGGGCTTTGCCACTTTCTTTGATATTGATACCGTGGCCCTCTTGTGGAGCAAGACTCTTAAAGTAGCCTTTGTTGGGCATGTCGAGAACGGTCTCTATGTGATTAACTTTTCGGAGCAACCCACTAAGACCGCGACATGCCTAATGGCTAAAGTTGATGTGGGATGGCTTTGGCATCGCCGTTTAGCCCACGTCAATATGAGATCTTTGCAAAGTCTTCTCAAGGGGGACCATGTTCATGGACTAACGAATGTTAGTTTTGCTAAAGATCGTGTTTGCAGTGCTTGTATCGAAGGAAGGCTGCATGAGACGGCTCACCCTCCCACGACTATCATCTACTCGAAGAGACCCTTGGAGCTCCTGCACATGGACCTTTTCGGGCCTCCATCCTTTGATAGTCTTGGGGGTAGAAAGTATTGCTTGGTGATTGTGGACGATTATTCAAGATACACTTGGGTATACTTCTTCAAGAGGAAGAGTGAGACTCAACAAACCGTCATCGACTTTGCAAATGAAGCTCAACATCAACATAATGCAAAGATCCTGACAATAAGAAGTGACAACGGCACCGAGTTCAAGAACTACACCTTGGATGAGTTTCTTAGTGATGAAGGGATCAAGCATCAATATTCTGCACCATATACTCCTCAGCAAAATGGTGTTGCGGAGAGGAAGAACCGGACATTGATGGATGCGGCAAGGACCATGATGGCGGAGTTCAAGTCTCCATACAACTTTTGGGCCGAAGCCATCAACATAGCATGTCATGCATCCAATTGGCTCTATCTCCGCAAAGGCTTGAACAAGACTCCGTATGAGATACTCACCGGGAACAAGCCCAATCTCAAGTACTTCCGGGTGTTTGGGTGTAAGTGTTTCATTCTCAAGAAAGGTGTTCGTTTGTCTAAATTAGAGGCTAGAGCTCATGAGGGCATATTTGTTGGTTATGCTACAAACTCTCATGCTTACCGTGTTCTCAACAAGTCCAACAGACTCATTGAGGAGACGTGTAACGTAGAGTTTGACGAAAATAACGGCTCCCAAGTGGAGCAAAGTGGTACTTGTGATGTAGGTGATGAAATTCCTCCCCAAGCCATAAGAAGAATGGGTATTGGTCATATCCTACCCATTGAGGAACCCCTTGTGGCCGAAGGAGAAGGACAATGCTCCACCTCTGTGGAGCCTTCACCTACTCAAGACCCACACGCTTCCGAAGAACAAAGTGAAGGCCCTCAACCTCGGGAACAAGACCAAGGGCAAGATCAATCTCAAGATGGTGGTGAACCTCCACATGATGCCCAAGGTCAAGTTCTTCCCCTCGAGCAAGTTCAAGATCATGAGAAAGCTCAAGATCAAGAACAAGCTCATGACGACACTCAAGATGATCAAGTGAACCCTCCTCCTTCGACATCCGAGGAGGAATTGGAGCGTCGTGGCGCGAAGATTGCTTCCAAACTCACCACCAAAGGTCATCTCATGGAGAATGTGGTTGGAAGCCTAAGAAAGGGGGTAAGCACTCGTAGACAATTAGCAAACTATTGTGAACATCACGCGTTTGTCTCTTGTGTTGAACCCCATAAGGTCAATGAGGCGCTCAAAGACTTGGATTGGCTCAATGCCACGCATGAAGAACTCAACAACTTCGAGTACAACAAGGTGTGGAGGTTGGTGCCAAGGCCTTCTGGGAACCATAACATCATTGGAACCAAGTGGATCTTCAAGAACAAGCAAGATGCTCATGGGAACATCATTCGCAACAAGGCAAGATTGTTAGCACAAGGCTACTCCCAAGTCGAGGGTATCGACTACGGTGAAACCTTTGCTCCCGTTGCTCGCCTTCAATCCATTCGTTTGTTGATTGCTTATGCTTCCCATCACAACTTTAAGTTGCAACAAATGGATGTTAAAAGTGCTTTTCTTAATGGTCCTATTAATGAGTTGGTCTATGTCAAGCAACCCCCGGGGTTCGAGGATCCCTTCTTCCCGGATCATGTGTATCAACTCGATAAGGCGCTCTATGGCCTTAAACAAGCCCCACGTGCGTGGTATGACCACCTTACCGAGTTGTTACAAGATCGTGGATTTGAAGTGGGGCTAATCGATCCCACTCTTTTTACTAAGAAGGTCAAAGGGGAGTTGTTTGTATGCCAACTATATGTTGATGACATTATCTTTGGTTCCCCTAACAAAGCTTTCAATGAAGAATTTGCCGCTCTCATGACCTCTAAGTTCAAGATGTCTTCGATGGGAGAGTTGAAGTTCTTCCTTGGTTTGGATATCAAACAAAGAAGAGAAGGTACCTTCATCAACCAAGCCAAATACACTCAAGACATGCTCAAGAGATTCAAGCTAAGTGATGTCAAGCCGGCCTCTACTCCAATGCCCACCAAGTGCCAACTTGACATTGATCCCAATGGTAAAGCGGTGGATCAAAAGGTATATCGCTCCATGATTGGCTCCTTGCTTTACCTTTGTGCATCTAGACCGGATATCATGTTGAGTGTGGGGATGTGTGGACGGTTTCAAGCTGCACCGAAGGAAAGTCACTATGTGGCGGTCAAGCGAATCTTTCGATATTTGGCTCATACTCCAAACTTTGGCTTATGGTACCCAAGAGGGGCAAACTTCAAGCTTGATGGATTTACGGATTCCGATTGGGCGGGAGACAAAGTGGATAGGAAGTCCACTTCCGGAGGGTGCCAGTTTCTTGGGTGCTCTTTGGTGAGTTGGTCTTCCAAAAAGCAAAGTTGTGTATCTCCCTCGTCCATGGAAGCTGAATATGTGGCGGCCGGTAGTTTTTGTGCACAACTCTTATGGATGAGGCAAACTTTAAAGGAATACGGTGTCATTCGTGACAAAGTGCCTCTTTGGTGTGACAACGGAAGTGCCATCAAGATTTCTCTCAACCCGGTGCAACACTTCAAGATGAAGCATATTGAGATTCGGTATCATTTCATCCAGGATCACATTAGGCGAGGAGAGATCGAGCTCAAGTATGTCAACTCATGATAACCTTGCAGATATTTTCACGAAGCCCTTGGATGAAGCAAGATTTCGCGAGTTAAGGCATGAGCTAAATATCATTGATTCGAGAAATGTGACTTGAACCCTTGCACACCCCACCCCACTCAACTTGGTGTCTAGCCTAGATGTAGGCATGGACATAGGGGGAGTGTTGTTCTCTCAATGAAATCTCCCTCCCCCCATTATGCATAAATCGATCAACCCTTTCACATTAGCCATTTTTGATGGTACTTGTGCTTCAAAGACGAGTTTTGGTCATGGGCCCAAGGATAATTCTTCGCGGTGCCATACCAATTGACTCAAACATAGGTGGCTCCGGCCACCGCCCTCTCCTGAGAGAGGCCAGAGCTCGCTCTGTTTCGTGTGGTTGTTTGTGTTTGAGTGGTTGCCGGTCCGTTGTTTGTGTGTGTGTTGCCTTGTTGGTCTTCTCTTTCTCTTGGCCCTGCTTTCCGTTTTTTTGGAGCGTTAGCCGTTGGTCTAGAAGCTGTGTGGTTGCTGAAGCGGTACTACCGCTGGTGGCGAGCGGTACTACCGCTCTCCCAGAGCGGTACTACCGCTTGGAGCGGTACTACCGCTCTCTCCAGAGCGGTACTACCGCTTGGAGCGGTACTACCGCTCAAGGGTCACGATACTACCGCCCTTCTACCAGTTTCCGTCATGCTCCTACCTCTCAGTGATCTTTCTGCTCGTGTTTTGTGGCTTACGCTCGTTCTTTCTGGTTGTTTGCGTGTTTGTGTGTGTGGTTCCAGGTGATGAGGTTCCTGAGCATCAGGCTCGTCGTGTCAACCCCGGTCGTGCCTCGTCCAAGCACTACTGCACCACTGAGCCTGCCGGAGGATCATCTAGTGCTCCACCTCCTCCTCAACTACAGAAGAAGCCTGGGGTCAAGCCAAAGCCAAGCAAAACCGTGCCAGAAATGCTGCCCAAGGAGTTCTGGGCAAGGCGCCGCCGCAACCCGTATGAGGACGACCAAGATCCCACTTTGGTCAACCGTCTGTTCTGGAACAGGTTCCAGTTTGCCATCTTCTTTGATGTTCTCAAAGCCAAGAAGAACCTCTATGTCAACGTGCACTCCACGACACCGAGCATATGGAGAACGATCCTGAATACTTTGGTGAAGCTCTTCAGATGTGCACTCAACTGAACATTCTCGGGATCATGCAATTCAACAAGGACTATGATGCTGATATTGTGGCCCAATTCTATGCCATGGTTCACCTTGGGACTGATGAGGACAGGACACTGACTTGGATGACCAATGGCAAGTTGCTTTCAGTCAAGTGGAAAGCTTTCATGGAGTTGATTGGGGTGGAAGATCTAGGTCTTGAGTCTCCTGTCGGCTTTCGCCCCCACCGTCGCGCCAATGCCACTCACAAGCAAGCCCTATGGCCCTACTGTACTCTAAGGATCAACCCTGAGACGAAGAAGGAAACCTATGAGCTGCCTGCCTATCTGGATATCCTTCACCGCATCTTCAGAGAGACTCTTTTCCCTCGAATCGGGAATCTGGACCAGGTTCACTCCTATCTCGTGGACATGCTTCTCTTCTGCCAGCATGAGAAGGGACAGAACACCGGAGAGTCCTTGGATATCTCTCATGTTATGTGGTCTGAGCTGCTTTCTACTATCTCTAAGTGCAAGTGCCCGATTTATGGTCTGTTCATTATGCTGCTCATTGAGAAGGCCTGGGATCGTGTCTATCTCAAGGTGGTGCTGGAGATTGGAGAGTTGGTTTCTCACGATGTCAAGCGTCTGAGGAAGAAGGATAACTGGGGCACTCAGGCCCCTAGGTCTGGAGTTCCTTCATCTACTGCTGCCATGGAGACTGAGGAGGAGATTGGGGCTGAGGCTGAGGATGAAGATGATGACTACGTGCCTTCTGAGGCAGAGCCCTCTTGGGACAAGAAGCTCAAGATCAAGGTGAAGAGGCTATTCTGCATGGAGTCTCACCGTCAGTACATGACTCATGTGGCTGAGAAGAAGGCCTGAGGTCGCCACAAGGAGCTCATGCGTCAGATGGGTGCTATTGTGATTAGTGGTTCTGAGGATCAGCTTACCGAGGAGGAGGAGTGGATTCAGCAGCACTGCTCTTGGACCGATTCTGATGCTGAGCACTTCCTGGCTGATGATGGTGGCTCAGATGATCCCTCTGAGATCTGATGTGTGTCCCTCGTTTGCCATCACTTGGAGCCGTAGCAGCACTCCCTCTCCTTTTTGGTGTCTCGATGCCAAAGGGGGAGATAGTTTAGGGATTTGTGCTTTATGTCTTCCGTCTTCTGTGTTTGTGTTTTCCTTGCCTGTTGATTTATTTGGTTTGGGTCAGTGAGTCCTAAGTTCTGGTTCTGTCAGTGAGACCTAAGCTCGAGTCATATGGTGTGAGACATATGCTACCTTACCTTTCCAGTATCATTATCTATGTCTATCTAGCTTATGAGTTGCATGCTTATCCTGTTATCTATATGTTGCTCTCATATATCTTGCTTAGGTAGTTGGTCTCTAAAATGTAGGGGGAGCATTGATCCTGGCATCTGTGTCGTGCAGTCCAAAGCACTTATCTAGGTAGCACACATCCATGGGGAGCCCTTCTACATTTTAGGACGGTTGTGTTTTTGCGCTTATCCTATATCTATCATATTGTGCAAATCCCGTATTTTCATCATTCCACCAAAAAGGGGGAGATTGTGAGGGCATATTTATCCCCAAGATGTTTTGGTGATTGATGACAATGCTTGTGCGGACTAATCGCGTGCGTTAAGTTCTTTCAGAGATTCATCCTTTGGCACGAGACAATTTTCTCCCCTCGGTGTTTTAATCAAGACGGTGTAGCTCCTTCGTTTCGTTGTTGGTGGACTAGTCCCGTAGGAGTCTCCGTACTATCAAGAGGGGATCCGCTTTGGTAAGACTAGGGTGGAATCAACACGCACACATCCATATCACACCCGTCGTTTTCTTTCCGCTTCATTGGAGCTGCCGTTTTCCCCTTAGTATGCTTTGCTCTGCCCCAGCGGTAGTACCACCGAAGCTCCCCAGCGGTAGTACCGCTCTCAGAGCGGTAGTACCGCTCCAAGCGGTAGTACCGCTCTTAGAACGGTAGTACCGCTTGGGGTCTTCGGCCGTAGTACCACAGTGCTTCCGGGCTACTGCCGCCTCGATTCGAGAATGATGTTTTTCGTGTCGGGTTTTGCGGTACTAAGGGCGGTAGTTGTGGCGGTAGTACAGCTCCAAGATGTAGTACCGCGCCTACCCCCACGGTAGTACGGCCCCTAGGGTCAGGGGCCTGTTAGCGCGGTAGTACCGCTGGGTTGAGCGGTAGTACCGCCCGGAGCGGTAGTACCGCCCTTCCCTAGCGGTAGTACCGCTCTGTGCGGGGCTGCTCAGTGGGATAACGGTTGGATTGTTCCCCCCACTATATAAAGGGGTCTTCTTCCCCAAAGTTGACCTACCTCTTTACCCCAAAGCTCCATTGTGGCTCCAAGCTCCATTTTTGCCCGATCTCCCTCCCTAGCCAATCAAACTTGTTGATTTGCTCGGGATTGGTTGAGAAGGCCCAGATCTACACTTCCACCAAGAGAAATTTGATTCCCCCCACTTATCCCTAGCGGATCTTGTTACTCTTGGGTGTTGAGCACCCTAGACGGTTGAGGTCACCTCGAAGCCATACTCCATTGTGGTGAAGCTTCGTGGTGTTGTTGGGAGCCTCCAAGTGTTGTGGAGATAGCCCCAATCTTGTTTGTAAAGGTACGGTTGCTGCCTTCAAGGTCTCCAATAGTGGATTCACGGCATCTCGCATTGTGTGAGGGCGTGAGGAGATTACGGTGGCCCTAGTGGCTTCTTGGGGAGCATTGTGCCTCCACACCGCTCTAACGGAGACGTACTTCCCCTTAAAAGGAAGGAACTTCGGTAACACATCCTCGTCTCCACCGGCTCCACTCTTGGTTATCTTGTCCCTTTACTTTTGCAAGCTTACTTGAGTTTTATCTATTTGCTTGCTTGTGTGCTTATTGTCTTTGCATCATATAGGTTGCCCACGTAGTTGCACATCTAGACAACCTATTTCTTTGCAAGATTTAAATTGTTAAAGAAAAGTCAAAAAATTGTTAGTTGCCTATTCACCCCCCCCACTAGTCAACCATATCGATCCTTTCACCAACCTACCAAGAGCTGAATACACACCGGGATACATATGATCATTGTCATGCAGACTCTTAGTGTTAACCTACTTGTGTGGAGCAAACTTCTTTGACTTGTTCATCAGAAGCTCTTGATATACTCTTTGATGAAAATCGTTCTTGAACTGGGGATCCATTCCCAAACCTGTTGCAGCCGCATATGGATGAATCTTTCTTTCAGCCCAAAGCTCTTGGTTGGTCCACTTGGCAAGGGGAAGGTTTCTGAGATCCCGCCCACCTGGAATGGCTTGCTCATGACTAGACTCCTCTTCTTCATATTCATCCTCATCACCTCCATCAACACGATCATCCTCCTCCTCTATCTCTGCATCATCATCGAGGTTGACATAGTGAGCATCATCTTGAGAGTCATACTCTTCCTCAGAACCATCAGAGGCCTCAACAACCGACCGCTTGGTGGAAGCACGGCGAACATGGCCCTGGCCTGACCCTGACCCCTGACCAATGCCTTCAGAAGGTTGGCGACGAGCAACCATGAACTCCCTGGATCCTCCCTTTGGATGCTTGCAACAGAGCTCAACCCTCTTGTCAGTGGAACCTGAAACACACACAAACACCCTACAACACAAAGCAAATAACACAAATGAGTACAAGTGCTTGAGATAGCGGCAAAGACGAAGAACGGAATGAGGTAGAAGTTCCTGTATACCCCGTGTGCATGGTACACGACCATGGGCACGGGGGTCAAACACCCTGTGGACACGGGGGTTCCCCAGCGGCAGCCACTTCCAGATCGAGATTTGGGAGTGGGTGCGGCAGAGGAACCTTACGAACTTATGCACATGATTCATCCTAAACAAGGAGGCAACGCTATCCTAGATGATAGAAACAATAGAATCCCTAAGAACTTGATAGGCATCCATGGAGTAAAAGGAAGAAGGGGGGAGGGACCAACTGGAGGAGGAGCCCATCCCGAAGAGAATCCATGGAACAAGGAGCCCGAAGGAGCCCGGAGGAGCTCCGGTAAGCGGCGGCGACGGCGGCGGTGCTGGAGGCTTCCTGGGGAGTGGAGGGGGCGACTGGGTGGGAATGAACCCAAGCCCCCCACGCCCCGCCTCTTCAGGCCAGGGACCGCAGACCCCATGCGCACAGGCTAAGTGAACCCCGTGCGCACGGTACAGAGCACATGGGCATGGGGTATTCAGGAACTTTGACTTGAGGTGCTTTTAGAAGGAACGGTTGAGTGTCAACTGTTACCATGCCTTTGCAAAGAACTCGGTCCATGTTTGTGAACACGTCGCGAGACAAATCCTATCACTACGAGAAGGGAATATATGGAGCACTTGTACAAGAAGAGAAAAAGACACAACCAAGACAAAAACAGAGAGAAAAATAGAAGAAAGCCAAAAACAACACACACACGAAAACCGGACACAACCCTTAAAGGAGGGCGGTGGCCGAGGCCACCATGTTTGAGTTTGTTTTGTATGGAACCATGAAGATATGAACCTTGGGCCCAAGACCAATACTCATCTTTGAAGCACAAGTGCGACCTACAAGTGGCTAATGTGAAAGATTTTGTTCGATTTATGCACTTCCATGATAATATAACTCATGAGTTGAGCTAGCTCCCCCTAGACATGTGCCTACATCTAAGAAAGACATTACATGAGTATGTGTGCATGAGCAATAATTTCAACCCAAGTCACTTATATCCACGATATTTAGCTCATGCTTGAACTCGCAGAATCTTGCTTCTTCAAGTGGCTTGGTGAAGATATCGGCTAGTTGATTCTCGGTGTTGACATGGAGTAATTCAATGTTTCCCTTGTCCACATGATCCCTAATGAAGTGATGACGAATCTCAATATGCTTGGTCTTGCTGTGTTGAACCGAATTCTTGGCGATCTTGATTGCACTTTCATTGTCGCACCAAAGAGACACTTTGTCACATTTGACACCATAATCCATCAAAGTTTGCCTCATCCATAGTAACTGAGCACAACAACTTCCGGCGGCAATGTACTCGGCTTCGACCGTCGAGAGGGATATACAATTTTGCTTCTCCGAAGACCAACTTACCAATGATCTCCCTAGGAATTGACATGAATCATAAGTGGACTTGCGGTCAACCTTGTCCCCAGCCCAATCTGAATCCGAGTATCCCATTAACTCAAATGATGATCCTTTGGGATACCAAAGGCCGAAGTTTGGGGTATGAACCAAATATCGAAGGATTCTTTTCACTGCCGAATAGTGACTCTCCTTAGGAGCAGATTGAAATATTGCACACATACACACACTCAACATAATATCAGGTCTAGATGCACAAAGGTAAAGCAAGGAGCCGATCATGGAGCGATATACCTTTTGATCCATTTCTTTACCATTGGGATCAAGATGAAGTTGGCCATTGTGGGCATGGGTGTCTTCGTTGGCTTGAGATCTTTCATTTTGAACCTCTTGAGCATGTCTTGAATATAGCGAGATTGGTTGATGAAGGTTCCTCCTCTCAATTGCTTCACTTGAAAACCGAGGAAGAACTTCAACTCTCCCATCATGCTCATACAAAATTCCTTAGTCATAAGATTCTCAAACTCAACGTTAAAAGCATGGTTAGTGGACCCAAAGATAATATCATCAACATATATTTGGAAAACAAACAACTCTCCTTTTACCTTCTTTGTGAAGAGAGTGGAATCTATTACCCCAATCAGGAACCCCTTCTCGCTTAGGCACGCTATAAGGTGATCGTACCAAGCACGAGGTGCTTGTTTGAGTCCATAGAGCGCCTTATGGAGTTCATAAACTTGAGAAGGGTGATCGGGGTCTTCGAAACCGGGAGGTTGCTTAACATACACCAACTCCTTAAGAGGACCATTAAGAAATGCACTCTTCACATCCATTTGATATAGTTTAAAATCATGATGAGAGGCATAAGCAAGAAAGATGCAAATGGATTCGAGACGGGCAACGGGGGTAAAAGTTTCACCAAAGTCCAAACCTTCAACTTGTGTGAAACCTTGTGCCACTAATCTTGCTTTGTTCCTTATTACTTGTCCATGTTCATATTGTTTGTTCTTGAAGATCCACTTTGTTCCAATGACATGATGATGCTCTTTTTGGGTCTTTGCACAAGGGTCCATACTTTGTTGCGGGTGAAGTTGTTGAGTTCTTCATGCATGGCATCTATCCAATATGGATCGTCAAGTGCATCTTCCACCTTAAGGGGCTCAACACAAGAGACAAACGAGTGATGCTCACAAAAGTTTGCCAAACGTATATGAGTAGTTACCCCCTTTTTGATGCTTCCATAGATGTTCTCGGTGAGATGTTGAAGATGCTTTAGCTTGGCGGCCAGTTTTTGCTCTTTGATTGCAAGCTCTTCTTCACTTGGTTTAGAACTTGATGAATAAGCTTGTCCTTGAGATTGTTTTAGCCTCGGAGACACCCTTCTCTTCGCAACCACAAGTTCTTGCTCATTGGGAGATGAAGATGATGAAGACACTTGTGGTTGGGGTTGATCTTGATCTTAATCTTGAGCTTCAATAATTGGTTCTTCACCATTTGAATGAGCTTGCCCTTGATTTTGCCCGGGAATATGAGGGACTTGATCTTGTTCTTGGATAGGTTCATGATCTCCCGTATCATCTTGTACAAGAGGTGCCAGTGATGACTTCCCTTGTGGAGACTCCATAAGAGGGGCTCTTACTCCTTCTTCTTCTACTTGGACTTGGGGGTTTTTCTTGTGGAAGAATGTGGCCTATCCCCATTGTCCTTATAGCTTGTGAAGGAGCCTCATCACCTACAACACTAGGAACAATTTTCTCCACATGGGAGCCGTTATCTTCATCAAACTCCACATTTACCGTTTCCTCAATGCATCCGGTGGATTTATTGAGAACTCGGTAAGCATGAGATTTTGATATATATCCAACAAATATGCCCTCATAAGTTCTAGGCTCAAACTTAGCTAACCGAGATTTCTTGTTTAGAATGAAACACTTACAACAAATATGCCCTCATAATTTCTCCCGATTAGGAGCTCATATGGGGTCTTGTTCTTGAGCTTACGAAGATAAAGCCGGTTTGAAGCATGACACGCGGTGTTGATGGCTTCGGCCCAAAGCTTGTATGGAGATTTGTACTCGTGAAGCATGGTTCTAGCCATCTCAATAAGAGTCCGATTTTTCCTCTCCGCAACACCATTTTGTTGGGGAGTATATGGTGCGGCATATTGATGCTTTATCCCCTCTTCACTCAAGAATTCACCCATCGTGTAGTTCTTGAACTCGGTGCCATTGTCACTTCGAATTGCCTTGATCTCACAATTATGTTGACATTGAGCTTCTTTGGCAAAGTTGATGAAGGTTTCTTGAGTTTCATCTTTGGTCTTGGGAAAGAACACCCAAGTATATCTTGTGAAGTCATCAACAATGACAAGGCAATACCTCCTCCCTCCCAAACTATCATAAGTTGGAGGCCCAAAAAGATCCAAATGGATAAGCTCAAGGCGCCTCAAGGTGGTGACGTTAATCTTCACTTTATGAGCTTTTTCATGAAGTTTTCTGGCAATGCAAGAACTACAAGGACGATCCTTTGGCAAAAGATACATTGATTAGTCCAAGGATGTTCTCCCCCTTTAAGAGATCTTATAAATTTCTCATGCCAACGTGGGCTAGCTGACGGTGCCATAGGCCACCCCACGTCGGCCTTGGCCATTAGGCATGTTGCAAGATGAGTTTTCTCTTTTGAGAAATCAACCATGTAAAGGTTGTCTTCAACATGCCCAACAAAGACCACTTTGATATTGCTTATCTTAAATATGGTCACATGGAATTCACCAAAATGCGAATCATAACCGACACGTGCCAATTGAATAGTTGAAAGTAAATTGTAGTAAAGGGATTGGACAAGCATGACATTTGAAAGTGAGGAATCATTAGAGATTACCACCTTGCCCAAACCCAATACCATGCCCTTGCTATTGTCACCAAAAGAGATGTTCGAAGAGTCCTTGACTGAATCAACTAACTCCACAAGCATCTCCCTTTCTCCGGTCATATGATTGGTGCATCCACTATCGATCACCCATTGTTTTCCACCGGAGATATAGTCCTACAAGAATCAAGCTTTGGTTATAGGTACCCATTTTGCAATGGGTCATGGAGAGTCAGAAACAAGGGTCTTGTGGACCCAAATAGTCCAAGCATAATCATCATAGTTAGTGCCAAAATTTTTTGCAAATGTATAGCCATCATCTCCTTTCATGAGGACATAAGATGGATTGTTCTTGCGGAAAAATTCTTGGGAATGGCCTTGTCCCTAGTGACCTTGCCACTCCCAACAACCCCTTTTTACTTCTCCTTCTCCTTGTGCCCTTCTTTCACAAACACTACCTTTTGGGGAGGGTAAGGTGTCAGACCGATCTTCTTCTTGTTCTTCTTCTTCTTGTTCTTACCATTCTTGGATGCGGGATCAAACCCAATTCCCTCCTTGGCAAAACACTACTTTTGGTTACTCAAGAGGTCATTAAGGTTTTTCTCCCCTTGGATGCATGATACAAGCCCTTTCTCAAATTGGGCCATCAACTTCTTATTCTCCTCTTGGAGAGAGGTGCAATGCTGAACAAAGTTAGCCGTACAAGAATCTTCATTTAAGTCCATATGAGGTACGGAAGTGAGAGCCTTAATGGTTGTAGCTTTAATTTGAGCATAAGACTCGGTGGGGGAAATGAGGTCACCTTTGGCAACCTTGGAACTAGTCTCGTGTGATCAACTAGAAGCTTTTCAACTCTAACATTAAGAGCATCTTTGTTCTCAAGAGCAAGTTGCAAAGCATCATTGGTTTTAACAAAGTCAATTTGATGATCCAACAAGGCTTCTTAAAGTGATGCTCTCATGACACTCTCTTCATTTAGTTCATGCTCGAGGAGATCAACTCTCCCTTTTTCCTCTATGAGGAGGTTTTGAACGTTCTCGATGAAGTCATTGTGTTCGACGAGTGACTTAAGGAGATCGCCAAAATGAGCACGGGCTTCACCATGAAGAGTTTCCAATCCTTTAAGGATTCCTCATCATTATCCATGCCCTCATCACACTCATACTCCACTATCTCACATGAGACATTGGGAGTATAGATGGCGGTTTTTTTTATTTGGACTTTGTTTTTACCTCTTTGGCCATAAGGCATCGATGAGTGAAAGGCTTGTCCTCGTTTGGAGAGTCAAAGAGGCTGGTGGTGGAGGAGGAGGTAGTGGCATGCATGGCAATGGCGGCCATGCCCACTTGATCATCATCGCCATCATCTTCATCTTCGGACATGTATTCTTCATGAACAAGAGCCTTGTCATCCTTCCTCTTTGCAAACTTGGTGAACTTCTTCTTGAGCACAAGCTTCTTGGATTTTTCTTCATGTCTCTCATAAGGACAATCATGTACAAAGTGTCTTGGGCTATCATAATTGTAGCATTTCCTTCGTCCAAACAATCTTCCTTGAAGATTCTTCCCTTTGTTTGCCATGGTCCCGGAGTACTGTTTGACTAAAAGGTCCAAGTCTTCCACAAAGTCATTTGTCGGGCATGATGTGTCAACATCTTTCTCAGATATCTCTTCACTCACTTCTTCATCCCTTGAGAGTTGGCTTATCACTTTCCTGGCCTTCGAAGCAAGATTGGAGTTCTTGGTTGCTTAAGAAATTGCAAAGGTCTTCTTGGACTTGGTCTCCAAAACAACATGAGTTGAGAAAGTGGAAACAACTTGAGCTATGGTCAACTTGTGATAATTCGGACGTTGATGTATCATCATGATCATGGTATGTTCCGTGAGGACCATAGCATCTATGAACTTGTCCTTGATGAATTCATCATTTTCCCAAGTGCACGCAAAGGTTCTCAAGTTGAGCACAAGGAACTTTAACCTTTGATAAACCTCTTCTGTGGACTCACCCTCATTCCTCACAAAGAGACTGACTTCTTGCTTGAGCAAAGCCAATCGAGATCTTCAAATTGCTTCATCTCCTTCGTGATCCTCCTCAAGGCAATCCCAAATTTCCTTGGCGGTCTTAAGGAGAGCAATGGAGTCACTATAGTCTTCGTTCACCATGGTGCGCAACATGTTGTGGGCGGTTGCATTGAGTTGATCATCATCTTCTTCTCTTGGAGTGAGATTCATTGGGTCCTTGGGGTTGTATCCATTGACCACAATCCACAACAATTGAGTTGAAGCACTGCGCATGTAAGACTCCATATCTAGCTTCCACTTAGCAAACGCATTAGCTTTCAAAGGGGGCGGAGGCCCAACAGGATTAATGCGAGGATGATGCAAGGGTTGTGGTGAGTAAAAGGGTTCCACGACATTGTACTTGGGAACTTGAGTACGAGCTGAAGATGCAAGAGGTTCTCTCGAGTCATCCGCATCATGAATGGCATTTGGATCAAATGAGTTTGATGCGGATGTCGAGAGCTTTAAGAGAGCATCAATTTCCTCCTTGACCGAGGAACAAACTTCTTTCAACATAGAGGCTTTGAGGTCCGCAAACATTGAAAGAATGTCGGCCGCGGTCAAAGGAGCACCCGTGTTAACAGGAGAGGCAGGAGCAACGACCGGGGCACCAAGTGCCTCGAGCGCGACGGGGGGTAGGTTTTGACCATCCTCCGCAACGGGTGCTCCACCTCCCTCATTACCGAGATCAACCATATCCTCTAAGGTTGTAAAACCTTATATTAGAGCATGAGGCTCTAATACCAATTGAAAGGATCGATACGGTTGACTAGAGGGGGGGTGAATAGGAGACTACAATTTTTAATCTTTCTTGTCAATTTTAAGGTTTAGCGAATAAATAGGGTTCACTAGATATGCAACTAGGTGAACACAACCTATATGACAAGCAAGCTTAAAGCAAGATATGTTAGGCAACAATATAATTAGGAAGCCAACTAGCATACAAGGCAAAGTAAGGTGCGGGAAAGGATTAACCACAGTGAGGCAAGGACGCGGATTTTATCCTGAAGTTCACTCTTCCTTGGGGAAGAGCTACTCTCCGTTTAGAGCGGTGCTAGAGACAAAGCTTGTGGAATGCCACGAAGGCTCACCATAGCCTCTTTTGATTTACCCCCAACGGATGAGCCTCGAATCACTTAGGGTTGGTCTTGAAGGTGACCACCGCACCTTTAAAACTTCTCCGGAGCACACCACAAGCAAGGAAGGTTCCGGAGGAACCTCTAACCGCCTAGGAGCCCAAAATCCAAGAGGAACAAGTCAATGGGGAAGAAATGTTGCGGGGAACGCAATTTGGTTTGGTCAAGATGTAGATCGGTTCTTGCTCTTCCAATCCCCAAAGTTTCAACAAGTTTGGGTGGAGGGATTGAGAGTATTTAGCAAAATGAGGACTAGCAATGATGGAGCTCAACAAGACATTAAGGTTAGGGATGAAGGAAGAAGAAGGTTTTTTTAGAGTGTTTGTCCCGGGGTGGTTGTTTCTGCCCGTTGGACCCCATGTGCACTGGCTAAGTCAGCCCCGTGCGCACGGGGTACTCAGAGACTTTCACACCACCCCATGCGCACGAGGGTCAAAAGACCCCATTGAGGGAGTTCTGGACAGCCGGACTATATGCTTATGCCGGACTATTGGACTATGAAGATACAAGACTGAAGACTTCGTCCCGTGTCCGGGTGGGACTCTCCTTTGCGTGGAAGGCAAGCTTGGCAATTCGGATATGTAGATTTCCTTCTCTGTAACCGACTCTATGTAATCCTAGCCCCCTCCGGTGTCTATATAAACCGGAGAGTTTAGTCTGTAGGACAAGAACAATCATAATCATAGGCTAGGTTCTAGGGTTTAGCCTCTACGATCTCGTGGTAGATCAACTCTTGTAATACTCATATCATCAAGATCAATCAAGCAGGAAGTAGGGTATTACCTCCATAGAGAGGGCCCGAACCTGGGTAAACATTGTGTCCCCCACTTCCTATTACCATTAACCTTAGATGCACAGTTCGGGACCCCCTACCCGAGATCCACCGGTTTTGACACCGACATTGGTTCCCGCATCGGTGCTAAGCACGACCCCGTCCCACCTAACATCTTCTTGGAAAGGTTGCTCAAGCCATCCGTGGTGTGGCAAGGGGAGACAGGCAATACTAGTCCGGATCCGACCACAACCCCAGAGCCCAAACACACTGACATAATCAGAGGCTCCGCCACCGAAATAGCACCTTCGGCCCATGTAATTATGGCTGTCATCGCCCCCTGGACCAAACCATTCTTAGCCTACCTAAATAGGCAAGAACTCCCCGAGGACCAAAATGAGGCACGTTGCATTGTGCGGTGCTCTAAATCCTACAAGGTCCATGAGGGAGAGCTTTAAAAGAAAAGCGCTACCGGAGTACTCCAAGATGTATCTCCGAAGAGGAAGGACGGCAGCTCTTGGCCGAAATTCATGCTGGACTCAGCGGCCACAACGCTGCAGCTTGGGTCCTTGTAAGCAAGGCCTTCTCTACATGTTTCTATAGGCCGACAGCCCGAGCAGACGCACAGGACCTCGTCCAACATTACGTTAGTTGCCAGCTCTTCGCCAACCAAAGCCATATGCCACCCACCGCTCTCGAAACAATCCCCATAACTGGGCCCTTTGCTGTCTGGGGGCTCGATATGGTCGGACCCTTGAAGGAGGAAGCCATAAGAAAAAATACCTATTGGTCATGGTGGATAAATTCACCAAATGGATAGAGACCAAACCAATTAAAATGGCCGAGTCCGGACCAGTGATAGACTTCATATCAGGGGTCGTACACTGCTACGGTGTCCCTCATAGCATCATCACCGATAATGGCTCTAACTTCACAGCCGACGAGGTGAAAACTTGGTGCGGCAACATGGGCATTAAGCATAATTACGCCTCCGTCTATCACCCTCAAACAAACGGTCAAGTCGAACGAGCAAATGGTCTTATTATGAGCAGCATCAAACCCAGACTAGTGCGATCCTTGAAGGAATCAGATACGCACTGGGTCGAGGAGCTTGACTTCGTACTATGGGGGCTGCGGACCACGCCAAATCGCACTACTGGATACACACCATTCTTTATGGTGTACGGCGCAGAGGAGGTATTGCCCTACGATATCATTCATGACTCACCTCGAGTGCGCATGTACGAAGAGGGAGAAGCCGAGCTCGATCGGCAGGACAGTTTAGATGCCCTGGAGGAGGAGCGCGACGTCGCAAAAGCCCGTTCTGCATTCTATCAACAACAGGCTCGCAGGTATGAAAGCAGAGAAGTACGGGCCAAAACTTATAACGTTGGCGAACTAGTTCTACGCCTACCGGAAAAGAAAAAGCACAAGCTCAAGCCCAAGTGGGAGGGTCCCTTCATCATTGATAAAGTTCTCACCGGAGGAGCATACCGCCTGCGTGATGCATCAAATAATCGACTCGAGCCGAACCCATGGAACGCAGCCAGACTCCAAAGATTCTATGCCTAGTGTCGAACTCTCTGTTCGTCCCCTTCCCTCCGCCCTTTTTTTATTTTATACATATATCCTCTCTCTTTCTTTTCATGGCTCTGAGGCTTTAAGTGTGACTCGACTACACACTCTTGACGCGCTAAATCCTTAAGTATGCGCGCTCACTATACCTAGGGGCTTCCTATATAGAAGCTTAGTATAATTATCTTCCGGGTTTCATGTCCACTACATATGTGTCACTTCTCCATATGTACCTTTTCTTCACCATTATATGCATCGATATGACTTAAGTTTTGGCCAAGCTGGATTGCCTGGCTCCTGCATTTATGCCCTACGTTCTCGTTAGTTCGGGTAGGGCATAAGGGGAGCACATCTGCGATTGTTACTGCCGGTTACTCCGGACGTGTACCTCAGACTGGGTGAAGCCGAAAGCTAGAGTTCTTAAGGGAATATTCGATCGGTGAACTAAAAATGTTTCTTACCTATTACAATACAAACCCCCAGATGTTTCATATACTGCGTCTCTGGTCGTAGTTTGGACATGCACATTAATGTATGTGTATCCAGGGAAAGGAACCCTTAGCGGAACTATTCTCCCTGGAAGATGTTTCTTACTATCCATGTAATATAACATAGCTAGTTGGGTACTTGTCTGTTCAAGCGATCATGACCCCTACGCCTGGTTTCCACGCATACCCCGGTTACATAACTGAGCGGGTATTCGGAAACACTCCGGACTGTCGGGTCCGGAGGCTAAAGCGAAAAGGTCTGGCATGACAAATAATTTACAATCCGTCTAGGGACAAAATATGTCAATTG
This sequence comes from Triticum dicoccoides, assembly GCF_002162155.2. Lineage (NCBI taxonomy): Eukaryota > Viridiplantae > Streptophyta > Magnoliopsida > Poales > Poaceae > Triticum > Triticum dicoccoides. Next base: position 131,383,629 of record NC_041389.1, read on the forward strand.
AAGTACACAGTCACTTCGACCCATATACTCCTTCTATGTCGTCCAACAGGCTATCTAGCCTATAATCCTATTGGGAATACTTTGCAGCTAATCCTACCTGGTCATATACCAGACTAACGGGAATCTCTTTCCCATCTGACCCTACAGGTCCGACCAGGGCCATGTGATTCGGATCGACCTTGGTGTACCGTGGTTTCACCATGGCCCAAGCTTCCCTCGCACCTTGTCGGCAGGCCAATATCTTCCATAAATAAAAGCGCCACCGCGCTCCCTTGAGCAGTTGTACAAGCTCCCCCATACTTCCTGGCAGGGAGGCGGATGGCCACAAGGCCTTGGCAATACCCTGCATCACCTGCCGAACTTGTTCGTGCAGTTGCGAAAGCTCTTGCAGAAGATCGCCTAAAGATCCGGGCATCTCCTCTTCAGGACGACCAGTCAGTATACCTACAGACATAACTCTGTTAGCATGTTTCTTCGTCGAACTTTATAAAGGTTCGTTTGAGCACATACTAAAAATGCCGCATTGAAGCCTCCTATTCTCATTCATGGAGTCCGCAAGCTGGGCTCGAACATCTTTCAATTCAACGCCCAGCCGGGTATTGGCATCCTGGAGATTGTTTTTCTCTCGCCTGACCCGTGTAAGTATGTGCTCGCCAGCCTTTAGTTGTCGTTGAGCTCATTGTTCATCCTCTTGTATGATCTCCGGATTCACTGTGGGATTGTCTGCGGAATCTATTGTTAGATCTGCAAGCATGCCGAATACCAACTGGTACACGTAATTATGTTTTTTTTAATCACGACAAGTATTACCAGATGAGGCCTTCTTGGATTCCTCCATTCCGCCAACTGCGGCCCTTAGTTGGGCTTTACCCTCCTCTAGCTCTTGAGACAAATGGGTATTCTTCTCTATAAGAACCTATTCATACAATGATCCTTAAATCAGTTGTGCCAACTGTTTCAAGTCTCAGGGGCTACTGATATACATAATTATCAGATTTTGCTTACCCGTATATCTTTTAAGTATTGGTCTGTGGCTCTAGCAAGCCCGAGTTAAAGGCATTGAACGCCTCTTCGGAGAAATTAGGGTCGCGGAGTGCGGCCCGCCGACGCCGATTTTATCCGCATCCTCTGTAGGAGGATCGTCCAGTGTTGTCCTCACGTTAGCCTCCACCCTTGAGGTCGGTTCTGGAGTCTGGCTGGTAGAGGCATGGCCGGCAGGATGTCCGGACACAGTCCGACGAATACTCTTTCTGCCAGGACAAAGTGGATATTGTTATATTTTAAAGATGATAATCATGGAGCAGGTTTTAAATCATTCCTCTTCGATGGCGTCTCAGTCCTGACCGCTTTCCTTTTAAGCCCACCCGGCTTGGGCGCCCCTTGTTGGTGAGTCGCCGCGGGTTCAGCACGGCGCCCCAACGGTCTTCCCTATGAAGCGCAATACATGTGCAGTGGGTAAGGCGTAAAGAAGGGATCCTCTCGGAAGTTAGGTCTCCGGTTTTACTTACATATGATGCAGGGAGTATGCCAGGATAGTCGGCAATGATGGCCACCAAGGCGCCGTCATAGCTTGCCTGGTAAAACATCCTGTCGACAGGCTCCACAAATATGCCTGGATCTTTTTCAAGTCCGGGGTCGAGGGCCCGTTTGTGGTCCTCTGGATGTGGAGGCGGGCTGTGGACCTCGCTCACAGCCTTTCGCAGTTCCTGTTATGGACTAGCAAGGTAAATATTTGTGATGAAAGACTGCAAGAATGAATAGAGTTGAGTAAAAGATGGCAACTCACCCAGCTAGGGGGGTTGTACATGGAAAATCCATCCCGTGGCTTAATGCGGATGAACTCCTCTTCTTCTCCTTTATACAAATCGAACAATATTTTCGCCAGAGTGGTGGCGGAGTCCAGACCTTTACAACCGCAGCGGGTGGCATTGTCTTCTCCATTGAAGTCCCACATGGGATTCCCCCGATACTGGAGTGACTGCACCCCCCGCATTATGCATATTAACATAACCTCGATTATTCTCAATCCAGATTTGGCCAGCGTTTTTATCCTGCCCATCAGTTGAAGGACCTCTTTATTATCTTCCTCCTGGGGGCTCCGGGGATGCCAGCTATGACGTTTCTTCATTGGGGCATTTGTGAACTCAGGAAGACCCATCCGAATAGGGTCAGGAAGGGAGACGTCCTTTATATAAAACCACTCGGAAGGCCAGTCTTCGGATGTCTTCTTCGGAGTGCCGGATAGGTATCCGGTCCCGGCGATGCGCCATATTTTGGCTTCGCCCAATTGGTATATTGATCCCTCCTGATTACGAGGGACGAGGCAGAACAACCTCTTCCATAGCTCGAAATGAGCTTCGCAACACAGAAATAACTCACAAAGGGCAACATAGCCTGCGATGTGCAGGATGGAGACAGGGGTGAAGTTGTGCAACTGGAGGCCATAATACTCCAAGAGCCCACAGAGGAACGGATGGATTGGAAATCCGAGGGCCCTCAGCAAGTAAGGGACAAGGCACACTCGCTCCCCCCGAGATGGGTTGGGAAAACTCTCCGCTTGCTCCCCGCCGTCAAAAGTGGCTAATCCGGCTCGAACAGGGACAAGGTATGCAGGGGGGAGGGACCCCTGGGTCTGCAACTCCACCAATTGGCCGTGGGATACGGTACACTTCTCCCAATCACCTGGTTTGGCGCTATGGGGGCGAGAGGAGGAGCTGCAGTGGCCGGCCATGATGGGATGTTTTTTCGGGCGCGCTCTAATGGATCCTCGCTTGGGGAAGATGGTGTGGTTTGGATCTGAGGATCCCCATCTCTTTTATAGACGATTTATTTACATGGTAGGGTGGCAATTATAAAAATGCCCCGGCTTCTCGCATTCGCTGGACACGTGGAGACTAACATTATTAAGGTACAGAAGCCGATGAGTGCAACATTAAATGGGAAGCCGGACACTGCTTGTTACAACAGGTACTCTGGAGAATTTGGAGAAGAACCCGCCTTGCAATGTCTAAGACAAACTGCGCACCGGACTCATCGTCATTGAAGCCTGGTTCAGGGGCTACTGAGGGAGTCCTGGATGAGGGGGTCCTTGGACAGCCGGACTATATGCTTATGCCAGACTGTTGGACTATGAAGATACAAGACTGAAGACTTCGTCCCGTGTCCGGGTGGGACTCTCCTTTGCGTGGAAGCCAAGCTTGGCAATTCGGATATGTGGATTTCCTTCTCTATAACTGACTCTGTGTAACCCTAGCCCCCTCCGGTGTCTATATAAATCGGAAGGTTTAGTCCGTAGGACAAGAACAATCATAATCATAGGCTAGCTTCTAGGGTTTAGCCTCTACAATCTTGTGGTAGATCAACTCTTGTAATACTCATATCATCAAGATCAATCAAGCAGGAAGTAGGGTATTACCTCCATAGAAAGGGCCCGAACCTGGGTAAACATTGTGTCCCCCGCCTCCTGTTACCATTAGCCTTAGACGCCCAGTTCGGGACCCCCTACCCGAGATCCACCAGTTTTGACACCGGCACCCATGCGCACGGGGTACTCAGAATGCGCATGGGGTACCCAGAGAGTTACGCAGTACCCCGTGCGCACCGGAGTCCAAAGACCCCGTGCGCACGGGGTACCCAGTAACTTTCTGTTATAAGCTTTCTGAGTACCACATGCACACACACTAAGATTTCACGTGGTAGGAAGAGGCTAGTGTATATGGTTCGGCAATGGTATTCCCACACAACTTTCGTCTACACAAACCCCTCTTAATAGTGTGGTCTTTCCTACGACTCGAAGCAAACCAAAAACTAAAACCTGCGACTCGCCGGTAGACCACGCCTTTGTCCTTTCTGAATTGGGGGGGGGGGGTCGCACATCTCCATCATGAAGCACTTGGAACCAATATCCTGAGATTAAATCTAGCAACCGATATTAGTTCCACTAACCACATTGTCATCACACCAAAATATAGTTTAAGTGTCACTTGCACTTTTAGTGGATCAAAGATATTATTTCTTCAGACGATCACTCTGCGAGTTAGCTTAGTGGCACGTCTGGAAAATCTTTGCATTGTTGACGTGGGGTTTTCTAGGGCGACCCTCATTGCCTTTGGTCTTTTTCTTAGCTACTGACCTATTGAAGTATATTGTTGACAAGGAGTAGGCTTCATCTTTCTATTCTGATGCAAGGCAAATTTCTTGTTGTTCACTATGCGGACGACACTATTTTGGTACTCCATGCTCTGGTTAGCTTCGTAATTTGAAAAAGATTCTGCGTGATTATGTGCTTTGCATTGGTCTTAAGGTTAACTTTCATAAGTCCTGTCTCATTCCAATAAACATTGATCGACGCAAGGCATTTTAATATTGGCAATACTCTTTCATGTGTGCTCTATGCTTCTGGTAGAAGACAATTGACCATCTTAAAATTTTCTTTTCTTTTAGCTTTGTGTGTTGGGCACGTTTTGGCATTCAATGGAGTTTGAATCACATGGGGCTTGAGGCTATTCAAATTGCGAAGAAAAGCTTTTTTGGTAATATTTTCTTTGAGATTGCGGACATCGTGGCCTGGAACGTAGGATTTTTTTCGACAAAGGGTGGATTTTATTGACTCAAAATGAAGCATTAAGAGGGTCCAAACACAATGAGCACACACCTGGCCTCTGCATAGTTAGGATGCACACAACCAATACCAACGCACACACACAATACAAACTCGCTAGCAAATAACAAATTTATATAAGATCAAAGCTATGTCTAAGCGAGAAAAAAATCCAAAGTGATCAAATTCATGATCGACAAACTACAAAAGTGACCATAGCCGCATCAACTATCTCATAACACCACAAGGACAACTACTAAAGTATGGAATGAAATGACAAAGACTTATTTGCTCTGGCTTAAATATAGACTCAACCATAACTTGTGAGACTACATCTCTTCTTGAGAGTGGCGATTTGGTGCCCGGGCTCAGATGAGCCCGGGCATGAATAGTACCATGAATTGAAAGGGAAAAAAGTTCAAAAGTTTTGAATATTTTTATGATGCAAGATGGCCCCGTGCGTGAACTCCGTGCAAAATTTTCTGAAGTTTGGACATTCGAGGATCTCGTGGCAAAAGAGACAAATTTTGGATGTGTAAGAAACTTTTGAAAATCGCACTGTTCATGTCTGATTTTGTCTTTTTTGCCGCGACCTCCTCGAATGTCCAAACTTCACAAAATTTTGCACGGGGTTCACGCACATGAGCATCTTGCACCACAATTTCTTTTGAATTTTTAAACTTCTTTCCTTTTAAAATCACGATTTTCACCGGGCTCATCTAAGCCCGGGCTCTGGGTTGAATTATCGACTCTTCTTGCTCTTTCTTTGTGTGCCTTGTTTCTTTCTTTTAGTCCCATGGACCTTTCTTTGTATTCTAACCTATTTTCTGATCTTCCTTTTGCAACTCTCCTTATGTCCTCAAAGTGCCCCCCCCCAAAGGATTATATATAACGACTAGCAAAAGGGCCCGTGCATTGCAACAGAAGGAAAGAAAACTCATAATCTCTAATGGACATGACCATATTTTGCAGCATCACCGAGATACACTATCACTCTCAATTTCGTGAAATCATGTGCATTATGTTAAACTCGCGCACATATTTGAAATCGTGAACGTTTTTCAAATTTGTGAACACTTGTTGAATCGGCAAATATTTCTAGAATAGACGAATATTTTTTTAGAAATTGGTGGAACAATTTTTGAAATTTACGAACATTGTTTTTATTTCACAAACATTTTTTTGACTTAACATTTTTTTGAAATTCATGATAATTTTTTAAATCAGTGAACATTTTATGAATGAATAAACAATTTTGCAAGTCACGAATAATTTTTTAATTTTTAGGATATCTTTCCATTCATGAACATCTTTTTGAATTGATTTTTTTACTAATTTCATTAAAGTTTTTAATACACGAACTTGAAAAAAATCATGAACATTTTTAATTTCCCTAACACTCTTTTTCAATATTTTCAACATTTTTTGAATAAGCAAACATTTATTTGAAAATCACAAGCATTTTTTGAATTCACACATATTTTATAATTTATTAAAAAGTATTTCAAAATTATCATTTTTTAATCCACAAAACATTTTTGAAGTCCCTAATTATTTAAAGGATAAAAAATAAAACATAAAAGAAAAGAAAAAAGAAAAAAGAAAAAAAAGAAAGAATAATAAACAGGCCGCCCGGACATGCGCCGGTCCAAACGGGCGCGCTGCATCTTGTCCCAGCGTGCAAAGCGCATGATAGAAGATCCCTACCTCATGGTCCAGCCTAGGCGGGGATTTCCCTGTGTGAAATGTTTTTTTATCACTTATATGTGGCATTGATGGGTAATATTTTGCATCTTTGAGGGCAATTTCCGTGACGTACCACAAGAAGCAATAGCCCATTTATTATTAAGTATAGATATAGATATAGATATCTATTTTAATATAGCACGATAGGAGCCTCTTCTATTGTTTTAAGCTTTAAAAAACCCTGTCCAGGGAGCCCCATCGCCACCATATTTATATTATACGTGCTTTTGTCAAAATTATCGTCATCGAAGTGTCACTTCTATGACTGAAAAACATTTCGTTCGAATCATAATGTCACAGATGTGTCTTTTTTTAGTGTTCATGTTCGAGGAACTACAACAGTGACCATATCCACACCAACCATCTTATAACACCACAAGGACAACTACTAGAGTGCGGAAATAAGTGATTTGCTCTGGCTTAAATATAGACTCAATTATAATCTGTGACACTAAATCACTCTTCTTCCTCTTTCTTTGTGTGCCTTGTGTCTTTTTTTGGTCCCATGGGCCTTTCTTTGTATTCTAGCCTATATTTTCTATCTTCCTTTTGTAACTCTCCTTATGTCCTTGGGTGTCTCCCTCATGGATTATATATAACCATATCTATTTTAATATAGCACGGTAGGAGTCTTTCCTATTGCTTTATGGAAACACTAACGCCCACACGTGTGGGCATTTGCATCTCGCCCACACGCGTGGATCCGCGTCCGTTTATTGGTGCATGAATCTTGGCATGTTTGTGGTGCCACGTAGGATTGAGTTGGTGTGTGGGCATTTATCCGGTCGCCCACACGTCCGTTTCATCACACGGAGGGGCCGGTGTGTGGGCGTTTAGCAGTTCGCCCACACGTCACGCACAAGGGTTGATGTGTGGGCATTTGCCATCTCGCCCACACGCCCGTCTCCTCTCCCACACCCAAGATGCTAGTTGTCATGTGTTTTGCAGTATACATGGCAACTGCCCTAGTGTGCTTGTAAGCAGATGGCAACTCTTTTTTTTACCCGAACATGTCAGTTGCCATGTGTTTTGCAGGATACACACAACTGCCTAGTGTGCACGTAAGCAGAATGCAACTCTCTTTTACCCGAGTTGCCATGTGTTTTTGTATGGTACATGGCAACTGTCATAGCGTGCACGTAAGCAGATGGTAAGTCTTCCTTTTACATGGCAACTGCCCTAGCATGCTTGTGAGCACATGGCAACTCTCTCAACTGCCTAGTGTTAGTAGGTGGCAACTCCTAAGTTTTGAAATCATGGCAACTGCAATAGACCAAGCCATACATGGCAACTGCAGTTGAGCAATCATGGAAACTGTAGTTGTCCGACATGGCAACTGTAGTTCAGCGACATGGCAAGTGCAGTCAAATGAACATGGAAGAGGGTCCAGACCATGGCAACTGCGGGGACGCTGGTGACTGTCACGTGGGACGTGCGTGACCATAAGATAGGAGGCCTGATGTACGGCCGTGTGAGTGATATTTATTTTGCCCACACACAGGCATGTGAGAGGGACCGCGAGGAAAAAAAAACCGTGTAGGCATTACTTGTTTTCCCCACATGTAGGCGTATGGGTTGATCCTTTTAAACACCACACAAACTGTGTGAGCAGACCCCTTGACGCCCACACGTGTGGACGTTATCGACGTCCTTGTTTTAAGCTTAAAAAACCCTCTCCCGAGAGCCCCATCGCCGCCACTCACCAGGCGACCGCTCCTCAGCTACGCGGCCTCCTCACCCATTGCCACGCCAGATTCACCATCCATGGAAAACTGCTATGAGACGCCTGGCCAGCCGCACCGCTGAGCCGCCGCCAACGCCCCTCCAACGGCCACCGAGCCCTGCCGCCGATCGCACTGCCTCCTCCGAGGTCTGAAGCCCCGCGACCGTCTGCCAGCAGCCGAGAGAGGACGACCCAAGGGAGAATGCACCGTCGCCGCCGTCATTGGATCCCGCACATAGATCGATGCCATGTTCAGGTTTATTGGATTGACATTAAACGTGTTGACGTTACGGTGCCGGTGGATGGGTGATGCTTCTAACGTATATAGAGAGAAATACACTAAGACAAGCGCATGACATACTGCGCCTAACTGCCCATCAACGCTCAACAAGCAAGTGGTTCGTCCATTAACTTCATCTAGTCTAGGGGTTTTAGTTAGCTGTATCAGTGCATGCCACGGCTTTCGAGCGGCACGTAAAAGGGGGCTTTATTGCTTCCAAATCTGTCGATGGAGGCATGCCATTCATGGGCATGAGATGTGAGACGAGAGCTAGCAACAACTCGCAAGCTAGCATGGATTGTTCTTTTCTTGCAGCCAGTTAGCACATGCCCTGTGCCTTGTGCAAACTGGAAAACCCTCGAGGGGCCAGAAAAGCTACGGCTGAGAGTTTCCCCACGTGGGTGCCTGGGTGTAGTACTATGTAGTACCTAGCCGAAAGAAAAGCTAGTGGAGATTGGACAAATGATTTGGAGAATCTATGGAGGCTACTAGCTTGGAAGTACAAGCAAGCTGGTCATGCAGAGATGAGATATATGCACCACTTACTTTTGGGAGTCATGTGTGAATGATCCAAGGACAAAGTGGTACGTGTGGCTTATCTTTCTTGCCTCCTTTTCTTCCTTTCCTTTTGGAGATAAAAGGCATGGCGAGGTAAATGGAATCTGCTCTCCCTAGCTTGTATGGTGTTGCTACTATATTTCTTTCTTCTTTTGCTTTCTGAGAAGACGTATAGCATATATTATTGGAGTAGTGTTTCAGTAGATATAGTTATATACAATTCCCCATACAATTATGCTCATATATAATACTAGCATGTTGTTGTATTGCTACTAGTTCGTCTAAACCAACTTTTAATTTAGAGAATTAGGGTCCTGAAATACACGGTCTTTCTGCAGATTCTTGCGCGAATCAGCTAGTTGTTTTCTGTGGAATTCGGCACTTTACACGGGACATTAGCAAGTTCATGTTGGACCTCCTCCTTTGCGGAACGGTGACCAATTCGAATAGCTCGAACCACATGCATATTTATCGCTTCAGAGAAAGTACCTAAGCAATCACGTGAAAAGGCCTGACACTTGAAATTAAGTCGTTGGGACTTTGGAGGCTAATTTTAGCACATAAGTATGAGTGCACAGAAGTTTCAATACCAATCATTTGTGCACTTGTACATTTGCATACTTGTAAGTAACATTACAAATCATGCGGAATACTCCATCCCTTTAACCTCTCGGACAACAAAGTCGGTATGAGGAAAAAATGAACAAGTGACCAAAAAAGGAAAAAAGAAACCAAAAGAACTTTAATCACTTTTATATAAAATAGTGACTTTTCAAGTTAGAATAAACTAATTAACTCTAGTTTTTTCTCCATAGAAGTGACGCATCTAATTCAACACCACCATGCCGACCATAAATCGTATATATGCACGTACCCTTTTCCAACATATATAGAACATAAATCATTGCATCTTCCAAATGTCCTCCAAACTCCAAAAATTCTCAGCGAGGCTCTCAGACTCGGAGAACCCTTGAACCCATCCAGACAACTCCGAGTCCTGAAGCTGGAAAGTCTGGTTTGACTCAGGCCAAAACCCTTGATTCTGCTCTTGCACCCAATCCCCACCCTGTATCATCTCTCCTACGCTCGCATTCGTGCAGCGTGCTCCATCGTATGACTCCGATGCGAAAGAGTCGGACGATGATGTCACCATGCCGGAGCTCTCCATGTAGCTCGTCGGTAGCCCAGGCACAAGATGATCACCAACTGTAGATGCTTGCTGGAGGTGGTGGTCAGCGAGGCGAGGCATCCATAGATACTTCATGGCATCCTTGAACTTGCTGCTGTTGGCATCACAGTTGAGCTGCTTGGCGTGCTTTTGCACCCTTGTCCTCCAGTAGTTTTTGATCTCGTTGTCGGTCCTCCCAGGAAGGTGTTGAGCTATCTTGGACCACCTTTCATGTACAAGAATAAAAGGGGCAAATGCAATTAGGGAAACATCCATGGTGCATGAAGAAAATTAATTAATTGCGGCATCTTTTTTGGGAGGGAATGGGCAATATTTTTTTACATTAATTAGCAAAGGATAATTTAGTACGTGGAGTCTAATTAATACTTCTATTTAGTAAGTTATTTTTCGCTAACTCTAGCAAGAGTGTGTGATATACACTACATACGTGTGGAGAGAATGAACTATAATCAATTTATCAACATATCTAGCTAGCTAAGAATTAGAAATGAATAACTAGTTTGAAAAAAAAACATGAAATCTCAGGAAGCAATAATTAGAGACAGCTAGATTGGTAGTACTCTCCAAATCTTTGGAGAAGAGGAAGATAGAAGAGGCGTGCAGCTTTGATGTACCGTATGTGAGGTGAAAGAGAAAGGCATAGGCATATGGTGCATGTGGCCATGCTGCAACCCATATGCATCCTATTCCCGTTTAGGTAGCAAGACTTGTACAATCTGAAGTGTGCCATCCGATGGAGCTAGCTGGAGGCTTTCAATTTGATTTGACGTGCAAGCTAGTCCACATCAAGCTAGCTAGCTAGGTTGGACTTGGAGCTAGCTGGCTGTACTGGCCGGTTACTACTGTATGCACGGTGTGCATGACATGCGACGTTTGATTATTGGTAATTACCTGTTGCCCCAGCGGGAGTGGAGGTCGAGGATGAGCAGCTGCTCGTCGGCGGTGAAGTTGCCGCGCTTCACGTCCGGCCGGAGGTAGTTCAGCCACCGCAGCCGGCAGCTCTTCCCCGTCCGCTTCAGCCCTGCACCAGCATGCATGGATCCACGGTCAGTTCATACTTCAGAGCAGGCTCAAATCAAGAATCAGTTGAAAAGTCAATCTGCATGGCCGGAGGACGGTGCATCGTCGGCGGCGGCTGCACGAGGACGTACCAGCGGCGCGGGCGAGGGAGTTCCAGCGGCCGTCGCCGTGGTCGGCGATGTAGTTGACGAGTGTGAGGTCCTCCTCCACGGTCCACGGGCCGCGGCGGATCTCCTCGGCGGCCTCCTCCTCATGGCGCAGCAGGTCGTCGTCGAGCTTTACCACGGAGCACGGCATGGTCGTGCCGCTGCTCCGCTGCGTGGACGACGATGACCATGACGCCATGTTCTCCCTTTTTCTAGTTCTAGAGACAGAGAGGGGCGGAGACTAAGCCAGTTTATGCTTGACAAGTTGGAGAGTTGGATTAATGAGAGACGGAGATGTCAAGTAGTGAAGTCGTTTTATAGTGTTTGCGAGAGGGAAGAGAAAGTAGAAAAGTGAGCGCGAGGGAGAGAGAGAATACGCACGTGGTGAAATGTGTGTGAGGCAGGGAGGGAGAGAGGACGGGTGGCGCAAGGCATCCCTCTCCGCTCCGCGCGTGCGCGCGTACGTATTTTCACAACTACAACTACAAGGGCACCGTACAATTGAGGCCATGGGTCGGCGCTCGGAGATGGATGATATGGACCGCATCATTGAGGCGGCGTGCGTACGTAAAAGATGGCATGTATATGTATTTTTTTTAACACAACAAAAAAAACCAGACTTAAAAAAAATACATCTAGGTTTGTAGACCATCTAACAATGACTACAAACACTTGAGCGAGCCGAAAGCGTATTGCCGTCATCATCACCCCTCATCGAAGCCGGGCAAATTTTATTATAGTAAACAGCCGGGAAGCATCGTGTTAAGACCGCACGGGACAAGCGTACCTGAACAACAACTGTCGACGATGAAGAGACGCATAGATCGAAAGGGTAAAATATGTAAATATACAAACAAAGACGAACGAAGACTAAATCCACGTGGATCCATTTAAGACAAATGTCGACCGCAATCCCGTAAAATCTACGGAAGGCAAACCTCCACACGCCCTTCAGTGACGCTAGAAGCATCACCAGGATGGAGGCTAGCCGGGAAGATTCTTATTCCATATCAGAGAGTAAAAGATGATATGCATTTATACTCGTTAAATATTCGTAAGCATACATTAAACAGAGTCGTTCGTTACATTTTCAACAAACCAGTGATAATTGAGAAGCATAGCCACTCCTCCGAGAGCTGAATGCCATGGAACGATCGGCTGCCTGGAATCACCTATCCAATACATCCTAAAATGCTCACGAATAAGGACATGGAAGAATTAGATGTGAGCCTTCAATCGGCCGCTATGTGCGGAATTCTGCAATTCATTACTAGGTCACTGGGATGCACTGTTTGAGCTAAATCCATACGAAATGGGCATTTATTAGTGGAAACTTGTGATAATATAATTTTCTTAGTGGAAACTTATCACCACCCTGCACATCATTTATAAGTGGAATTTTGAGCTTTGCTATCACATCATTGGTGGAAACTTGCGCCTACAAGTCACTTTAATTCAAGAATCCAGAGAGGTGTTTTCATAGTTATCTCTGATTCTACTTCGTTTTCTTGTTTAGATTCATTTTGTTTTTCTGATCTTAATCCATGCTATCACTCGGAATTTTGAGGAGCACATTGTCAGCACATCTGACATGCAATTGCCACCTAGAAGCGTCAGAGCAGCCTCGCAGGACGCTCGGCACATCCGTCAGCAACGACTGAACCCAAGGGTCCAAGGGCTCGAGTGGGTGTGAGCTGGTGCGATGGCATCACCTACTTAGCCCCTCAGGGAAGATGGTGAAGTCATCCAGTGGATCATGGTGTTGGCATTTGGCTAGGCGGCTCTATGTTCTTGGCCTTCCTCTTTTCCAATTCGTGTATCTCCCCTAATTGTGATAGCCACTAAGACTCAAATTCCTCCTAGAGCTTAATACATCGAGAGAGAGAGATATTGCTAGGCTGCTAACATCTAATATACAGAGCCCTTAGTTCTTGGACGCTGGTGAATTTCATCGAGACCAGACACCTGCGTCCTGTGAGGAATCAGATCGAAGCCATGGATCCATCATTCAAGGACTACCTCGACAAGCTCTCTTCGTCTCTCGAAGAGATCCGCTCCAACCTGGGCACCAAAACATGTCAGCGGTCAAGTCACAGACCGCCAAGCTCGATGATCTGGTCAAGTGGCGGTCGGATCTAGAGTAGTGCATGGAGCAACTCGCTATCGCGGTCACCGAGCTTTAACAATGCCGGCGGGCAGCGTTTAGAGAATGGTTATCGAGTGAGGCCGGTGTATCAGCACCACGAGTGTCTCTTTGGGGCCACATCGGCACCGGCGCAAATGCAGCGGGCAACCCTCTTGGGTCTACGCACCACGGCATCGATACACAACCACAAGGATTGGCACCGGTGTTCGCTTCATTGTCCACCCCGGCCAACGTCTGCAAGCCGCTGCTCCGTGCACTTCTCCTTTTACACATGCTAGTCAAATACCAGTCGGGACTGGGCAAGTCCACCCCTCCATCGGATTTCCACAATTTCAAGCAAAAATCTCCCCTCTCGAAAACCTTGTGCGATCAATGTTTTCAGATGTTTTGGGATTCAGGGCAAAAATTGAGTACCTATGGCTTCTCTAAATTTTGCTAGGTTTGCATCCGTGTGGCTCCAACCGGTTCTAAAGAAATTGTCTGAATTCAACTGGTAGTCATTTGCTACTTTACATTGCACACGGTTCGGACGCGATCGCCATCAGCTGCTAATCACCCGTTTTACACAATTTCTTTCAAAAAATCTTCTGCGGCCGATTACATTGCACGATTCGAGTTGGTTATTTATACATTTATTTGCTTATTCCGAGACTATCCATCCTTAATTATTACTTCCTCCATAAACTAATATAAGAATGTTTAGATCACTATTTTAATAATCTAAATGCTCTTATATTAGTTTACAGAGAGAGTACTATCTTACTCGATATGTGGAGAGGCTTTGCACCGACATCCGTCCCATGGTGCCGATGCAACTGACACTCGCTCGACATGGCGCGTGCTCTAGCGCTACTTCAAGACGAAGTGGTGGACGACATAGCCATCAAGCAAAAACTTCCGCCTCCTGCTCATGTGGCGGAACGAGTGAACCGTGTGGGCACGCCCATGGCGCTTCCCACCACCACCAGTCCACCACCACTGGGCGCTCACCTTTGCCAGTTGTGGCTGCTGATCATCGTGGCATCGAGGCGGCCCGCGTCGCGTCCCCAAGCTCAAGGCCTTACACTTAAAGTGTGGCGAACATGGGCTCACGAAAACACCTACCCTAGCAGCGAACAACTTTTATAAAACAAAACAGCGCACAACTGTTGTCATGGATGAGCTTCTACAATTGTTCAGCATCTATAATGTCATCAGTCGAAAAATGCCACTGGCTCTCGAGGAAACATAAACAGAAAAAAATAAAAATAAAAAAGAAAATAAAATAAAAGCCAGGCCAACCCCGGCCCAGCTAGCCAGCCCAGCAACGCACGCGTGCGCAGCTCGGCCTCGCGCCACACTCTCTCTCCCCTCTCCCACTGACCAGCAGACCCCGCCCGCCAGCTTCACTCCTCACCTCCCGCAATTGCTCGCGCCCATGCACTACTAGGGAAAACCTTATACACATAATCTTAGCAGCAGCGCGGCTCAAAAAGAGGTGCTACTGCTAATTAGCAGTAGCGCGTGCGTGCAAAACTCGCTACTGACACGGCGTTAGCAGTAGCGCGCTTGGAGCAACCCGCGCTGCTACAAATATCAACCGACAGTGTCCACCAACCTACATTTAGTAGCAGCGCGTCGTCGCGACCCCCGCTACTGCTAAAGCTGTAGTAGCAGCGCGCTTTTTCTGAGGTCGCTGCTGCTAATTTTCAAATTGGGCACATTGTTGGTCCCAATTAGCAGTAGCGCTTGTGTGAAAAGCGCGTTGCTGGTACTTTCTTATCAGCAACGCGTTTTATGTCCCGCGCTAGTGCTAAGCCGCACCAGCCCACCACCTTTCCCCACCCGTCCTCCCCCTCCCCCATCTCCTCTCTTCCCTTTCCCCTACCTACCACATCCTCCCTCTCTCACTCTTCTTCTTTCTCAATACTTCTCTCCCATTACTCTCCCTCTCCTACCTACCTCTCTCTCTCTTCATTACTCCTAGCTAACTACACCACCTCCATTAATGCATCTCCTTTCTCTTTTTCCTTCCCCCTCCACTAGTTGAAGTTGTCTCCTCCCAAATTAGCTAGCTAGGTAAATGTAGCATTTAGTTAAGTGACCTATTTGCCCCCTAACTAGATCTATCTTTGTCAAGAAGAGCTTTTTGCACTTTTGATCTCCCTACATCACCATCTCCACCGTGTGCTCGATCTCGAGATAGAGGTGATTAAAATTTCATGCTTTTACAAAATGGCAATATGTTTATGTGTGTGTGATATGATAATTGGGAGATATGATGGAAATTGTGTGTGTGACATGAGTTGACGCCAAATTGTGCTTTTGAGTTGCTTATGTTTTGCCGAAATGTCGATTTATTTCCGTTTCGGCGAATTTCGGGCAAACTCTAGATCTATATATGTCCTATTTTTAGGGAAGGTCATGCCGAATTTTTGTATGACTTTGATGCATGCACGCATTTTTATAATCAATTTGTTTATTATTACCATGCAGAGTTCACGATGGTCAGTGGAACGATGGTGGACAGGTGGTTGCGGTCGGCGGTGCAGGACATGAAAGAAAATAACCGGACAGAGGTTTTATGTCCGTGTCGAAAATGCAAAGGAATAGTTTGGCTCGACCCCCATGACGATGGTCGTGTCGAAGCGCACCTGCTCATGACTGGTTTCATGGATGGCTATACTCGGTGGATAATTGAAGATGAGGATGACGATGTTGAGGACGCCGACAGGGCAGGCAATGATGACACGGGGCAAGACGAAGAGATGATCGATAATGGCGGCGGGGAAGGGGCCGGACATGGCGGCGGAGAAGGGGCCGGACATGGCGGAGGAGAAGGGGCCAGACATGGCGGAGGAGAAGGGGCCGGACATGGCGGCGGAGAGAACGACATGGACTCCACGCAGCAGAGTTCGTCGGTACTAAGTTCAATCGTGCGGGACCCTCATGTTCAAGCATTGCGTCGCAAGGAGACGAGTACTGAGAGAGCTGCTTCTAGAGAGGAGGCTAAGCTGGAGCAATTGGTGGTAGACTCGAACACTCCATTGTATGATGGTTGCAATCCTGAGGTGACCCGCTTGAGTTCCACGCTCCAACTCCTGAAGACGAAGGCTAAAAACAAATGGACCGACACTAGCCTCGATGAGCATCTCAAGTACCTAAAGGATGTTCTTCCCGCGGGGAATCTATGTCCTACTAGTATTGACGAGGCCAAGAAGATCGTGTGCCCTATTGATCTGCCACACATTAGATACCATGCATGCATCAACGATTGCATAATTCATCGGAAGGAGCACGCGGAAAAAAGAAGCTGTCCGGTGTGCAATGCTTCTCGATACAAGAAGGCCGGAAAGAAATTTCCCCAGAAAGTTGTATCGTACTTACCGATCACTCCCCGTCTCCAGCGGTATTTTGTAGATCCCAAGGAAGCAAAGCTAATGCGCTGGCACGTGGAGAGGAAGAAGCCCGACGAAGGAGATGATCTGAAGCTGAGACACGTCAAGGATGGAAGCCAGTGGAGAGTGTTGAACAACTTCTATCGGTATTTCAAATGTGATGCAAGGAACATCGTGCTTGGCGCGTGTACCGATGGCATGAATCCGTTTAGCAACCAGAACACCAACCATAGCACATGGCCCGTGTTTGTATGGATGTACAACCTCCCCCTTGGTTGTGCATGAAGTCGAAGTACATCCACATGAGCATGCTTATTCAAGGGCCAAAACAACCAGGAAATAATATTAATTTGTATCTGGGGCTACTTCAAAAGGAGTTAGACACGTTATGGAAAACACCGGCCAAGACATGGGACGCCAGCAAAGGCGAGTATTTCTACATGAGAGCCGCGCTGATCACGACAGTGCACGACTATCTCGGTTACGGATATGTCGCAGGCCAGGTGTGACATGGATATTGCGGATGCACGCGATGCATGGATGATACGACGTCTCAGCAGCTAACGTCAAGGAAAGATGGCGGGTCTTGGAAAATCGTGTACATGGGGCATCAAAGATGGCTCGAACAGGACGACCCGTGGAGAAACCGTGGAGATCTATTCAATGGTCAAGCTGAGCATCGAGGACCTCCACGTAAGCGGAGCGGTGCCGAAATGGATGAGCCGTTGAAAAACTGGAAGGAGTGCCCCGCGCCGGGAAAGACGATGAGAAAGGCGCCGGAGCCGCTGCTGAAGGTATGGAAGACGAGGTCTGTGTTTTGGGACTTGGAGTACTGGCACAAACTTGATACACCTCATTGCCTTGATCAAATGCATATCTGTAAGAATGTCCTTGAGAGTTTGCTCGCAACACTGATGAACATGCCGGATAAGACCAAGGATGGGCCGAAGGCAAGAAAAGACTTGCAAGATTTGAAAATCAGGGAAGATCTGCACATGACGCCCCGTAAAATGTCAAACGAGACAGAGATGGAGACAGAGGCACGGGAGAAGAAGGGCAAGAAAATAAAGAAAGAGGATTATTGCCCCCCTTCTTGCTTCACCTTAAGTCAGGCTGAGATCGATCAATTCTTTAAGTGCCTTACCGGAGTCAAAGTTAGTTCCGGTTACTGTGGCAAGATAAGGAGATATCTAGACACGGACAAGAAATGGTTTAGCGGGATGAAGTCCAATGACTGTCATGTGATGATGACGCAGATAGTACCTGTTGCCCTTAGAGGGATAATGGACAAGCACGTCCATGACACGCTTATTGGTCTCTGCAGCTTTTTCGACGTCATCTCTCGAAAGTCGATCAGTGTGAAGCAGCTCCGAAGGCTACAGGAAGAGATTGTTGTGATACTGAATGAGCTTGAGATGTACTTACCGCCCGCATTCTTTGACGTGATGGTGCATCTGTGTGTCCATATTGTGGATGACATAATAGACCTGGGGCCGTCATTCCTGCACAACATGATGCTGTTTGAGAGGATGAATAGGATCATCAAAGGATTCATTCGTAACATGTCCCGTCCGGATGGAAGCATTGTCCAGGGCTATGTGACACAAGAGTGCATCTCTTTCTGCGAGAATTTTCTATATGGCACAGACCAGCCACCTGGTGTTAGTGTTGGTTTGCCCATTAACAAGCACGATGGGAGGCTCGAAGGAGAAGGTCACTGCAACGGTCGCAGGGAACTGCACGTGGCATACTCAGGTCGATGCAGCGACTTTGACAGAGCAAACATGGTAGTGCTACAACACCTAGACGAGGTAGATCCTTTCGTGGCACTGCACAAAGAAATTACAGCAAAGAAGTATCGTGACCGGGGGGTATGCAGGACGCACGCCGAAGTTACTAGAGAGCACAACTCCACTTTCCTGCATTGGTTCAAAGAGCATATTATTGCTAATCCCCCGGAGGAGGGCTCTAAGGACGGATTGCTCATATACGCCTTAGCACATGGCCCCTCGCCCAACCTCGTAACCTATCAGGCATATGATATCAACGGATACACGTTCTACACGGAGGCCAAAGATATGGACAGTGATGATCAGAACTCAGGGGTGACGATGGAATGCATGACCGGTAGCAACAACGGCGCACCTGAACGATTTTATGGAAGGGTCGAGGAGATCTGGGAGCTTGACTACTCTATACTGCACAACACGACGATGTTCCGTGTCAGATGGGCTAAGAATGTCGAAAGAGAAAACCGGATTTTCACTACCATGACTATACCCGACGCCAAGAGCGCTACCGTGAACCCTATCGCAAAAAACGAGCCATGGGTACACACTAAGCACGTGACACAATGCTTCTTCATAACCGACCTGCGCAATCCCAGCCGTGTTGTCGTGAGGAGAGGCAAAAGGAACATCATTGGAATGGATGGAGTCGCCAACGAGGAAGACTACGATCAGTACGGCAACCCAATGAGGGAAGATGACGATGATGATGAAGTATATGTCAAAAGAAGAATCAATACTACATTACCTAAGAAAAATCATACTCCATGGAAAAGGCAAAGTCACAATGAGGGGCTCAATTATTCTTCGACGAACAAGAAGGGAAAGAAGCTGACTCAAAAACGAAAACGTCAATGCTGAGGAACCGTATGTTATCGGTCAAATGATGTAATATATATATATATATATATATATATATATATATATATATATATATATATATATATATATATGTTCCTATTTTGTATACACACTTAGGCATTATTATGCATGGGTCCAATGATGTAATATATATGTTCCTATTTTGCATACATATTTAACCGTCAAATGATGCAATATATATCGCCTTCCCTTCGTTCACTGCTCTCAGAAAAAAACGTGAGAGAAAATAAAGGAAAAGAAAAAGAAAACTGGTTATAGTACTAGCGGTTTACTGAAAAAGAGCTACAGCTAGTCAAGGTAGCAGTAGCGGTTTCCGTAAAAACCGCTATAGCTACCTGTATTAGTAGTAGCGCCTTTGGTCTAAACGCGCTACTGCTACATCCACTTAACCCAAAATCCTCCCTCTCTCTGCATCATCCCGCCTCTCCCCCCCCCAATTCCCCCTCTCTCTTCCCCCGTCGCACCGCCGCGCCCCGGAGCTCGCCCCCGACCCCGACGCGCCACTCCTCCCTCCTCTGCTTCCTCCTCTCCCAACCTCGGCCGTCGTCGGGCCTGCCTCCACGCCCCTGCACCCTCTGTAAACCCCCCTCTCTCTGCTAGCTAGGGTTCTTCGGTTAATTTACTTAGGTTTTAGTTAGGGCAGTAGGTTAATTAGGTTATCTATTTAGTTATGAATTTAGCTAGGTTGAATTTATATGCAAATTTAGGTAGGCTGAATTTAGGTAGGTTGAGTTTATATGCAAATTTGAACTGAACATGTGATATGTGGACATGTCATGTTTTGGACATGTCATGTTTGGAATTTGGACATGTCATTTGGACATGTGATGTTTTGGTTCAATTTTGATAAATGATCCGAGTGGCCTATGTTACGCCGGAATGTTGATTCATTTCCGTTCCGGTGAATTTCAGGTGCTCGATATGTCCATTTTTTAGCAAAGGTCATGCCGAAATTTCCCGTGAATTTTGGCATGATTTGTGCTAGATAGTAGGCATATCGAGTGCTGGCACATAGATTTCTTTTTTATGTCATTTCTCATTTTTTCATACTTTTAGAAATAAACGAGGAGACTTAATCATAGGAAACATGTCGAACAACGAAGAAACTGGGCCTTCTGACCAAGATGCAGACGAGATGGATTATGAGGGTGAACAAGAGTACCTCGACTATTTGACTACTAAGCAAGGTTTGCAGGTCGGCCTTGATGATGGTACTAACGCCGACATCGACACCGACGGCGCCAGCACCGATGGCGGCGCCGAGACCGGCGGGGAAGGTACCGGCGGGGAAGATACATGCGGGGAAGGTACCGGCGCCAATGCCGCTACCGAAAAGAAGAAGCATAAGAAGCAGAGGATACGAAAACCTAACAAGCTAGCACTACTAGGGAAAAGTCTATACACAGAATCTTACCAGCAGCGCTCCTCAAAATACGACGCTACTGCTATTTAGCAGCAGCGCGTGATAGCAAAACGCGTCGCTGAAAGGAAAATAGCAGTAGCGCGTCCACACCAAACCGCGCTACTGCTCTAATTGCCATGACCTCGCCCCCAGGTAGTTATAGCAGTAGCGCCCTATACTGAACCGCGCTACTGCTATAGAAGTTAGCAGCAGCGCGCTTCGAAGAAAATCGCTACTGCTAAGATCAGCACACAAGTTTAGTCCCACCTCGCTTCGTGAACAGGGTGTTTACCACCTTAAATATGTTACTTCTGAAACTATCACAACCACTTGGTCTTCACTGAACTCTATGTGTAAAATTTGTGGCCTACCGGAGAGGACTCATATTGACAATTCAGATTGTACACAAAAAGATTATTGATGGCCAATGTATTTTTTCATTGACGTATTTTTGTATACTTACACTTAGCAGTAGCGGTTTATCTGCAAAGCACTACTGGTAGTCCAACTTAGTAGTAGCGTGTAACAATGCACAGCGCTACTGCTATTCAGATTAGTTGTAGCGCGTTTTGGCAAACGCGCTACAACTATCCCTACCTTATCCCCACGCGCACGACCGACCCTCTCTCTCACTCACACTCTCACTCTCGCCCGCGCGCCGATAACCGTCGTCGTGCGTCGTCGTCGCCGTCGCCGCCTCCGCCTTCGTTCGTCCGCCGCTGAGGTACTCCCCTCCTTCCGTCCTTCCTCCCTCCTCCTCGCACATCCTCCCTCCGCCTGTGGCCGCCCCTCCCTCCTTTGCCGCCGCCCTCCTCCCTCCACCTGCGGCCGCCCCTCCTCCCTCCTCCGCCGGCAGCCCTCCTCCCACCGCCCTCGACCTCACCGCCGCCACCCGAGCCCACCCAGCACCGCCGCCTCCCGATCCCCATCCCGCCCTCGCCGCCCCTACCTCTTCGTCACCCCACCCCCTTTTTCTCTCTGCTTAGTTAGTACTAGATGTTGTTTAGTAGTAGTATATGTTAATTTAGGGTTCATATATAATGATTTTTAGTAGTAGTAGATATTAATTACTAGTAGTGATGGTACTAGTTAACTAGGCCAGTATGATTAATAGTAGTTGTAGTTGAACTACTTTAGTTGTAATTGAACTAGTTTGGTAAGTAAATTAATAAACTAGTTGAACTAGTTGAATTAATAGAACTAATGTATTTTTAGTAAGATAATTAATATAACTAGTTGAACTAATTTATTTTTAGAAAGAACTAGTTTTTTTTTCTATTTATAGTAAGTTTATATTTAGTAAGAACTAGTTGAATTAATAAAACTAGTTGAACATGTCATATTTGTTGTTATTTTTTAGTTTAAGAAATTATTCGGGATGTACTAGTGATAACTTATAAGGTTTCAGGTGACCGTTGTCGTCCCCGTCACCGACCCCCTCCGACATCCCCGCCGTCGTCCCCGTCACCGACCCCCTCTGACATCGAGGTGAGACCAGCCAAATATCCTTGTATATCTTATGTTGCTCAAATAGGATATGTGGTTGCCCAAGTGGCCGTTCATGTTCAGTTTACACCTCCGAGTGGCCTATGTTTAGTCGGAGTGTTGATTAATTTCTGTTTCGGCAAATTTCAGGCACTGAATATGTCCTTTTCTAGCAAAGGTCATGCCGGATTTTTCCGTGAATTCTGGCATGACTTGTGCTAGAATATGTAGGAAATATCGAGTGACCTGGATTTTCTCGAAAAATAATGATCTAATTTAGGTTTTTTAGTACATATATTTAATTGTACAAGTTTAATCTTTGAATTATGAATGTAGGAAATGTCGTACTCGGACGACAGCAGTCTCCCGGGGGAGTGCAGCTGGTGTCACGACGATCGAGGTATGTGCGACAGGTTCGTTGAGCTGGATGAAGATCGGTGCTTCAGCATTAAGCTCGAGGAGACCTTCGATGTTGAAACGGTACGCAACAACGACAAGTGTTTTTTTCGTAATTAAGCATGACTTCAACTATTTCAACGTCTAATTTTCATCTTTTACAATTCGACTAGCTTATCCCATCCGTGCATCTTTTGCATACTTCTAAAACTAGTACATCATTGCTAACTACGAAGTTATTACTATGTTTTTCAACAGAAACTCCCGATGGATTGTGTGCCTCATCTGATGTATCTGAATGGTCGCCTTACAGTTCTAAACATACTGCCAGGTAAATATAGGGAGCTCACCTGTGCATATCGGATTTCTAAAACCGGTGAGCACATGTTCATCAAAGAATGGAAGAAATGTATGGACATTCGCAAGGAGGTTCTTGGAAGTAACATTCAGCGAAAGGCAAGAATTGGAGACAGGCTAATCTCCGTTCTCCATAATGGAGAGTCAGGGGCTATCTTGTTTTTTGCTATTTTACCTTAGAAAATGTAGTAGGTCTTAATCGAATGTAGTAGGTCCTATGAGGTACAATATGTTTATTATGTGGTAATGTGTTAGAGTTGATAATGAGGAGTACTTGTGATTACGACTAGTGACCAATTTGCTATGTGATGTCATTGATGAAAACGATGATCTTGAGGAGGTGTTATATGACAATGATGTATTATGATGATAAGTTGTTAATGATATGATGATGATGATGATGATATTATTATATCATTGGGTGAAAGAACCGCGGATTAGTTTCAAGTGGATGGACATCCACTTGAAACTAGTCAACGGTTCTTTCACCCCGTGATGTAATAACTCATTATGATGTAAAAACAATCTCTAAATTCCTGTTGTATGAAAACTTGTGTAAAGGTGTATGAATACAACATGAAATAAAAAAGAAATAAAATACTAAATAGTAGTAGTAGCGCGGGCAAGGGGAAGCGCTACTACTAATTACCAGTAGCGCTCCTCTGGAGAAGCGCTACTACTAAGTCAATTTAGCAGTAGCGTGGGTCTAGGCACGCTACTGCTAAGCTTTAGCTGTAGCGCCTTATCGGTAGCGCTCCTGCCCGCGCTACTGATAGGCCTAAAACCCGCTCTGCTGCTAGGCTTTTCCCTAGTAGTGTAGGGATTGGACGACTATTGGTCACAAAGATGGCTGTCGGTGTCAAAACCGGCGGATCTTGGGTAGGGGGTCCCGAACTGTGCGTCTAGGCGGATGGTAACAGGAGACAAGGGACACGATGTTTTTACCCAGGTTCGGGCCCTCTTGATGGAGGTAAAACCCTACTCCTGCTTGATTGATATTGATGATATGGGTAGTACAAGAGTGGATCTACCACGAGATCAAGGAGGCTAAACCCTAGAAGCTAGCCTATGGTATGATTGTTGTTATTGCTGTTGTCTCCTATGGACTAAAACCCTCTAGTTTATATAGACACCGGAGAGGGCTAGGGTTACACAGAGTTGGTTACAATGGTAGGAGATCTACATATCCTCATCGCCAAGCTTGCCTTCCACGCCAAGGAAAGTCCCATCTGGACACGGGACGAAGTCTTCAATCTTGTATCTTCATAGTCTTGGAGTCCGGCCGATGATGATAGTTCGGCTATCCGGACACCCCCTAGTCCAGGACTCCCTCAATAGCCCCTGAACCAGGCTTCAATGACGACGAGTCCGGCGCGCATATTGACTTCGGCATTGCAAGGCGGGTTCCTCCTCTGAATAATTCATAGAAGATTGTGAACACCAGGATAGTGTCCGACTCTGTAAAATAAATTCCGCATGACACCGTAGAGAGAATATTATGTACACAAGTTCAATCTGCTGATGTATCTTGTGGCGTGAAGTCACACCACAACCAAGCCTTTACTCGAATCGTTTTTATTATACCACCTCAGCGCGTTTTGCTAAGCGGTTTCCTTGGCACGTCTTGTCGAAGCAGAGATCGTGTTCCCCTTATTTCGGGATTCCCATCAATACGGACGTGGGTAACCCAACCGCGCCATTGATTGTGGCGCTTGGGAGATAAGCGAGTTTTACCAGGCCAGTAGGGACGCATAGTTTCATCCGCCCATATATAAGGGGATAAGGATCCACCTTTTTTACCTACGCCTTCTTCCTCCTTTGCTTATCCATCTCCGCGCACTCGAGCTCCAGCGCCCAAGTTCGCACATCTCACCTCAACCTTCTCCAGCCATGTCCGGAGCGAGAGGCAAGTGGATGGCCTCCTCCGTTACGGAGGGGCACATCAAGAAGCTGCGTGACGCCGGATATCTGTCCAGCGACATCGCGCACCGGCTCCCCGACGAGGGGCAGCTCATCCCCACCCCCAGGCCCCATGAGAGGGTAGTATTCCTTCCCCATGTCCTCCGCGGACTGGGCTTCCCACTCCATCCTTTTGTCCGGGGGCTCATGTTCTACTATGGCCTGGATTTCCACGATCTGGCCCCGAATTTCATCCTCAACATCTCGGCGTTTATCATCGTGTGCGAGGCTTTTCTCTGCATCCAGCCCCACTTCGGCTTGTGGCTCAAGACCTTCAATGTCAAGCCGAAGGTTGTGAAGGGCAGCCAAGCGAAGTGCGGAGGCGCCATGGTGGGCAAAATGCCCAACATCACTTGGCTCAAGGGCGCCTTCGTGGAATCCATCAAAGGGTGGCAATCGGGGTGGTTCTACATCACCGAGCCGCGTGACCCTAAATGGGCAGCGGCCCCCGAATTCAGATCTAGCATCCCCATGCAGCTCACCTCCTGGAAAGAGAAGGGCTTGCTATGGGGTAGTTCGAAAGAGCTGACCGGACTCCAGTCCTATCTCCAGACCCTGGTGAACAAGAAGCTCAAGCTTGTCAACATGGTCCAGGTCATGCTCGTCCGCCGGATTCTCCCCTGCCAGTAACGGGACTTCAATTTGTGGGAGTTCAATCCGGCACATCACCAGACCTTGAGCGGGCTCTTTGATACTACATACAAAGACGCCTGGAGGGTGCTGTTCAAGGGCGCCGAAGCCCCCGCATCCGCTACCGAAGATTGCGGATTCAGCTCGCAGCGTCCAGCTGACGAGGTAAGCCATGTTATCCTTTATGGGACACTTGCTTTTCATGTTTTAACTTCATGCGGGATCAAAAACTCCCAATACCTTTGACAGGCCTGGCAGACGATGTCCGGACAGGTTAACTGTTCGGCTCCCCTTCCAGAAGACCCAGCGGATGCCCGTTTGATAGGGCTGCTGGTCCCGGCACTTTACATAGTGCCGGAGAAGAAGGCCAAGAAGAAGGCCATGGGAACCCGAAGGAGTTCCCGGCGTCAGGTGGTATCGGACTCATCGTCCGATGACTCCGAGGCGGACTCCTCCCACAAAGACGAGGAGGAGAAGAAAGAGGATTCTCCCCCAGCGGGGGGAGAGAAGAAGAGGAAGGCCTCCCCAACGAGGGAGGCCGAAGGGTCCAAGAAGGTAAGGACCCTTCCCCCGGACTGTTCCGCCAACGTCGGCGACGGCGACGAGGAGTGGCCCTCAAGGGCCAAGCCCTGGAGAGATCGTAAGTATCCAGACTCCTAGATGATTTGTAATTTTTCTTTTTGTCACATAGTGTCTTTCTGATGCCGCATACAACCCTATAGTCCGCCCAAGGTTGATCTTCCCGCTTCGTCGAGCGGGTCCTTGGGCACGTCGGATATGGATTCCCTTCCGACCGCCTCCACTCCCTGTGGCGCTGACGACGCCGAGGTGGGATCCCAGGAGGGGACCCACTAGGAGGAGGAGGCTCCGGAGGTGCCGTAGGGCAACCTCCCGGACTTCGCACCGGACTCCGCACCGGAACCTGTAGTGGTTCTGGAGTCTGGCGGGCGGCCCCTTCATAAGAAGGGCAAGATTGTGACACCGGCGGCCTTCGTCCAACCGGAGGCGCCGGATAACTTGCTGGAGGCGCTCAACAGCGCTTCCATCAAAGAAGAACACCGCACTGTCATGAGTGCGGTGATTCAGAAGGTTCAGCTCGCCAAGAGCGGGCTGACCGAAGCCTGCAGCAGCCTTCTAATAGGCTTTGAGGTAAGAATTTTAAGATATGTAATATAATACCGCATAGACAGTAGCCCCTGATGCTCGGTTCGGTGTTCGGAAACAAAAGCTGGACTGAGGATCTAAAAAGATATACGCAGGAGTCTGAAAAAATGTGTCAATATGGGATTGCAGGCTGCGCTGCTGACCTCTGCCGCACTGACTGCGGAGGTCAATGCTTTGAAGGAGAGCCTCGAGCGGTCCGAGAGCGAGCTCGGCCGTGCCAAGAAGCAGCTCGAGGACAAGGAAGGTGAGTAACACCGTGTTAAAGTTGTACCTTACAGAAAAGGATTTTGTTGCAAGAGAAATAATAAGGATAACGTGGGTACTCCAGGGGCCACGAACGAGGTGGCGACCCTGAAGGAGGCGGTGTCCGTGGCCGAACACAATGCGGCCGCGGAGCGAGCCGAGCGAGAGAAGCAGGAGGCACGGGTGGCGGAGGTACAACAAGATCTCCAGGCTCTCGTGAAAAAGCACGAGGGTTTGGAGCGTGACTCAAAGGCTCGAGAGTCCGAGCTTGCGTCGGCTCTTGAGAGTGCCAAGGCCGCTAAGGCCGATGCCCACAAGGCCCTCCAGGAAATCGAGGATTTGAAGAAAATAGCGGTGGGTAAGGCATTCTTCATGCAAAGCAAGCATGTTAAAGTGAATTACCTGTTACTTACCCGGATTCGGAGCTCTCCAGGAACGTTCGCAAATCTGCCCCGCAGCGTGTCCGATGCTGCCGCATTCTACTGGGCGGAGGAGGGGAGCTCGACGGAGAAGGTATTCTGGTCTCAGTATGCTGAGGCCGGACATCCGGTGCCCCTTAGCGACTAGCTGAAGCAGCTGGTCGAGCTCCACAAGGTGGCCGAACAGGCCATGAAGGGCCTCATAGTTCGGCTGTGGCCCAAGGAGGCCATGCCTGGGAGCTACTTCGGCCTCGTGCGGCGGCTGGTGGATGTGTGTCCCTGGGTTGAAGTCGTCAAGCACTCCGCCTGCATTGAAGGTGCCCGTCGGGCCCTTGCCCGTGCGAAGGTGCACTGGGGCAGGATGGATGCTGAGAAGCTTGTGACAGACGCGCCACCGACGGGCAAGGAGTATCGTACGCCCGAAATGTATTATAAGAGTATCCTGAAGGGTGCCCGCATGATTGCGGCTGAGTGTTCCAAAGATGTATTATTTGAGTAGACTCGCATTTTGTTATCCTGTGCGCTGAAAACTTTGTTCATATGCGCTAAGCAACGCTATTTAATTTAAAATATTACCTTTTGTGCGGCCATTTATCAAATCTGAGAGATGGCAAGTCGTCGGCTTCAGCCCCCATGCCACGAGTGCTGGGGTGTTCGGGATAAACTTGAGCGCTCTTGTTCCCATTTTTGGGTCCATCTAGGGAGGCGCTCAACACAACGAACAAGGCAACCGGACTTATAATGCTTGAACACTCTCACTTAGCAATAGAATTCTATAATTTTAAATTTCGGCGAAGCCCCTAGTGTTCGGAAGACCGAATTCGGGGCGCTATCCACGCCTGGGCCGGACAAAAGGCCGGTTCCTCGCTCTAAGCGGCATAAGTCTTTAGGGACTCGAAAAAACCTCTCGAACAGCGACCAGCTCTTGCCTCATCATGACGGTCAGTTTT
Source organism: Triticum dicoccoides (assembly GCF_002162155.2). Classification (NCBI taxonomy): domain Eukaryota; kingdom Viridiplantae; phylum Streptophyta; class Magnoliopsida; order Poales; family Poaceae; genus Triticum; species Triticum dicoccoides. The sequence continues at coordinate 131,412,088 of NC_041389.1, forward strand.
AGCTTTCTCCACTGAGGTGCTCGCCCAGCTCAACTGGGGCGCAATCGCAGTGGTTCTCCCAGTGCTACCTTAGCCGATACAACGGAACGTAAGGTACCAAAACATGGAGCCGGGCAAACCCAACTATTGACCCAAGACATGATTCGGAGCCGATGCATATAATGCTATAAGTTCGGGGTGCCGCACTTGTGAAAGTGTTCGGACTTATCACACCATAATGTGAGGAACTTAAGCCCCTGGTGTATTTAGCCGTACCAAAGTGTACGGATGCAACATGTCATAAATGAACATATGTAGAAGAAATGCAATTATAAGCAAAAAGCGATGCATTGTTTATTCAAAAAATACTGCCATGAATGTAGAACGATACAAATAGTGCGGTAAGCAAGGGATGGGACTATTAAACATGTCCCCCTCCAGGGATAGGCTACGGAATGGTGTATAATACAGATTTAATGCTCGTAATGGAGACCACCTGGATACTCGTCGTAGCCTTTCTCCTTCCCTGGCTGTTGCATCGTGAGTTCGGCAAGTCTGCTGCCGGACAGGGCCTCTGGTGAATGGAGTCCTGCGGGTAAGAAAAAAGAAAAAGGAAATAGAATGACACACTTGAGAGCCCCTGGTGTGGTTGAGCCGCACTCTGGGTCTGTTGTGGTCGTGCCCCTCCCCCTATGCCCATGGTATCTCCAGAGCGTAATGATGTACGCGAAGGACCGGTCTTGCAATTTTGCAAGGGCTGGGGCTGGGGCCGCATTGCTATGCGTGCTCGGAACGTGCCAGGTGGTCTTGTTGTAGGTTACTCCGGGCGCGTTTAGCCGTGTCCGGTCGTTTAACGACCGGATTCGAGAATTGCCTTAAGAGGCTGCTCTGTACTTCTGCCGCGAGAGCCGTTGTGTGTTCCTCCGTTTGGAGGGAGCGTTCAGTGTTTCCGTTGACCGTGATGACTCCTCGAGGGCCTGGCATCTTGAGCTTGAGGTATGCGTAGTGTGGCACCGCATTGAACTTTGCAAACGCGGTCCGTCCGAGCAGAGCATGATAGCCGCTGTGGAACGGAACTATATCGAAGATTAACTCCTCGCTTCGGAAGTTATCCGGGGATCCGAAGACCACTTCAAGTGTGACTGAGCCTGTACAATTGGCCTCTACACCTGGTATGACGCCTTTGAAGTCGTCTTTGTGGGTTTAATCCTTGAGGGGTCTATGCCCATCTTGCACACTGTATCCTGATAAAGCAGGTTCAGGCTGCTGCCGCCGTCTATCAGGACTCTGGTGAGGTGAAATCCATCGACGATTGGGTCTAAAACCAATGCGGTGAATCCGCCGTGGCGGATACTGGTGGGGTGGTCCCTTCGATCAAAAGTGATCGGGCAGGAGGACCATGGGTTGAACTTTGGGGCGACTGGCTCCATCACGTATACGTCCCTGAGTGCACGCTTCCGCTCCCTCTTGGGTATGTGGGTTGCGTATATCATGTTCACCGTCCGCACTTGTGGGGGGAAACCTTTCTGTCCTCTATTGTTCGGTGGCCGGGTCTCTTCCTCGTCATCGCTGTGCAACCCCTTGTTATCATTTTCGGCAATTAACTTGCCTGCCTGCTTGAATACCCAACAATCCCTGTTGGTGTGATTAGCTGGCTTTTCGGGGGTGCCGTGTATCTGGCACGAGCGGTCGAGTATTCGGTCCAAATCGGACGGACCCGGAGTGGTTCTTTTGAATGCCTTTTTCCGTTGACCGGGTTTGGAGCCTCTGAATCCGGCATTCACTGCCGTATCCTCAGTATTGTCGCCGTTAACGCGGCGTTTGTTCTTGTTGCGACACGACCTGCCATTGTGGTCCTTGGTATCTGGACTGCCAGAATTTTTGTTGAGGTTGTTACTGCAGGCTAGCCAGCTGTCCTCTCCCGTGCAGAAGTGGGTCATGAGTGATGTGAGGGCTGCCATGGATTTCGGCTTTTCCTGTCCTAGGTGCCGAGCAAGCCACTCGTCGCGGATGTTATGTTTGAAGGATGCGAGGGCCTCTGCATCCGGACAATCGACGATTTGATTTTTCTTTGTCAAGAACCGTGTCCAGAACTGTCTGGCTGATTCGTCTGGCTGCTGAATTATGTGGCTTAGGTCATCAGCGTCTGGTGGTCGCACGTATGTGCCCTGGAAGTTGTCAAGAAATGCGGCTTCCAGGTCCTCCCAACATCCAATTGATTCTGCTGGCAAGCTGTTAAGCCAATGCCGAGCTAGTCCTTTAAGCTTGAGTGGGAGGTATTTGATGGCGTGAAGATCATCGCCGCGGGCCATATGGATATGACGGAGATAGTCCTCGATCCAAACCGCAGGGTCCGTTGTGCCATCATAGGATTCAATATTTACGGGTTTGAACCCTTCGGGGATTTGATGATCCATTACTTCATCTGTGAAGCATAGTGGGTGTGCGGCGCCTCTATATTGGGCTATATCACGACGTAGCTCAAGCGAGCTTTGTCTACTGTGTTCGGCCCTGCCGGAGTTGCTGTATCCGGCGCGACGATAGTCGTCGCGCGGTTGTGGGGCGCCCACGCGATCCGTAGATCGATCTTGATTGTCTTGCCTTATCCTCCAATATGTCTCGCAAGTCCGGCACATTCCCCCGTGGCTTTGTGCTTTTTGAGCGATGCCGGGGTACGGCCTTAGTGGAGGGCCTGAAGGTCTCTCTGTCGCGGCCACGAGGTGGCCGGTCGGCCGTATTGTGCGCTGGTGATGTGGGTTTATATGCTTCCTCCTCTAATCAGGGTAGCAGCTTGCGTTTAGGGTAGCTTTTGGAGGGGCGTTCGAGTTCATGCTCTTCGGCCGCAAGGACTTCGGTCCATCTGTCGGCTAGCAGATCTTGATCAGCTCTAAGCTATTGCTGCTTTTTCTTGAGGCTATTTGCCGTGGCCATAAGCCTGCGTTTAAAATGCTCTTGTTCGACGGGATCCTCCAGCACGACGAATTCGTCGTCGTCGAGGCTTGCCTCGTCTCCGGAGGGAGGCATGTAATTATCGTCCTCTACCTCTTCGTCTGCCGCTCTGTCGTGAGGGCTCGCTTCTCCGTCCTCCTGTGCTAGATCTTGCTGGAGGGGGTTGTCTTCGGCACTGTCTGGGGTGTTATTATCTCCGGTGCCGGAATCTCCATTCTTGCTGTGGCGGGATTTAGAGCAACGCCGCTGACGTTGGCGCTTAGGTTGCTTCTTGGAGGAGTCTTCCTCCGCTGTTTCCTCGCCATTCCCATCCTTTGGGATATCCACCATGTATATGTCATATGACGAGGTGGTCTTCCAGTGCCCCGTAGGCGCTGGTTCTTGGTCGTCTCCGGCATCTTCGTCCATACCATCGATTTCTTCGGAGTCGTAGTCTAGCATGTCGGTTAGATCGTCGACAGTGGCTACAAAGTGGGTGGTGGGTGGGGTTTGAATTTCTTTGTCGTCCACATCCCAACCGTCCTGACCGTAGTCCGGCCAGGGTTCTCCTGATAACGAGAGATATTTCAGTGAATTCAGGATGTCGCCGAAAGGTGAGTGTTGAAAGATGTCCGCGGCGATGAACTCCATGATTGGCGCCCAATTGGATTCGATTGAAGGGGGCGCGGGAGGTTCGGAGTCCGGCGAGGAGTCCGGCACCTCGGAGTCACGACCTTCACAAGGGACAAGGTCAGTATTCGGCTCCATCGCCGTAGAGGTTGCAGCCCCCGAGGCGGTGTCTAGCCACCCGTCCTCGATCTGCGCAGCCGTCTCCGAATTTAGGATCGGAGCGGACTCGTGTGCGGCCTCCAGGGCACTGTCCGGCAGCAGAGCTAAATCATGCCCATCGTGACAGCACGGCGCACTCGGCTGTGGCTCGAATCCGTCGAAAATCAAGTCTCCGCGGATGTCAGCCGTGAAGTTCAGACTTCCAAATTTGACCTGATGGCCAGGGGCGTAGCTTTCGATCTGCTCCAGATGGCCAAGCGAATTGGCCCGCAGTGCAAAGACGCCGAATACAAAGATCTGTCCGGGGAGAAAAGTCTCACCCTGGACTGCATCGTTGGTGATGATCGAAGGAGCCATCGAGCCTATTGGGGATGACACAGAGGAACTCTCAATGAAAGCACCAATGTCGGTGTCAAAACCGGCGGATCTCGGGTAGGGGGTCCCGAACTGTGCGTCTAGGCGGATGGTAACAGGAGACAAGGGACACGATGTTTTTACCCAGGTTCGGGCCCTCTTGATGGAGGTAAAACCCTACTCCTGCTTGATTGATATTGATGATATGGGTAGTACAAGAGTGGATCTACCACGAGATCAAGGAGGCTAAACCCTAGAAGCTAGCCTATGGTATGATTGTTGTTATTGTTGTTGTCTCCTATGGACTAAAACCCTCCGATTTATATAGACACCGGAGAGGGCTAGGGTTACACAGAGTCAGTTACAATGGTAGGAGATCTACATATCCGCATCGCCAAGCTTGCCTTCCACGCCAAGGAAAGTCCCATCCGGACACGGGACGAAGTCTTCAATCTTGTATCTTCATAGTCTTGGAGTCCGGCCGATGATGATAGTTCGGCTATCCGGACACCCCCTAGTCCAGAACTCCCTCAATGGCACCTGGCAAGTTTGAGCCATTAGAGCCGAAAGAACCTCGCAAGTGCTATGGGAACCAAGTAGGATGCATCCTACGGGAATGCGCGAGCATCAACGACGATGACTTACGGAGTAAAGAACATTTGACGTAGTTGCTCCTAACGAAGTTGCACAAGAGATTCAAGTTCCCCGACCGGGACGATAACATAGAACAATCGTGGGATGATCCGAAGATGAAAGAGATTAACAATCACGCCGTGGGCATGTTAAAAACCGTAAAATAAAAGGCCTAACTGGTTCCTTTTGCAACTAAGTTCTAAAACCCAAAATGAACTTTAGTAAATGTTTTGGGATTATTATTTAGCCTGAGGGATTTAATTAATTTGAATTATACTCAACCTTAGCTTGATCATAACTTTAAAACTATAGGCTTAATTTGAATAAACTTTTGTAATATGACATATTGAATTAAACTAAACCTAGTAAATACTTTGGAGCGATGATTGACTTTAGGGAATTAAAATTAAATTTAGTTCAAACTTCAGTAAAGTTTGATGACTATTACACTTAGTAAATGAGTTTGGATTTATATTTGACTTACTTTAAACTTATATTAAGTAAATAAACTTCAGTAACTATATTGGATTGGTATTTGACCATAGGGAATTGTCAAACTTAATTTGAATTTAGTTAGACCTAAAGGAAACCTAGAAGTCATTCAATTAATCCAAAAGAAATGAATACTTTGCAAATGAATTCATGAACCAACATTACTTAATTATGAAACATCTTTGAACAAGAACCTAGATTTAATAATTCAAATCTACTTTGAATTTAAATCAAAACTTATTAAAACTCAATTCAATTTGAATGGAAATAAGATGAACTCTAATTCAAATTCAAATTGAATTGTAAGTCAAACCACGTTGACGAACTCAAATAAAACCTAAATACTTAGAGTGTATTCAAGCTCATGAAAGTTCAATAAGTTGAATCTTCATTCAAACTTGAACATGAACCTGGCTATCCAAGATTCATAGACCATGACTTCTATTGTTAAGATTCGTTCAGATTGGATCTGACAACCACAATTTTGCATCACATACCCCTTATGTGATGAAACCTTTATTGCAACTTGCATGTGAACCCTTATATCACATGTATTCCAGTTGACAACCACTATGTTGTTTTCCAAACTTCTATGAGTTAACACTGACACAATGATCTCACAACACAATGACACTAAACCTTGCACATCACTTGTTGTATGTTTGATTGTATTGTATGGTTGTTTATGATTGCTCTTTACTTACGTTAGATTGTACGGAGAGCAAAGACTAACTAGATCAAGATTGTGAGACTGAAGAATTGTCAATACCAGGCAAGTGGAACCTTTGATCATAACATATGTTTTCATGCATTGTAGTTGATTCCAACTATGAATATCCTATAGGGTTTTTACTCTGTACTTGACAGAACCCAGTAGAAGAAATGTAGGTCCATTTTACCCTGACCTTGTCACAACGAGCAATTGCTTAGCTGCTATTACGTGGATTGGGACCAGCATTCAAAAGGTTACTTCATGGATGACTACTTAATAAAACAACTTCATTAATGATTCAGTCTAGGTGGATTAGCTTTGATTGGGTCATTGGAGTGTAGTCATTGGTGCGGAATGTGACCCATGTATCAAAGGGATTGTACGAGTTCAAAGTTGAGTAGCTTCCATATGTAACTGTGAGACAATATGGGCTCTGTTTGGACCAAGTAAGTGAAGGAAATATGCCCTAGAGGCAATAAGAAAGTTGTTATTTATATTTTCTTATATCATGATAAATTTTTATTATTCGGGCTAAAATTGTATTAACCGGAAACTTAGTACATTTGTGAATACATAGACAATACATAGTGTCCCTTGTATGCCTCTACTTGACTAGCTCATTAATCAAAGATGGTTATGTTTCCTGAAAATAGACATGTGTTGTCATCTGATGAACGGGATCACATCATTAGATAATGATGTGATGGAAGAGACCCATCTGTTAGCTTAGCATTATGATCGTTGTAGTTTTATTGCTACTGCTTTCTTCATGACTTATACATGTTCCTCTGACTATGAGATTATGCAACTCCTGAATACTGGAGGAACACCTCGTGTGCTATCAAACATCACAAGGTAACTGGGTTATTGTAAAGATGCTCTACAGGTGTCTCCGAAGGTGTTTGTTGTGTTGGCATATATCAAGATTAGGATTTGTCACTCCATGTACCGGAGAGGTATCTCTAGGCCCTCTCGATAATGCTCATCACTTTGCCTTGCAAGCAATGTGACTAATGAGTTAGTTGCGGGATGAAGCAATATGGAACGAGTAAAGAGACTTGCCGGTAACGATATTGGACTAGGTATGATGATACCGACGATCAAATCTCGGGCAAGTAACATATCGATGATAAAGGGAACAATGTATGTTGTTGTGTGGTTTGACCGATAAAGATCTTTGTAGAATATGTAGGAGCCAATATGAGCATCCAAGTTCCACTGTTGGTTATTGATCGGAGATATGTCTCAATCATGTCTACATAGTTCTCGAACCCGTAGGGTCCGCACGCTTAACTTCGCTGATGATTTGTATTATGAGTTATGTAATTTTGATGACTGAAGCTTGTTCGGAGTCCCAGATGAGATCACGGACATGACGAGGAGTCTCGAAATGGTCGAGACATAAAGATTGATATATTGGAATTTATGTTTCGGAATGGTTCGGACATTTTTCGGAGTACCGGGAGGTTACCTGACCCCCCCCTCCCGGGAAGTAGTGGGCCTTCATGGGCCTTAGTGGAAAGGAGAGGAGGGCTGCAAGGGTGGCCGCCCCCCCCAAGGCAGGTCCGAATTGGACTAGGGAGGGGGCGGCGCCCCCCTCTTGCCTTCTCCCTTTCCTACTCCTTCCCTCTCTCCCCCTCTTGCAAAGGAAAGGGGACACCAACTAGGATTGGGAATCCTAGTTGGACTCCCCCTATGGCGCGCGCCCCTCCTGGCCGCCGGCCTCCTCCCTCCCTCCTTTATATATGGGGGCAGGGGCACCCCAAAGCACAACGGACAATCTCTTAGCCGTGTGCGGTGCCCCCTCCACAGTTTAACACCTCGATCATATCATCGTAGTGCTTAGGCGAAGCCCTGCGGTCGGTAACATCATCATCACCGTCGCAATGCCATCGTGCTGACGGAACTCTCCCTCGTCCTCAACTGGATCAAGAGCACGAGGGACGTCATCGTGTTGAACGTGTGCTGAACACGGAGGTGCCGTACGTTTGGTACTTGGATCGGTTGGATCGTGAAGACGTTCGACTACATTAACCGCGTTACTAAACGCTTCCGCTTTCGGTCTGTGAGGGTACGTGGACCCACTCTCCCGTCTCGTTACTATGCATCTCCTAGATAGATCTTGCGTGATTGTAGGAATTTTTTTGAATTACTACGTTCCCCAACAGTGGCATCCGAACCAGGTCTATGCGTAGATAATATATGCACGAGTAGAACACAAAGAGTTGTGGGTGATAATAGTCATACTTCTTACCACCAATGTCTTACTTTGATTCGGCGGTATTGTTGGATGAAGCGGCCCAGACCGACACTACATGACCACGTTCATGAGACTGGTTCTACCGACGTGCTTTTGCACATAGGTGGCTGGTGGGTGTCTGCTTCTCCAACTTTAGTTGAATTGAGTTTGACTACGGTCGGTCCTTGTTGAAGGTTAAAACAGCACACTTGATGAAAAATCGTTGTGGTTTTGATGCGTTGGTAAGAACGATTCTTGCTAGAAGCCCGTAGCAGCTACGTAAAACTTGCAACAACGAAGTAGAGGACATCTAACTTGTTTTTGCAGGGTTTGTTGTGATGTGATATGGTCAAGACATGATGAGATATAAATTGTTGTATGAGATGATTGATACGTCTCCAACGTATCTATAATTTTTGATTGTTCCATGCTATTATATTACCCGTTTTGGATGTTTATGGGCTTTACTAAGCACTTTTATATTATTTTTGGGACTAACCTATTGTCCGGAGGCCCAACCCAAATTGTTGTCTTTTTGCCTATTTTAGTGTTTCGTAGAAAAGGAATCCAAACGGAATGAAACCTTCGGGAGAGTTATTTTTGGAACAAACACAATCCAGGAGACTTGGAGTGGACGTCAAGAAGCAAACGAGGAAGCCACGAGGCAGGGAGGAGCGCCCCCACCCTCGTGGCCCCCTCGTGGCTCCCCTCACCGACTTCCTTCGCCTATATATATCCACATACCCTGAAAACATCCAGGAGCACCACGAAACCCTATTTCCACCGCCACAACCTTCTGTACCTGTGAGATCCCATCTTGGGGCCTTTTCCGACGCTCCGACGGAGGAGGAATCAATCACGGATGGCTTCTACATCAACACCATAGCCTCTCCGATGAAGTGTGAGTAGTTTACCACAGACCTTCGGGTCCATAGTTATTAGCTACATGACTTCTTCTCTCTCTTTGAATCTCAATACAAAGTTCTCCTTGATCTTCTTGGAGATCTATTCGATGTAACTCTTTTTGCGGTGTGTTTGTCGAGATCCATGAATTGTGGGTTTATGATCAAGATTATCTATGAGTAATATTTGAATCTCCTCTGAATTCTGTTATGTATGATTTGTTATCTTTGCAAGTCTCTTAGAATTATCAGTTTGGTTTGGCCTACTAGATTGATCTTTCTTGCAATGGGAGAAGTTCTTAGCTTTGGGTTCAATCTTGCGGTGTCCTTTCCCAGTGACAGCAAGGGCAGCAAGGCACGTATTGTATTGTTGCCATCGAGGATAAAAAGATGGGGTTTATATCATATTGCTTGAGTTTATCCCTCTACATCATGTCATCTTGCCTAATGCATTACTCTGTTCTTATGAACTTAATACTCTAGATGCATGCTGGATAGCGGTTGATGTGTGGAGTAATAGTAGTAGATGCAGAATCATTTCGATCTACTTGTCGCGGACGTGATGCCTATATACATGATCATGCCTAGATATTCTCATAACTATGCACTTCTCTATCAATTGCTCGACAATGATTTGTTCACCCACCGTAATACTTATGCTATCTTGAGAGAAGCCACTAGTGAAACCTATGGCCCCCGGGTCTATTTTCCATCATATAAGTTTCCGATCTACTTTATTTTGCAATCTTTACTTTCCAATCTATATCATAAAAATACCAAAAATATTTATCTTATTATTATCTCTATCAGATCTCACTTTCGCAAGTGGCCATGAAGGGATTGACAACCCCTTTATCATGTTGGTTGCGAGGTTCTTGTTTGTTTGTGTAGGTACAAGGGATTTGCATGTAGCATCCTACTAGATTGATACCTTGGTTCTCAATAACTGAGGGAAATACTTACGCTACTTTGCTGCATCACCCTTTCCTCTTCAAGGGAAACCCAACGCAGTGCTCAAGAGGTATCAACGATCATGTTTTGTAACAGAGTTATCGGCAACTGGCAGGAGCCATATGGTTGTCGCTTTACTGTATGAAATGCAATCGCCATGTAATTGCTTTACTTTATCAGTAAGCGGTAGCGATAGTCGTAGTAGCAATAGTTGGCGAGACGACAACGATGCTACAATGAAGATCAAGGTGTCAAGCCGGTGACGATGGAGATCATGACGATGCTTCGGTGATGGAGATCATGAGCACAAGATGATGATGGCCATATCATGTCACATATTTTATTGCATGTGATGTTTATCTTTTATGCATCTTATGTTGCTTAGTACGGCGGTAGCATTATAAGATGATCCCTTACTGAATTTCAAGGTATAAGTGTTCTCCCTGAGTATGCACCGTTGCTACAATTCATCGTGCCGAGACACCACGTGATGATTGGGTGTGATAAGCTCTACGTTCACATACAACGGGTGCAAGCCAGTTTTGCACGTGCAGAATACTCGGGTTAACCTTGACGAGCCTAGCATATGCAGATATGGCCTCGGAACACTAAGACCGAAAGGTCGAACATGAATCATATAGTAAATATGATCAACATGGAGATGTTCACCATTGAAAACTGCTCCATCTCACGTGATGATCGGACATGGTTTAGTTGATTTGGATCACGTGATCATTTTGATGACTAGAGGGATGTCTATCTAAGTGGGAGTTCTTAAGTAATATGATTAATTGAACTTTAATTTGTCATGAACTTATTCCTGATAGTTTTTGCATGTCTATGTTGTTGTAGATCTATGGCCCGTGCTACCATTCCCTTGAATTTTAATGCGTTCCTAGAGAAAGCTAAGTTGAAAGATGATGGTAGCAATTACACGGACTGGGTCTTGAGGATTATCCTCATTGGTGCACAGAAGAATTACGTCCTGGAAGCACCACTAGGTGCAAGGCCTGCTGCAGGAGTAACTACGGATGTTATGAACGTCTGGCAGAGCAAAGCTGATGACTACTCGATAGTTCACTGTGCCATGCTTTACGTCTTAGAATCAGGACTTCAAAGATGTTTTGAACGTCATGGAGCATATGAGATGTTCCGAGAGCTGAAGTTAATATTTTAAGAAAATGCCCGAGTTGAGAGATATGAAGTCTCCAACAAGTTCTATAGATGCAAAATGGAGGAGAATAGTTTTGTTAGTGAGCATATACTTAGAATGTCTGGGTACCATAACCACTTGACTCAGCTGGGAGTTAATCTTCCTGATGATAGTGTCATTGACAAAGTTCTTCAATCACTGCCACCAAGCTATAAAGGCTTTGTGATGAACTATAATATGCAAGGGATGACGAAAGCGATTCCTGAGCTCTTCGCAATGCTAAAGGCTGCGGAGGTAGAAATCAAGAAGGAGCATCAAGTGTTGATGGTCAACAAGACCACTAGTTTCAAGAAAAAGGGCAAAGGGAAGAGGGGGAACTTCAAGAAGAATAGCAAGCAAGTTGCTACTCCCGGGAAGAAGCCCAAGTCTGGACCTAAGCCTGAAACCGAGTGCTTTCTACTGCAAAGGGACTGGTCACTGGAAGCGGAACCACCCCAAGTATTTGGCAGATAAGAAGGATGGCAAAGTGAAAGGTATATTTGATATACATGTTATTGATGTGTACCTTACTAATGCTTGCAGTAGTGCCTGGTTATTTGATACTGGTTCTGTTGCTCATATTTGCAACTCAAAATAGGGGCTATGGATTAAACGGAGATTTTCTAAGGACGAGGTGAGAATGCGCGTCGGAAATGGTCCCAAGGTCGATGTGATCGCCGTCGACACGCTACCTCTACATCTACCTTTGGGATTAGTTTTAGACCAGAATAATTGTTATTTGGTTCTAGCGTTGAGCATAAACATTATATCTGGATCTTGTTTGATGCGAGAAGGTTATTCATTTAAATCAGAGAAAAATGGTTGTTCTATTTATATGAGTAATATCTTTTATGGTCATGCACCCTTGTTGAGTGGTCTATTTTTATTGAATATCGATCGTGGAGATACACATGTTCATAATATTGAAGCCAAAAGATGCAAAGTTGATAAATGATAGTGCAACTTATTTGTGGCACTGCCATTTAGGTCATATTGGTGTAAAGCGCATGAACAAACTCCATGCCGATGGGCTTTTGGAATCACTTGATTATGAATCACTTGGTGCTTGCGAACCATGCCTCATGGGAAGATGACTAAAACTCCGTTCTCCAGAACAATGGAACGAGCTACTTACTTATTGGAAATAATACATACCGATGTATGCGGACCAATGAGTATTGAGGCTCGTGGAGGGTATCCTTATTTTTTGACCTTCACAGATGATTTGAGAAAATATGGGTATATCTACTTAATGAAACATAAGTCTGAAACGTTTGAAAAGTTCAAAGAATTTCAGAGTGAAGTGGAAAATCATCGTAACAAGAAAATAAAGTTTCTATGATTTGATCATAGTGGCGAATATTTGAGTTACTAGTTTGGTCTTCATTTGAAACAATGTGGAATAGTTTCGCAACTCACGCCACCTGGAACACCACAAAGTAATTGTGTGTCTGAACATCATAACCGTACTTTATTGGATATGGTGCGATCTATGATGTCTCTTATTGATTTACCGCTATCTTTTTGGGGTTATGCTTTAGAGACGGTTGCATTCACTTTAAATATGGCACCATTGAAATCTGTTCAGACGACGCCATATGAACTATGGTTTGGCAAGAAACCAAAGTTGTCATTTCTTAGAGTTTGGGGCTGTGATGCTTATGTGAAAAATCTTCGACCTGATAAGCTCGAACCCAAATCGGAGAAGTGCGTCTTCATAGGATACCCAAAGGAAACTGTTGGGTACACCTTCTATCATAGATCCTAAGGCAAGATATTCGTTGCTAAGAATGGATCCTTTCTAGAGAAGGAGTTTCTCTCAAAAGAAGTGGGTGGGAGGAAAGTAGAACTTGATGAGGTAATTGTACCTTCTCCTGAATTGGAAAGTAGTTCATCACAGAAATCAATTCTAGTGATTCCTACACCAATTATTGAGGAAGCTAATGATGATGATCATGAAACTTGAGATCAAGTTACTACCGAACCTCATAGGTCATCCAGAGTATGGTCCGCACCAGAGTGGTACTGTAATCCTGTTCTGGAAGTCATGTTACTAGACCATGATGAACCTACGAACTATGAGGAAGCGATGATGAGCCCAGATTCCGCGAAATGGCTTGAGGCCATGAAATCTGAGATGGGATCCATGTATGAGAACAAAGTGTGGACTTTGGTGGACTTGCCCGACGATCGGCAAGCCATAGAGAATAAATGGATCTTCAAGAAGAAGACTGACGCTAACGGTAATGTTACTGTCTACAAAGCTCGACTTGTTGTGAAAGGTTTTCGACAAGTTCAAGGAGTTGACTATGATGAGACCTTCTCACCCATAGCGATGCTTAAGTCTGTCTGAATCATGTTAGCAATTGCCGCATTTTATGATTATGAAATTTGGCAAATGGATGCCAAAGCTAGATTCCTTGATGGATTTCTTAAAAGAAGAGTTGTATATGATGCAACCAGAATGTTTTGTCGATCCAAAAGATGCTAACAAAGTGTGCAAGCTCCAGCGATCCATTTATGAACTGGTGCAAGCCTCTCGGAGTTGGAATATGCGCTTTGATAGTGTGACCAAAGCACATGGTTTTATACAGATGTTTGGAGAAGCCCGTATTTACAAGAAAGTGAGTGGGAGCTCTGTAGCATTTTTAATATTATATGTGGATACATATTGTTGATTGGAAATGATACAGAAATTCTGGATAGCATAAAAGGATACTTGAATAAGAACTTTTCAATGAAAGAACCTCGGTGAAGTTGCTTACATATTGGGCATCAAGATCTATAGAGATAGATTAAGACGCTTAATTGGACTTTCACAAAGCACATACCTTGATAAAGTTTTGAAGAAGTTCAAAATGGATCGGTCAAAGAAAGGGTTCTTGCCTGTGTTACAAGGTGTGAAGTTGAGTCAGACTCAATGCCCGACCACTACAGAAGATAGAGAGAAAATGAAAGTCATTCCCTATGCTTCAGCCATAGGTTCTATCATGTATGCAATGCTGTGTACCAGACCTGATGTGTGCTTGCTATAAGTATAGCAGGGAGGTACCAAAGTAATACAGCAGTGGATCACTGGATAGCAGTCAAGAACATCCTGAAATACCTGAAAATGATTAAGGATATTTTTCTCATTTATGGAGGTGACAAAGAGCTTGTCGTAAATGGTTACGTCGATGCAAGCTTTGACACTGGTCCGGATGACTCTAAGTCGCAATTCGGATACGTATTTATATTGAATGGGGGAGCTGTCAGTTGGTGCAGTTCCAAGTAGAGTGATGACCCACAAGTGTAGGGGATCTACCATAGTCCTTTCGATAAGTAAGAGTGTCTAACCCAATGAGGAGCGGAAGGAAATGACAAGCGGTTTTCAGTAAGGTATTCTCTGCAAGCACTGAAATTATCGGTAATAGATAGTTTTGTGATAAGGTAATTTGTAACGGGTAACAAGTAATGAAAGTAAATAAGGTGCAGCAAGGTGGCCCAATCCTTTTTGTAGCAAAGGACAAGCCTGGACAAATTCTTATATGAAGGAAAGCGCTCCCGAGGACACATGGGAATTATCGTCAAGCTAGTTTTCATCACGCTCATATGACTCGCGTTCGTTACTTTGATAATTTGATATGTGGGTGGACCGGTACTTCCCTTTCTTGGACAAGCATCCCACTTATGATTAATCTCTATTGCAAGCATCCGCAACTACAAAAGAAGTATTAAGGTAAACCTAACCATAGCATGAAACATATGGATCCAAATCAGCCCCTTATGAAGCAACGCATAAACTAGGGTTTAAGCTTCTGCCACTCTAGCAACCCATCATCTACTTATTACTTCCCAATGCCTTCCTCTAGGCCCAAACAATGGTGAAGTGTCATGTAGTCGACGTTCACATAACACCACTAGAGGAGAGACAACATACATCTCATCAAAATATCGAATGAATGCCAAATTCACATGACTACTTATAGCAAGACTTCTCCCATTCCTCAGGAACAAACGTAACTACTCACAAATCATATTCATGTTCATAATCAGAGGGGTATTAATATGCATAAAGGATCTGAACATATGATCTTCCACCGAATAAACCAACTAGCATCAACTACAAGGAGTAATCAACACTACTAGCAACCCACAGGTACCAATCTGAGGTTTTGGTACAAAGATTGGATACAAGAGATGAACTAGGGTTTGAGAGGAGATAGTGCTGGTGAAGATGTTGATGGATATTCACCCCCTCCCGCTGAGAGGATCGATGGTGATGACGATGGTGATGATTTCCCCCTCCCGGAGGGATCTTTCCCTGGCAGAACAGCGCCGCCGGAGCCATAGATTGGTTCCGCCAAGGTTCCACCTCATGGCGGCAGTGTTTCGTCCTGAAAGCTTGTTATGATTTCTTCGAGGGTGAAAGACTTCATATAGCAGAAGATGGTCACCGGAGGCCTGCCAGGGGGCCCACTAGGCAGGGGGCGCGCTCAGGGGGGTAGGGCGCACCCCCACCCTCGTGGCCAGGGTGTGGGCCCCCTCTGGTTCTTTCTTCGCCCATTATTTTTTATTAATTCCAAAAATGACTTTCGTAGAGTTTCAGGACTTTTGGAGTTGTGCAGAATAGGTCTCTAATATTTGCTCCTTTTCCAGCCCAGAATCCCAGCTGTCGGCATTCTCCCTCTTCATGTAAACCTTGTAAAATAAGAGAGAATAGGCATAAGTATTGTGACATAATGTGTAATAACAGCCCATAATGCAATAAATATCGATATAAAAGCATGATGCAAAATGGAGTACGTGTGAAGTGGAGTAGATAGCTGCTTCGGAAGCAGCAAATGAAGGAGTCTGGATGAAGGAGTTCATATTCGATCTAGGTGTAATACCTAGTGCATCGGGTCGAATGAAAATCTTTTGTTACAGTACTGGAGCAATTGCCTTGGCAAAGGAATCCAGATTTCATAAGAGAACCAAACACATCAAGAGAAGCTTCAATTCCATCCGGCATCAAGTCGCGCAGGGAGACACAGAGATTTTCAAAATACATACGGATCTGAATGTTGCAGACCCGTTAACTAAGCCTCTTCCATGAGCAAAACAAGATCAGCACTAAGACTCCATGGGTGTTAGAATCATTACATTGTAATCTAGATTATTGACTCTAGTGCAAGTGGGAGACTGAAGGAAATATGCCCTAGAGGCAATAGTAAAGTTGTTATTTATATTTTCTTATATCATGATAAATTTTTATTATTCATTCTAGAATTGTATTAACCGGAAACTTAGTACATGTGTGAATACATAGACAATACACAGTGTCCCTAGTATGCCTCTACTTGACTAGCTCGTTAATCAAAGATGGTTATGTTTCCTAACCATAGACATGTGTTGTCATTTGATGAATGGGATCACATCATTAGAGAATGATGTGATGGACAAGGCCCATCCATTAGCTTAGCATTATGATCGTTACAGTTTTATTGCTATTGCTTTCTTCATAACTTATACATGTTCCTCTGGCTATGAGATTATGCAACTCCCAAATACCGGAGGAACACCT
This sequence comes from Triticum dicoccoides, assembly GCF_002162155.2. Taxonomy (NCBI): domain Eukaryota; kingdom Viridiplantae; phylum Streptophyta; class Magnoliopsida; order Poales; family Poaceae; genus Triticum; species Triticum dicoccoides. The sequence goes on from NC_041389.1 coordinate 131,428,804, forward strand.
TGTGTGCTATCAAACATCACAATGTAACTGGGTGATTATAAAGATTCTCTACAGGTGTCTCTGAAGGTGTTTGTTGGGTTGGCATAGATCAAGATTAGGATTTGTCACTCTGTGTTTCGGAGAGGTATCTCTGGGCCCACTCGGTAATGCTCATCACTTTAAGCCTTGCAAGCAATGTGACTAATGAGTTAGTTGTAGGATGAAGCATTACGGAACGATTAAAGAGACTTGCCGGGAACGAGATTGAACTAGGTATGATGATACCGACGATTGAATCTCGGGCAAGTAACATATCAATGACAAAGGGAACAACGTATGTTGTTGTGCGGTTTGACCGATAAAGATCTTCGTAGAATATGTAGGGGCCAATATGAGCATCCAGGTTCCGCTGTTGGTTATTGATCGGAGATATGTCTCGATCATGTCTACATAGTTCTCGAACCCGTAGGGTCTGCACGCTTAACGTTCGATGACGATTTGTATTATGAGTTATGTGATTTTGATGACCGAAGTTTGTTCGGAGTCTCGGATGAGATCACAGACATGACGAGGAGTCTCGAAATGGTCGAGGCATAAAGATTGATATATTGGAATTTATGTTCGGACACCGGAAAGGTTTCAGAATGGTTCAGACATTTTTTGGAGTACCAGGAGGTTACTAGAACCCTCCCCCCTCCAGGAAGTAGTGGGCCTTCATGGGCCTTAGTGGAAAGGAGAGGAGGGACAGAAGGGTGGTCGCCCCCCCCCCCTCATGGCAGGTCCGAATTGGACTAGGGAGGGGCGGCGCCCCCCTCTTTCCTTCTCCCTCTCCTACTCCTTCCCTCTCTCCCCCTGTTGGAAAGGGAAGGGGACTCCCAACTAGGATTGGGAATCCTAGTTGGAATCCCCCTATGGTGTGCGCCCCTCCTGGCCGCCGGCCTCCTCCCTCCCTCCATTATATATGGGGGCAGGGGCACCCCAAAGCACAATAGACAATCTCTTAGCCGTGTGCGGTGCCCCCCCTCCACAGTTTAACACCTCGGTCATATCATCGTAGTGCTTAGGCGAAGCCCTGCGCCGGTAGCATCATTATCACCATCGCCATGCCATCGTGCTGACAAAACTCTTCCTCGTCCTCAACTGGATCAAGAGCACGAGGGACGTCATCGTGTTGAACGTGTGCTGAACACGGAGGTGCCGTACGTTTGGTACTTGGATCGCTTGCATCATGAAGACGTTCAACTATGAGGGTACGTGGACACACTCTCCCGTCTCGTTGCTTTGCATCTCCTAGATAGATCTTGCGTGATCATAGGAATTTTTTTGAATTACTACGTTCCCCAATAGTAAGTTGTGGGGATCCTCCCGGGCATGACCAGCAAATGTAGTTTTGCATGTAGAAAAACTGAACTGGGTCTACCATTTGAAGAGAGCTAGTACTTCCCAAAGGTCTCATCCTTATCTACCTAGCTTCTTCACAAGTGAAGTTTAGCAGTGGGAAGGTGTGATCGGGAATCACGGGTATACTACACAAACCTTTGTAGAGTGTATAAAACTGATCATGATTAGCCGTATCCCCGGTTATGAACAATTTTTGAGAAACTCATTGGAGAATTGTCAGCTTGATCTCATCACCTCTTCTAATAAAATCAATGGGTGTAACCAAGGGAGTATGGACTTACTCAGATGCCTGGCGTGATGGTGGGAGTGTTATCTGGGAGTGGTTTAGGGTAACCGTGTGATGCAAAGGCCCACATATTCAAATGCTTTATGGATGATCACGTGATACGATTGTCCAGGACTACTGTGGGATGCGGTATGTCCAACTATGAGAGTAGACCACTATTATAAAGGTAGGGAAATGCTATTTTGTGCAAAATAAAAACCAGCCACACCAAACTGCATGATTATTTTTCCAACAAGTCAATCCTGGTGAAGCTTGCCAATACATTCAATGTATTGACCCTTGTGTAACCTATCATGTTGAAGGTTTCTCGTATCGAAGAAAAGGTATGAAGTAGGCCGACACTATGCGCAACTCTTGCCTGTGAGTGGATAGACACCACACGACTAGAATATTATCTCCATTGCATGATTGTATGTTAACTAGCTCATGGGCTAAGCAGGTGTGTATTCTAAAGCACTAGATCGTGCGATGTAATACTATTACATGTGATGTATTCTTGTTATTCATCGTCGACTATGTGTGTCAGCTATTGATCCAGGGACTTACACAGTAAGCACAGAGATTCGGGGCCCCTCTCAGAACCAGGTCATGACACTTAATGCAATACTTTGTTTTGTTACTTAATACTTTAAGATGTATGTTGGATAGTCTTATGTGGATGATTAGCTACAGATACAGTTGAATAACGGTCGATAGATGTTTGCACGTGATGCTCATATGTAATTATGCCATGTATAATCATAGTCATGAAAAGTGCAATTTAATTGATAAGCAACTGTAATTTATTCAGCTCCATGCCATCTTTTGGAGAGAAATCAATAGTGAACCTATGGATCTCGGTCCATTCTTCTTCCTATTTCTCTGCGCCATAGTACGAGCATAATCTCACCTACTGTTGTTTCTTCCGGCCTCGTCATCGCTGGCACGTAATCTCACTGTTTTGGGGTTTGTGCTACATTGTTTCACCCACCACCTAATTCTGTAGTGCCAGCCGCCACCACGTTAGCCGAGAATCATAGCCAAGTGCATGAGTCACCCTAACTGAGGGCTAGATCGTGTTGCTATTATATGACTACAAATGTGTCTCCACGTAATTTCCGTCATTTGTGAATCATAGTGTAACTGGACTTTATAAGCATGACTACATGCAGCTAGGTGGGTTGTTAGGAGGATAAATGGGCCATGGGCAATTCGGTTGGAGGCTCCTGCGAGTCTTCCTCCTCCAAACTAATCAAAATGATCAGAACTCCATCGACTAACAACCAAATATTTAGTTATGTAGTATAAATATATATATGTTGTATTTTTTGCGAGTTTTACACAACCATTGGGGATTTGTTATACTAATTTAGTTTCAGCTTATAACTTACTTGCAAACAGAAATGACAACCATATAAGTATATGCCATAACTATTTTGCTGAATTTGTTGATGTGTCCTGCTAATAGCATCAAGAAAGGAAATTCATCGCATACCCACACCAATTGATTCACCTATATAATCACTCCTACAAAGGGATACCAATAATCAACAGTCATGCAGTTATGTTTAGAAGAAAGCATCATCAAATGACCCATAATAAATATCACACACATTGCCTTAAAGCATGCTTTCTCAGCTTCACTCAATAGATATGTTGTATCTCTGGCTCAGAATTTTTCTGCTGGCTTCAAACTATGAGAATCATTCCCAATCATACCAATATTACTCTTTAAGAAATCAATAGAAGTAGCACTTGTATGGCCATCAACTAATGTCTCTTTGTCTTGAAGGAATACCAATTCACTCCTTTCATAAGATATTTTCAAGCACTATCTTTCCCATCTCTTCAACATAAGAAATGTATTGTACTTCAAATCTACCTTTTTTGTTTCAAGGAAGTTGAGCAACCCATCAACTTTCATTTCTTGGAGGATAATTTTTTTATTCGGTAAATCCATTCAAAGCAACGCGAACATGATCTGCCTTAGTCTAGACTCCAAATTAATTTTTCCATCTTCATTTTCTGGGCTTGAGTCATCTGCCTCAGTGAAATATTATCTTAAATCTCCATTAGATCTCGATGCAACACGGGACGAATAACTTGATCAAGATAGCATCTTTATGTGACTGAAACAAAAACTTAGGTAATAAATAGAAGCAATGGTTCATCATTAAATAAACTTTTAGAACAAAATTTATCACGTTTGTAATATTAACAACTTATATAATTCGACATCTAGTAAAAAATAAATTGGAAGAAAACTAAGATGTGTTTAGTTTCACGCTTTACATCATGATAATTAAAATTATAATTAACAAACTGAATCAAAAACCATACATTGTTTTCATTATATTACTTTAAATATCACAGATGAAAGGGTGTATACTTTCCAACTAACTTGAGCCAAGAAAATAAAATTGCATTATCATTAAAGCATACAAGTAATTTTAATAATACAGACACATAAAGTTTGTTTTATCCTCTATAATATAAATCAATACATTTTAGAACTGGTGTCTGCATTTGCATTGTAATATTCATCATGAGACTGGTTTGACACGTTGCTCTATACATTAAGTCGAATTGGTTTTAGTACTAGTAACTCCACACAAGACTTTTTATATACATATAATTATTGGCATAATTTTTATTTCAATAATAAGATTGCACATCATCATATTTCTAAGAATGTTATTTATGAACTAAGATAAAGGAATAAATCAAAATTATGTTTCAGTAAGTTTCAGTCACAAAAACTTGCTCACTTATCCCATTAATTGTAAATTTAATTAAGTACACGCACCTTAATATATGTAAAACAATTTCCCACCTTTTTATTCACATATTAAGACCCCAAACCAGAATATTTCTTACCAGGCAGATGGATTAAGTTCAAGATGAGAGTATTCTCAAGGGAACAAGTGAGTAGAAGAACAAACAAGGAACCACATAATCATGAACAATGGGATTGAACACATAGTAAACAGATTCAAAGAGGTCTAGCAAAATGAAACTTTAATGCACACCAAGTATTGGCGAACAACTAACCTTTTGAGCAAATATTTTGCCCTTATTTGAGCACATTACTCCATGCATCCATTGTATATCTAAATATCTGTAACAACCAATTTGACCCCACATGAACAGGTATATCATTTTGAATTTTACAACCCATTACAAACATATATAAACAGCTATATGAGGGGTCTCTGTGGCCTGCCCTTACGGCATCTCCAACGGCAACCCGTAAAAAATCTCCCGCATCCGTCCACGGACAGGGGGATCAATCTGCGGACATGGATGCGGGAGGCAGCCATCCAGCGCTAGCAGCATACATTTCAAACTATTTTTCAACAAACCAAATAAACTCATGCAAACACGGGCAGATTTTGTATAAACATGATGGATTTCATACAAACACGGTGGATTGAACTACATGTCGAACATTTGGAACAAAAAAAACCTGCCCCTGAACCTATCCTACGGCGGCAGTGCCCGGCGTTCAAGCCCGTGTCGTCCTCCTTCGCGTCTCCATGAGCACCGGCGATAAGACCGATGAAGTGAAGGTGCGGTCTCCGGCGAGAAAGAGTAAAACACGGGAGACAGACCGGCCCACAAGGGATGTAAGACACTGCCGCCTCACGTGGCCTACTCATCCTCAGAGGACTCTGCGGCCTGTCCGTCGCTAGTGGACGTGAGGTCCACGATGGAAATGGTGGCGCCGACGATGTCTTCGTCCCACCGGGCCGACTGATGGTTCGTGAATGGTGTGCAGGAGGCGCAGCTGACGTTGTTCTCCTCCACGATCGCCCGAAGCTGCGCCTCCGCGACGGCCACTTCCTGGCCAGCGGCGGCTTGAGCGCGGACGACATTGTAGATGGCACGCTGCTCCGCCACGAAGTTGAGGTTCGCCGCGGCCATGGCCGCCATGGCCTCCTTGCTGGCACGCTTGCCGTAGATCTGGCCCTCCGCCAGCGACTGCTGCTCCCGGTGGAACATGTTGTACCGTTGTTCCTCCTGCGCCTGCTGGAATGCCGATCGTCGGTGCAGGCTGCACCTCCGCCATGGCAGTGTTGAACTGCGCCTACGCCTGCTCCATGGTGAAGTGGCGTGCACAGGAGGCGCAGGAGCAAGGGCAGAGTCGTTGGATCCCGTGTCCATCGTGGTGTCGTCCTCGTGGTCGGAGACCTCGGGTGAGCTGGCCGGCAAGCCGGCCTCGATCCGCCTGGCACGGCGACTATGCAAGACGGCGGCAAGGGCAACCACCGCATGCTTCATCTCTGGCGACAGACTGTCCTATATTGATTTCCCGCTGGCGGTCATGGCGGATGCAGTGCAATGGAGGAGGATGTGGAGGGGCTGGTGTTGTGGTGTGGTGTTAGCCAGGTGTGGCCGCCTTTATATAGCGGATTTCGGTGAGGCCAGGTGTCCGGGTGCGTCAATGCGCGATGCCGGAGTGTTCCTCGGGTAACAAGTGGCCGCAGACGGACGGACAGCGGCTTTGAACGGGCGCGGTAGATATCCATCCCGTCCCATCTAGTCATGCGTCTCCGGCATTGAACAGGCGTGGACACGGGAGACGCATCGCGAGCGACGCCCTCGCCCAGCGCGCCGCTTCAATGGCTGAGGCAGCGAGAGGTCGCATCCGCCCTGAGCCGTCTTCAATGTTGAGCGGCACACTCTACAGGGGCATGAATGCAGACAGCTGGCGCCGGGCGGGGGCGTGCGCGGGAGGGGGAGGGGTATTTGGTGGGCCAGGACGGTCAGAAAATGGGCTTGGGATCGGTCCGGACTCCCGCAAATCTCTCCCACGTTTATCTCCGACTTACGGCAGAAACCTCGTCCGGATCACTCCACGGAGCGATACAAGTCAGGGTTGGATGGCTTCCGCTGTCCAGACAACTCGATTCGGACAGTTGCGGGAGGTTTACGGGTCCGCCAAGAAGATGCCATTATGTGCTACAAGTCCCGTTCCCGTACGTACATGGTGCAGCGATCTTTTAAAACAAATTCATGTACGTGCGTAGTTATAATAGGCATTGAACAGGCGTGGACACAGGAGACGCGTCGCGGGCGGCGCCCTCGGCCAGCGTGCCGCTTCAATGGTTGAGACGGTGAGAAGTCGTGTCCGCCCTGAGCCGTCTTTAATGTTGAGCGGCACGCTCTACAACGGCATGAATGCAGGAAGCTGGCGCCGAGCGGGAGCGTGCGCGGGAGGGAAAGGGGTATTTGGTGGGCCAGGACGGTCAGAAAACAGGCATGGGATCGGTCCAGACTCCCGGAAAGCTCATTCACGTTTATCTCCGATATGCGACAGAAACCTCGTCCGGATCACTCCGCGGACCGACACAAGTCAGGGTTCAGGGGCGGAGCCAGGATTTGAGCATAGGGGGGCCGAGGCAGAATCAACAACAAGAAAAAAAACACATAGTAAATCTATTGAGTGATTTTGAT
>NC_041389.1:131436097-131436683 GCF_002162155.2 Triticum dicoccoides
GCAACAATTCCTACCGAAGCACAATCGATGGCAAAATTAAATCCAGATGACAAAACCAGTGTGCTATGTCTAATTTACAGTATCTATTTGTGAGTATAAAACAGCAAATTGTTTTGCATCTAACTAATTCCATCTAAATCAAGAAATTGATGCAACCAATCCTAATGCGGATCGGCATTGTCACATCGAAGGAGCTAATGAAAGAGCGACTCACCACAAATTTCTTGCGCATCGTCATCGTCATCAGGCGCAACGTGACAGTTTCCACCATCGGTGGTAATCGGCTGTGACCGCCGACTTGCAAGGTACGGCGCCGCCTGCCTTTCGCGAACCGGCGAACTGCCCTAGGCGGCTGCGACTCGTGCGTCCTGCGTGAACTGCGCTAGGCGGCTGGTTGTTTTCAGTAAATTGGGCTGGCGAACTAGTAGTTTACGTAGCTGGGCAAGGTAGGCTGAGTTGTTGGGCTTCAAAAATTCCACTCTTTTTGCTTGTTTACGTAGCTGGGCTCGCTACAGGCCTTGAGCGCCCAGTATAGGGGGGGCTAATTATGCCTAACTCGCTAAATCTCATTAACTTAAGCCTAAGT
>NC_041389.1:131436836-131445934 GCF_002162155.2 Triticum dicoccoides
CCCCCCTTAGCTCCGCCCCTGTCAGGGTTGTATGGCTTCCGCTGTCCGGACGACTCGATTTGGACGGTTGCGGTAGGTTTACGGGTCCACCAAAGAGATGCCATTATGTGCTAAAGTCCCCTTCCCGTAAGTACATGGTGCAGCGATCTTTGAAAACAAAGTCACGTACGTGCGTAGATATAATATATGCAAATGGCCGTGTCTATGATCACACATCAAAGGCGCTAGCTAGCTAGACTTTTTGCCTTTTTGCCTTAATCATGACGTGCGTGTCCCAACCACTAAGCTCGTTTTAGAGCACCGCGCGCCACGTGAAACGACGCGAGCTCCCGTCACCTTTTCTCTCTCATCAACCCGCCTGGTGATCTACACACGCAAAAATTAACCAAGTCGGACGCAAGAGTTGATGGTGTCCAGCTTTCGAATTGCCCAAAGGGGCACGTCGGATGGGCGCGCTGGCACGACGCAAGAGGAAAGCTAGGTTTTAAAGATGCTACATATACATGATGTGACACAACAACTTTGGGTTGAATTGTAGGACTCGACTGGGATAACAGCTCAACTTGCTCTGATGTGTGATGACGCACACGCGTGGCCAGCTGGCTGGGACTTCCGTACCGATTGTTCACCATGTATGTACATACGTGTCGTCTTTATAAGAGCGGAGCTTTTTGCGGTGATTAACCGTTAATTAATCGCCACTAGTTCGTTCGTTTTCTTTCGTCTCGGGCTCTCCACTGAGCCGCCTTCTTATGTTGGGTGAAGTCTATTTTTGTTCTTCAACAACTGTTTGAGCTTAGTTTTGTTCCCTACACAAAAAAAACTAAACTACTCCCTCCAATTCATATTAATTGATTTACTACAACTTTGCATCATTAATATGGATCGGAAGGAGTAGTTCAACCACCAACTTTTAATATTGCACATATTTATCTGGTCCTGGCACAAGTTAATCAAAACCGGTGTATCACAGGTGACATGTGGCTCATGAAGCTCCATCATGAGAGATCCAACAGCCGAGGTTGTGCGGTTATGCGGTTATGCGGTTATGCCGCATAGTAGCAGCCCTGTGTACAGAAAATAGACAATATAGAAATAACAGTCAAGAAAATGCCAAGGGGGAGGACGCTCAATATGGGGCATGGATGAAAGCCTTTATCCCACGAATTAGTAGGGACATATACCGCTCTTTTCAAAATGAGGGGAGGAGTTTTGGGGGTGGCAGAAGTGAAGGGGGCGGTAGGAATATAAGCAGTGGGGCATACAGGAGTAACTCTAGAAGCGACAGTGGATCATGGAGGAAGAATGCAACATTGACAGATAAGGATGGAGGACAGAAGAATCCTGCAGAGGACGAGGTGACTAGTCCTTTGAAGGAGGTGCCACTAGGTGAGAAGGGTACAGGAAACCATGATTCTAGTAGGAAGCAGTTGTCCTTTAGTACTACTACAGAGATCGAGGGCAAGACAAAAGATAGCAAGAATGGCGAGGCGGCGGCGGGGAAGGTGGACGAAACTGACACTATTATGCTTGAGAAGGGTGGCGAAGGTGGGGCGACACAAGTAGAGGAGCTGCATGTAGAGGGTCAGGATAAAAAGGAGGCGAGCGAAATTATTCCAAATAATAATCTAGAAGAGAAGCAGGGCGGCAAGTTTAAGAGGCAGAGGAGGGATGGAGCGAAGGGTAACCAACAGAAGTTGGACGTCCATGTGGGAAGGAAGAGACAAGGGGAGGATATGGAAGTGGAAGGAGAGGTGACAGAGAGTTTGAAGAAGAGCAAGCTAGAGGAAGCAGAAGCGAAAAGCAACGAGGTGGGGCTGTCGGAACAGCCCTGCAAGCACCAATGAAGCTTACTGCTTGGAACTGTCGGGGGCTTGGGAACCCCACGACAGTTCGTAACCTTTTGAAGTCAAGAACAGATGTCCCCTTAGTAAGTGGTTGTATAAGTTGTCAGTTGAGACCGAGGCAACGTGGGCGCAGATTCTTCGTAGTAAGTATTTGCAGTCCAAGACTTTGTCCCAGGTGACAGTGAGACTGACTGACTCGCTATTTTGAAAGGGGCTTATGAGAGTCAAAGCTGCCTTCTTTAATAGAACAAAGTTTATTGTCGGTAATGGCAACACTACTCGCTTCTGGGAGGATACTTGGCTTGGTGAAACGCCGTTGGCGCTTCAGTATCCTTCCCTGTATCGTATTGTTCAGCGACGTGATGCCCTGGTTGCAACGATTATGCAGTCCATTCCCCTTAATATTCAGTTTAGGAGGGTGCTTGTTGGCGAACGGTGGGAAGCATGGCTTCATTTGGTGAGTCGACTGATGGAGGTTCAGCTAACTCATCAGCCCGATCAGTTGTGTTGGAAGCTCACTAGGTGTGGAGAGTTTACAGTCAAGTCGATGTATATCGACGTCATTAACTCTAGTGTTATTCCTAGTTCCAAACATGTTTAGAAAGTTAAAGTTCCTTTGAAAATTAAAGTGTTTATGTGGTTTGTACATAAACAAGTAATTTTAACAAAGGATAATTTGGTTAAGCACAACTGGACATGATCTACTAGGTGTAGTTTTTGTGATCGGGACGAAACTATCAAGCACCTCTTCTTTGATTGCCCGTTGGCGAGAGTTCTGTGGCACACGGTGCAAATTGCCTTTAACATTACTCCACTGAATTCGGTCAGTACGTTATTTGGAACGTGGCTTGTTGGGATAGAGTCCGCAACAGCTAGACACATTCGCGTCGGAGTATGTGCGTTGTTATGGGCAGTTTAGAATTGCAGAAATGATTTGGCTTTTAACAAAACAACATCTATTCATTTTTTGCAAGTTTTATTCCGAGCTACCGCGCTGATCCGTATGTGATCCTTACTCACTCCGACGGAGGCCAAGGAGCGTTTGGTTACTGGATCTGTCCGATGGGAGATGGTAGCGCATGATATCTTCAACCGGTTTGGATGGTGGTCATGTAATAGGATAGGCGATTAGTTTATCTATCTTTGTTATGCCAGTTGGTTGTAGCTTTTTGGCCTTGGGGGTGTTTGTGAGCTTGCATTTATTTTGGTTTCAGACTTTAAGACCTTGTTGAACCTCTTCATTTATTTATAAATGTGGCCGTATGCATCGTTCTGATGCAGAGGCCGGGGAGTCCCCCCTTTTCGAAAAAAAGAAGGTAGAAGATCTCGATGTGCTCTTTCTCTCATAAACAAAGCTCTGTGAGAGGGAGATGGAGCATTTGAGGTGGAAACTGGGTTTGCCTAACATGGTGGTGACGGATCCGGTTGGGCGCCGGGGCAGGCTTGCGCTCTTTTGGCGGAGAGGGGTTGATGTTAGATTGAGATGGAAAGACAAGTATTACATAGATGCAGTGGTGGTGGAGGACAATGGAGTGCAGTGGAGGTTGACGGGCATGTACGGGGAGTCCAAAGCAGGAGAGAAGGGGAAGACTTGGGAGGCATTGAGATCTTTGCAGGGTCTGGTAGATCTTCCATGGGTTTGCCTTGAGGACTTTAATGAAATTCTATTTGCGAATGAGAAGGAGGGTGGACCAGATCGAAACCAAGGTTGTATGGATGCGATCCGAGATACTTTGGACGTGTGTGGTCTGGAGAATTCGGGCTTTGAAGGTGACCCCTTTACCTGGCGCAACAACTGGCACCAAGTGCAAGGTTACACAAGGGAGCGCCTTGATCGTGCAGTGGCGTGCGATTTTTGGAGGGGGGGTCTTCCCTCTGTACAAGGTTATAAATGGGGACCCCCATCATTCTGATCATCGGCCAATTATGGTTATGGCTGACGGTATGGGGAAGGAGGTTGGAGTAAAACAGGGAGGTGGTGTGTTTAGGTTCGAAGCAAAATGGCTGCCGGAGGAGGAATGTGCGCGGGTGGCTGAGGAGGCATGGAATGCAGCTTTCAAGGAGGGGGGTGTTTTGGTTCAGGGGCGCTTAAACAAGATGGATGGCGAGCTGACAAAGTGGGACCAGGAGGTCCTTGGAGAATTGAAGGAACATATTAAAAAAGCAAGGAAAGAACTTGAGCAGTGCAGGCGTGCCTGTCTGGACCAACATCAAATTAATCATGAGCATCTACTATGCTATAAACTTAACAGATTGGAGGATCAGTACAACTTATATTGGCGCCAAAGATCTCATGTGAACTGGTTGGAAAAGGGTGACAAGAACACAAATTTTTCCATGCGCAGGCGAATGAGAGGAAGAAAGTTAACACGATAAAGAAGTTAAGGAAGGATGGAGGAGAAGTACTGGAGAGAGAAGTGGAGATAGGGAATTTTATTACTAACCACTACAAAAGTTTGTTCACATCTTCTGCATGTCTCACAAATGATGATGCCTTATCATATGTTCCCAAGTCGGTCACACCAGACATGAACTCTCGTCTCACATGCAAGTTCAATGAGCGGGAAGTTAAAGAGGCCTTGGACTCTATTGGTGACTTGAAAGCACCAGGACCTGACGGGATGCCGGCTATCTTCTATAAAAAGTTCTGGGAGGTTGTTGGAACGAAGGTGAAAGAAGAGGTTCTTGAGGTGCTGAATGGTGGACCGATGCCAGTGGGATGGAATGAGAACACGATTGTGCTTATACCAAAGGTGAAGAACCCAGAAAGAGTGACTGAGTTTAGACATATAAGCCTCTGTAACGTTCTATACAAACTAATCTCCAAGGTACTAGCAAACCGGCTCAAGGAGATCCTACCAGAAATTATCTCGCCAACACAATGAACGTTTGTCCCAGGGAGAATGATCACTGACAATGTTCTGCTTGCGTATGAGATCACACATTTGATGCACAAAAAGAAGGGTGGCAGAGAAGGATTGGTGGTGGTAAAACTCGACATGAGCAAGGCCTATGACCGGGTTGAATGGTGTTTCTTGGAAAGAATGATGATCAAGATGGGCTTTGCAGAGCAGTGGTTGAGCACTATCATGAAATGTGTTCGGTCTGTCTCCTACCGAGTGAAGTACAACCGTAGCCTATCGGAGGCGATCCTTCCGCAGAGAGGGCTCCGTTAAGGGGATCCTCTATCGCCATATCTATTTATCATGTGTGCAGAAGCCTTCTCTTCTTTGCTGCAGCATGTGGAATCTGAGGGTACTATTCAAGGGGTTCAGATCTATAAGGGGGCACCGAAGATTAACCACCTCTTCTTCGCGGACGACTCTCTAATTGTTATGAAAGCAACGGTTCAAGGTGTTGCAAAGCTCCAATCAATTCTTGCACTTTATGAAGAGCAGTCCGGGCAGATGATCAATAAGGAGAAGTCCACAACAATGTTCAGCAAAGGTACAAAGGCATCAACAAAAGCGGTGGTCCTCGCTGGGTAGGCATTGCAACAGAGTCGTTTAATCAATGATACTTGGGACTGCCAGTACACATTGGGGCCTGCAGGCGAAAGGAGTTTGAATATCTCAAGCAAAAAAATTGGTAACGCATGCAAGGGTGGAAGGAAAAGTTGTTGTCGAAAGCCGGAAAAGAGGTGTTGATTAAGGCAGTAGCACAAGAAATACCTACATACACTATGTCGTGCTTCGATCTCACTAAGCAACTATGTGAAGAGATCAGCGCGCTCATTGTGAGGTACTGGTGGAGCCAGCAGGATAAGACCAACAAGTGCCATTGGGTGAGTTGGGAGCGGATGACGAGGTCCAAGAAGGATGGTGGATTGGGCTTTAGAGACCTCCATATTTTCAATCTCGCTATGCTATCTCGACATGGCTGGAGACTCATTGACACCCCGGACACGCTGTGCGCGCAGGCGCTTAAGGCACGCTACTTTCCGAATTGTTCGCTTCTTGAGGCCACAGAGAAGGACGGCATTTCATATACATGGCGTAGTATCCTAAAGGGAGTTGCACTTCTAAAGGAGGGAATTATCTGGCATGTCAGTTCGGGTGAAAATATAAAAGTCTGGGAAGACCCATGGATTCCACGAGGTGATACTCGCCGTCCAACGTCCTTGAGAGGCAACGCGATCATCACTAGGGTCTCTGACCTGATCGGTCCTGTCAATGACAGCTCGGATGAGCAGCTACTGCAGGATCTTTTCAATGCTGCAGATGTGGATGCAATTATGAAAATATCGATAAGAGCTGAGATGGAGGACCATGTTGCGTGGCATTTTGATCCTAAGGGCAAGTTCTCCGTGAAATCTGCGTACCAAGTGGGAGCCAGGTTACGAGATACGAAGTTGTGTCGCAACGCGGGAACCTCCACGACAAGTAAAAAGGCAAAGGATGAATGGCAGTGGCTGTGGACTTTGAACATGTCTGGCAAGATTCAGATTTTCTTATGGCGATTTGCTCTTAACAACCTTCCTCTCCGTATGGACATCAAGCGGAAGAAAGTTGAGCTGGACACGAGATGCCCGGTCTGTAACCGCTTTGATGAAGACGGCAGCCATCTGTTCTTGAAATGCAAAACAGTGAGGCAGATTTGGCGCTCTCTTGATATGGAGGACACAAGGCTTGCTATGCTAAACTATACTAGCCCAAGGCAAGTGTTCGATCATCTATGGACATTACAGAGCACAAGGCGGGACACGGGTCTCATCTTGCTTTGGGAGTAGTGGAATGCTAGAAACAAGGTGAATGCAGGTGATAAATTGAGGCCCGCGGATGATATTTTACACAATATCCAGAGACACCTACAGGATTACAAGGAGGAGGACAAGGTACAACCAGGGAATGTGAATGTCTAGAAAGTCTGGCAACCACCCCCAGCAGATTCAGTCAAGGTAAATTTTGATGCAGCTTTTTATGAGGAGTCAAGACGGGGTGCTTGGGGTTGTGTGATTCGTGATGACCAGGGCGTTTTCTTGGCAGCAAAAGGGGGCACCCTTGAGCATCTCTCCAGTCCTTTACATGTGGAGGCGCTGGTGTGTGTCAAGGCTACAGAAGCGAGCGCCGAGCTGGGCGTCCATAGGCTGGTGCTGGAGTCCGATTGCCAAGTTCTGGTGAAGATGCTGCACTCTGATGAGTACGAACGAACGATTGTTGGTGTTCTTCTACGCGAGACACGCAGTTGGTGCCATGCAAACTTTGAGTCATTTAATTTCAGTTTTTGTAGTTGAGATTGTAATAAGACTGCCCATGAACTAGCTGCTTACAGCTTCAGGGTAGGAGCTGTTGATCTCTCCTAGATTGATCAGGCTCCAAACTTTATCTCTGCTATGGTCGCCAGCGATATGGCTGTGCGGGTCTAGGTTTGGAATGAATTGTTTCCAGGTTAAAAAAACAGTCAAGAAAATGATAGAAATCACCAAAATGAGGGGAAATGAAACGTTGGCACAAAAATAATCTAAATGTTGTTTCTTTTAAAGAGGAAATACTCCACAAAGAGTTTTAACCACAAAATTTGCAGCAAAACAAAATATGCGATATTCAGAAGTATTGTAAAAAACGCTAAAATAAAAACCATTAAAAGATTATGGTTACAACTCACCATATTTCCAATTGCTTTTCCATAAAAGTTATTTCCATTTCCCTATTTTCAATATTCGATCAATCTTGAACTTCAATAGTTTTACATAACATAGCTGGTTGTATCCAGTTTTTCTTCTTCTTAGGGACATAGAAATCCTGTTTTTGAATATTTTTGTTTGTTCTCATGGTTATTAGCTGCCACCTGTGCGAACCCACCACGACCTTATTGGCCATGCATACACCTCTTTCTCTAGAGAGAAGGAACCGAATACGTCATCTAAATGGAAGTTAAAGTCAAATTTGTCTGTTTTTAGGGTTAAGTGCGACCAAAACTACATTCGCCTTATTATTGAAGGACCAAAAATAGATAATTTTCTTTTATTCCATTCCTTTTTAGTTTTAACTATTGTATAATGGCATGCACCTGCTAATATTTTCTGTGCACAATAGAAATATTCTTAATTTATGTTTGCATAATATAATGATGCTTTATTTGTATGTTTATACATAATTAGTTAACATGTTGTAGATTTCATGACAACCACACTCTCGTCTAGGCTAAAAAAAACACTCCTCTTGTCCAATCCATTTATTGAGGGGACTGTAACCGTATGGTATAAATGAGTAAGCCAAATCCACTGTATAGCTCATTAATTATATGGAAGGCACCTCGATCATGTAACTTTGCACATGTACTTGAATTTTCAAGAGACAATAGCTTGTCAAACCAAATGTCTAGCTTGTCAAGTTCATATATATTCATGAATAAAAGCACGAATAACTCACATGCATCGATCTAAAGTACGCAATTAAGAAAACCCAAAATTGGTCCAGTTAATTGACATACATACACAAAAGTAATGAATTCCCATTTTTATATCACGTCACAAAGAGTGCAAGGCTCAACTTTCAAGTAAAGGGAAGGCAAGTGATCTTGCTTCACCCCATTAGAGCATCTCTAGCAGACCCCGCATCCCGCCGACCCGCATTTCTCGTTTGCAGTTCGCGAAAAAAGTGTTTTGCAGGCCGGCGCGAACAGCCGCAGAGGCAGACCCCGCAAAGACAACCCGTATCCTGTTTTACGGATCGGCTTTGTGGGGTCTGCCTTTGCGGCCGTCCCTCCCCCCCCTCCCCGCCCGCAAAATGTAAATTTGCACCTCAATTTGCATTTCTTTGCATTTCCAACCACATTGCATACATAGGACGTACCCCGTCGTTTTCGCATTTGAAGAACACTCATCCGGGGCGCTTCGGCATGCCCGAAGTCAGCCGTAGCACTGTTCGCACGCAGTCGTCGCACTGTACGAGCGGCATCGGAAAGTCACAGAGCCGCTGCGCGAGGGCCAAGCCCTGCGGCCGGCCGGCCGAATCCATCCAGGCAAACCGGCGGCGGTGGCGACAGGCCGAACCCGCACCTGCATGAAGTGATGCACCTTTGTCGGGGCTGCGCGAGGTGCTCCCCGACCATTCCATCTCTTGGCGCAGCCGCCGGCGGCCGAGAAAGACAAATTCGGCCGCCCGCGATGAAGGGCCGCACATCCTCAAGTTCCCGGACCGCCGACACAGTAGGAGTGGGAGGGGGCGGAGGGCAACCTCGTGCGTGTGGCGGCCTTTCGGGGTGGCAGGGCGAGGGGGAGAGGGGAGGTGGTTGGTGGGGAAAAGCGCG
>NC_041389.1:131446473-131471846 GCF_002162155.2 Triticum dicoccoides
AATGTCCTCCCCACCAACCGCTCCTGCTATTTGCAGGGCACCGACGGGCCGGGGGGGGGGGGGAACCCACGTATTCGCGGGTTGGGGTAAAGTTTTTGCCGCGCCCCTCATTTTTTTGCGGGCCGGCCGCGTTTGCCGTGTCTATTAGGATTTTCCGCGCCGACCCGCATTTTGGCGGTTATTTTGCGGGTCGGAGACTTTTGTGGGGTCTGCTAGAGTTGCTCTTAGTGATCCCGTTAAAGCTTGCATCTTCCTATGCTTTGTTTGTTTATGTAGCTAACTGTTTCCCATAATGGATATGTAGCTAGCAGTCAGATTGTGCATGCCATCATTAATTGAAGCTCTCGAGAACCGCTCCTCTCCTCACGTGGAAGAGAATCCCTTTTAAGAAGGTCCAAAACTTGCTCCATTTTCGAGGTGGTACTAAACTTCCCGCCACCTAGTCATGAAACCTACATGGGTCTTTAGAGATTTTTCTGTAATTGTTTTACGAGCCTAAATCCCATCTATATTTCAATAACATTAATTCGAATCCCTTGTTGAGTATTATCACTGACATGTGGCCGACTGAGGGAGTCCTAGACTAAGGGGTCCTCGGACAGCCGGACTATATACTTTGGTCGGACTGTTGGACTATGAAGATACAAGATTGAAGACTTTGTCCCGTGTCCAGGTGGGACTCTCCTTTGCGTGGAAGACAAGCTTGGCAATTCGGATATGCATATCTCTTTCTCTGTAACCGACTCTGTGTAACCCTAGCCCCCTCCATTGTCTATATAAACCAGAGGGTTTAGTCCGTAGGACAACAACAATCATAATCACAATCTAGCTTCTAGGGTTTAACCTCTACGACCTCATGGTAGATCAAGTCTTGTAATACTCATATCATCAATCAAGCAGGAAGTAGGGTATTACCTCCATCGAGAGGGACCGAACCTGGGTAAGCATTGTGCCCCCCGCCTCCTGTTACCATTAGCCTTAGATGCCTAGTTCGGGACCCCCTACCTGAGATCCGCCGGTTTTGACACCGAAATTGGTGCTTTCATTGAGAGTTCCACTGTGTCGTCACGATAATGCTTGATTGATCCTTCTATTATCTGCAACGATGCGATCCAGGGTGAGGTTTTCCTCCCTGGACAGATCTTGGTATTCGACGGCTTCGTACTGCGGGCGAACTCGCTTGGCCATCTGGAGCAGATCGACAGCTACGCCCCTGGCCATCAGGTCAGGTTTGGAAACTTAAACTACACTGCCGACATCCGCAGAGACTTGATCTTCGACGGATTCGAGCCCATGTCAGGAGCGCTGAATAGTCACGACGAGCATGACTTAGACCTGCCATCGGACGATGTTCGGGAGATCGCACCTACAGCTACCCCGGCCTTAGATCCGGAGCAGATTGCGCCATCCAAGGACGGGTGGATAGACCCCGCCACGGAGGCCGTATACTCATCGGCGCTAGAGCCGAACACACACTTCACCTCCAAAGAAATCTGTGTCATCGGACCCTCAGACTCGTCTCCGGCCATAGGTTCCGAACCACGCGCATCCGTGCCCATCGACTCTGATTGGGCACCGATCATGGAGTTTACCTCTGCTGATATCTTTCAGCACTCTCCCTTGGGCGATGTGCTAAGTTCATTGAAATCTCTCTCTCTGTCAGGAAACTCTTGGCCGAACTATGTCCGGCTTGAGTGGGAAGCGGGCGACGAAGGAATTCGTTCCCCACCCACCACCCACTTAATAGCCACTATCGATGACTTAACCGACACGCTTGACTTCGACTCCATAGACATCGACGGTATGGACAACGATGCTGGAGATGAACAGGAACCACCACCCACGGGGCGCTGGACAGCCACCTCATCATATGATATATACATGGTGGATACACCCAAAGAAAACAACGACGAGGAACGGAAGGATGCAATGGAGGATAATCACCTCGAGAAGCCACCAAAGCGATGACGTAGGCGCCGCTCTAAATCCCGCCAGAGTAAAAACAATGATAACAACGCAAGAAGGAATAATACCCCGGTCGACTCCAAAGGAAACGACGACCCCATGGACCCAGCGATGGAGCAGGATGAGCCAGGGAATGGCGAACATAGTCCGGAGCCGCTATCCGATCACGGCGATGCCGAGGGTAAAACTCATCAACCTGTCTCCGGAGAGGATAACAGTCCGGACGATGATGCACACATCATCCCGGAAAGGCACTTGGAACAAGAGAACCTCCATAGAAGGCTTATCGCCACAGCAAGAAGTTTGAAGAAGCAGAAGCAAAGGCTTAAGGCCGCGCAGGATACGCTCAACCGCAGATGGAACAAAGTGCTTGACATTGAAGAAAAATACGGTGGCGATTGCCACACAACGAGCTACCCAAAGTGCAAGTTGCTGCCTGAATTCGACGACGAGGCCATAGAGCCCATTCCACCGAAAAATAATACGGCCGATCCACCGGAACGACCACACCGTGGCCGTGACAGGGCGGCTAATGATGCCGCAGACAAGTCAGCACACGATTTACGTGAGCTCCTGGACAAAAAAGCCGGTATGGCCAGGTCCATCTGTGGATCTAGGAAGCAAGCACCGGCACAGGATCATGATACGTCTCCAACGTATCTATAATTTTTTATTGTTCCATGCTATTATATTACCCCGTTTGGATGTTTACGGGCTTTATTTTACACATTTATATCATTTTTGGGACTAACCTACTAACCGGAGGCCCAGCCCATATTGCTGTTTTATTGCCTGTTTCAGTATTTCAAAGAAAAGGAATATCTAACGGAGTCCAAATGGAATGAAACCTTCGTCATCGGGATTTTTTGGAAGAATATCATCCTGGAGGCTTGCAGATCAAGTCAGAAGACCCTCGAGGAGCCCAGGATATAGGGGGTGCGCCCCCCTACAGGGCGTGGCCCCCTGTCTCGAGGACCCCTCGAGCACCCCCCGACCGACTTCTTTCGCCTATATAACCCTACGTACCCTAAAACCATCGAATATCAAGATAGATCGGGAGTTCCGCCGCCGCGAGCCTCTGCAGCCACCAAAAACCTCTCGAGAGCCCATTCCGGCACCCTGCCGGAGGGGGAACCCATCACCGGTGGCCATCTTCATCATCCCGACGCTCTCCATGATGAGGAGGGAGTAGTTCACCCTCGGGGATGAGGGTATGTACCAGTAGCTATGTGTTTGATCTCTCTCTCTCTCTCTCTCTCTCTCTCTCTCTCTCTCTCTCGTGTTCTCACTATGGCACGATCTTGATGTATCACGAGCTTTGCTATTATAGTTGGATCTTATGATGTTTCTCCCCATCTACTCTCTAGTGATGAATTGGGTTTCCCTCTTGAAGTTATCTTATCGGATTGAGTCTTTACTTTGAGAACACTTGATGTATGTCTTGCCGTGTTTATCTGTGGTGACAATGGGATATCACGTGCCACTTGATGTATGTTTTGGTGACCAATTTGCGAGTTCCGCCCATGAACCTATGCATAGGGGTTGGCACACATTTTCTTGACTCTCCGGTAGAAACTTTGGGGCACTCTTTGAAGTACTTTGTGTTGGTTGGATGAATCTGAGATTGTGTGATGCATACCGTATAATCATGCCCACGGATACTTGAGGTGACAATGGAGTATCTAGGTGACATTAGGGTTTTGGTTGATTTGTGTCTTAAGGTGTTATTCCAATGATTTATCTTCTATTCTTTCTTTCGGAGGCATTGTGATGTTGCTCTTTTCACTCATCATCTCGAATTGGGAGGATCATGTTCTTTTCGTGCTTATCCATTTAACCGGAGTGGTGCATCCTCTTTTCAAGTTCTTTTCATCTTATCAAGTCATGCGTCTCTTTTCAACCGGAGTGCTGTCCGATTTTGATCTTCCTTGTTCCTTGTTTATCTCGTTTCAACCAGAGTGATTTCAATTCCTTCTTGTCCATTGTACTCGTCATTCATAGCTTTGCAACCTCCAAGGTTCACATGGTGTTCCTTGTTTCTATTTTCTACCGCAGTGCTCTCAATTGTGTTCAACTCTGTTATGTCCTTTCTTTCAACTTTTCAAACTCTCAAGGTTCTTTGGTTTCACCCTTTTGTCGAAGAAGCAACTTAGTTTTACCTCCTCTCTTCCTCTTCCGTTCTCTCCGGTGCCATCCTAGATCTCGGGACGAGATCCTCTTGTAGTAGTGGAGTGTTGTAACGCCCCGAGACCGACGCTCCAGAAGACTTCCAGCTATTCCGAGTTTCGTCGTGTGTTTTATTTTTGTTCGTTGCATTTCTTCATGTCATCTCTTGCATTGCATCATGCCATCATGCCATTTAATTTTTAACTCTTCTAAATAAATTTCATAGATCTTTTGATCTATTTAAACCGAGGGAACTCACATGGTGACTTCTCTTTATAACATATCCTCCAATATTAGGGAGCTATATTAAATATTTCTTTATTTCGGAAATCACCAAAACACACATGCAAAATAATTTCGTTCCTTTTCTGCTTCAAGTTTGGTCTCCAACCTTGCCAATAATTATTTCATCATTTTCCGGAGCTCCAGCAAAAATCCGAACATTTTTGGACCTTCCCAAACCCTCACTTCCGTTCAAACTGTCAGGACCCCGACTCAATGCCACATCGATCTAGCATGTAACACCTCATATCACTTTGCGGCCTCACGCACGGTATTCCCACGGGTGTCGCCTTACCTTTGCCCGGGACCGTTTGCGCCTTTTGGCACATGTATATGACAGTGTCGCTAGCATCCATATGATAAGGAGCCCGGGCTGACATGGCTAGTCGTAAACCCAAAGTGGCACAGACTTACAGGGACAAGCATCCATGACCCAGCATCGAACGTGTCGGTCATCAGCGAGTGAATCCAGGCTGTAGCACTGGGCTAGCAGGACTCCGGTGAACCGGGCTGTAGCGGCTAACAGGACTCTGGTATTCATCGCGTGACATTTCCCCGAAGGGACAGACACAGGAACGAAGAAGGACACATGCCGGCCAGCCTAAGTGTTTCGGAGCAGTAGCAAGCTACCATGGCGCAGTGAAACACTAGGAGACATTTCCCCGTAAGAGAGGCTACTAAAGATAAACAACTAGATGGTCAGATCCCACACATACCAAGCATTTCAATAACATACACACAATATGCTCGATATGTGCAAATACAACATGGCATCACAACATGACTCTACGACTCAAGTATTTATTCAATAGGCTCCGAGGAGCGAGAAATTACAAACATGGGTCTCATGACCCAACACTCAGAGCATACAAGTCAAAGCACAAGCGGAAGCTATCATGTCTGGGTACAGACATCTATAAATGAAAAAGGCTGAGAAGCCTGACTATCTACCAGATCCTGCCGAGGCACAAGATCGTAGCTGAGGTAACAAGCTAAACGTCGAAGTCCACGTGGAACTACTAGTGAGACCGAAGTCTCTCTGCAAAAGCATAAAATAGGCAAACGTGAGTACAAATGTACCCAGCAAGACTTACATCAGAACTATCTACATATGCATCATTATCAACAAAGGGGATGGTGGGGTTTAACTGCAGCAAGCCAGCTTTGACTAGGTGGCTATCCTAAACTACGACTGCAAGCGACTCTTTTGAGGTGGCGCACACGAGTCCACATATTCACCATATCAATACACCACTATGGATCCGCTCCCGTCTCCCCACGAGAACGCCATCCATAGCACTCACGCTTATCTTGCGTATTTTAGAGTATCCACTTTCACTTGTCTATGAACTGATATAAGCAACCCAGAAGTCCTTTTCCGCGGACACGGCTATTCGAATAGATGATGTTAACCCTGCAGGGGTGTACTTCTTCACACACGCTCTCACCACTTACCGCCGTTTACACGACATGTACTCGGCAACCTTCAAGCGGAAGCCCAATGTGGGTGTCGGCCACGGCCTGCCTAAACACTCAAGTCTCTAGTCCAGGTTTATCGCCTATTCGGGTTCCATCCATGAGGAGATCCGGCCGGAGTTTCGCTCACAGCCCCAAACGATGTGAACAGGGTTCCGTGACACCAAACGGGCGCCCGGTTTACCCGGCCATGTGCCTACCGCATCACAGCCCACCCCTACGGTCAGCGCTGCGCACGGCCTCCAGCATACTACAAACACCAGAAACTACTTACAACTCCTGGACAGAGGACAAGGGTGATTAAGAAGCCGAGAGGGTCCATTGGTTTCGGGCCCAATGCGTGGTAGTAGCTGAATCATGGATCACAAACACAGAACTCAGTTCCTGAGGACGGCTGCAATGAGACAACCCACCATGTACTCCTACATGGCCTCTCACCGCTACCTTTACCAAATCGTGTTCACACGCTTAGCTCACACACCGTAGGACATGTTCACACACCTCTGATTCATCCCGGATGAATCAGACCTGACTCGACTCTAAGCAGTAGCAGGCATGACAAACAAGCATGAATGAGTAGGCACAACAGGGCTCAAACAACTCCTACTCATGCTAGTGGGTTTCATCTATTTACTGTGGCAATGACAGGTCATGCAAAGGACAAAGAGGTTTAGCTACCGCAGCAAGTAACAGATGAATCGATGTTGTCCTAATGCAGTAAAAGAGAGCAGGAGCGAGAGAGTGGGATTTTATCGGAATGAACAAGGGGGTTTGCTTGCCTGGCACTTCTGAAGATAACATTGAGTCTTCATCAGTGTCAATGATCACAACGTCGGAACATCGTCTATCGGGAGGGAACAGATACCGGCAACAAAGAAGAAATACAATCAATGCAATGCACAATATGATGGATGCTCATGACATGGCAATATGAATGTGTTTTGAGCTAATGCAACTAGCAACAGATTAAATGAAGTTGGTTTGAATACAAGATTCAAATTCAAACTCCATATGTGATTATTCAAATGCCATTTAATTGATTTGTGCTAAACAGCAGCTATAAGTTGTTCTAACATGCATGAAAGTGGTACAGATGGATTCCTTGAATTTTTCTGATAATTTTTCATATATAATTTATTTAATTTGGAGTTACGGTTAATTTTCTATGATTTTTAGAAGTTTTAGGCATTTTCTGGAATTTCCTGAATAATATTAAATCCAGAAATGATTATGGCGTCAGCACCACGTCACAGTGACGTCAGCAGGGTCAACTGGGCTGGCTCGGTCAAACCTGACGTGTGGGGGCCACACGTCAGTGACACAGGAGCTAATCCCGGTCAAACCCAGCGCTGACTGGGGTTTGACCAGGGGTGGGGCCCACTGTCAGTGGCTGTGGGGGTGTTTAGCGTGGTCATTAGTGCTAACTAAATCAGCGCCACGTCAGCTGCCGGCGTTTAACCGCCGGCAACCTCAGATCGCGGCGGCGTTCGCGTCGGGTTTGCGCTACAGGGCACCGTTTTACTCGTGGTTTGCGGCTACGGCTAGCTGGCAAAGCAGCGCATCTAATGGAGCGAACGGGAGGAGCTGGGGTGGCCTGAGTCGACGGCGGCGAGCTCCAAGGCGGCGGCCGGAGTTCGGGCACCTGCGGGTTTGGCGTTGTGGTGCTCGGGAGGGGAAGCTGGTGGGTTCTACGTGCTCCTAGTGAGGTTTGGAGCACGGTGGTGTGCCCGGCTTTGAGCCACGGTGGCTCTGGCCACGACGGTGACGAGGCACGACGGCGGCGAGCTCTCGGGTCTGGCGGAAGCAATGGCTAGAGCGGCCAAACGGCATGGGAAGAAGAGGGGAATGGTTCAGCGGCTCACCGCGAGTCCAACGAGCGCGAGGGCGAGGCCGGGGACGCTCTGTGGGCGGCGAATCAAGCGACGACGGCCGTCGGTGCAGAGGAAGAAGATGGCGTCGGTGACGGTGCTCCAGGGCGTCCGGCGTCTTGTGGCTCCGTGGTAGGGACGGGGACGTCACGGCGGAGCTCGGGGGCGCGTCGGAGAGGCGAGGGAGGACCTGTGGCCGCGGTGGTTCTAGTCGGCGGCGATGGCTGCGTTCGGGTTTGGGCGAGAGAGAGGGAGCAGAGGGGCGGGGCCTCGAGGAAGAGTGAGAGGGGTCCGAGGGGGTGGCGTGGCGCACCTAGCGACATCCAGGAGCAAGCGGCAAGCATGAGGTGGCCGGCGCGTGGGCGCGCGCGTCGGGCACACGCCCTCCTGCCTACTGGCAGGAGGTTGAAGACGGTGGCGACTGCGGTGGGCTGGGCCGCACAGTGCTGGACCAGCACAGGAGCTGGGCCGGCTCTGGTGGGCTGCACGGGTGAGGCCAGGTAACTTCCTTCTCTCTCTCTCTTTTATTTCTATTTTAGTTCTGTTTTCTTTTATTTAATCTGTTTTGCCACTGTTTTGAATTTAAAAATAATTCAAACAATGCCAAAAACTCCTCTGAAAATATTTATGCTGCTTAATGGACTTTTCCAAAAGCACATAAAATGTTTCAGGGTATTTGGAAATATATTCTATACAAGTTATGAATATAGGTCCAAATGCAAATAAAGTAATGATTTAAATTCAGTGCTCAAAATATTCCTCAAAAATGTTCATTATTTTTGGTTTGGTGCAAAACCCTTGCCAAAATATAACCAACATTATTTAAGGCCATTTTGAAAACATTGAATGCATTTACCAGGGTTCTTTGCCCCTCTTTTATTTTAAGTTTTTGAGGCTTCCAAAATTCCTCAGTTCAAGTTTCAGAAATTTAAATATGATGCCTGGATGAAGATGCAACTATTTACAAACAATATTCTAGGGCTGTGACAACTCACCCCCACTAAACAAAAATCTCGTCCCGAGATTCAAGTGTAGGGTAAGGTGAAGGGGGAACGCAAACTAGCACAATCTTCACGATCCAGTTGCACTTCAAATGGACGTTGATTCGTTCACCATCATTGTCTCGAAGTCTTGCTCTGAGAACTACAACTAACATGACAACGAGAGGAAAAGAGAGACCCTAAAAGAATGGTTCTTCTCGAAGGTCGAACAACTCAGGATTAACTCACGGAATGAGACATAGCAACATCTCTCGAGCTGATAGGCGAAGCACACATCCATAGGAATGAGTGAAGCAGATGACGAAGGTTCACTAGGTAGACAACAATTTCACGCTTAAGAAGGTGGTAATCGATTGTCAACGTAGCGAGGAGTTGAGTTGCCATGATACCACAACGAGGCATCTTAGGGATGGTGACTCGTAGATATATCCCCTTAAGTGGCAAGAAGAATTACCTTTGATTCAGAGATCATTGAAACTCTTTAAACCAGCCTAAGGCAATTCTCGAGCGATCGTTTGGAGGGGGTTGGTAGAATGGCATACTCGGACTTGGATGATGTGGATTACCTTGTTGAAGACAACGTAATGGATGAATTTGCTTGCCACCGGAAATGGAAGAGACCCATGGTAGAATGGCACATTGGCGGTGCAAGCTAGGAACAAAATGCAAATGCTAGGAATGATTCTGGTAACTGGGGAAGAACCCAACAATAAAGAGTGAATTCACTGTTGGAGTGGTTATAGCATAACCGACGAGACTAGGAGCAATCCCGGTTAGTGCCGGCGATAATACCTAGCGCTTGTGCGTGCTCTCAAGAACTTGAGCAATTCCATAATCATCAAGGTTTTACCAACATCCGTGTCAAGGGTCCGGTAACACAACTTACTACCATGATGAATGGTGATGGAGGATGCAGATGCAAAGGAAGATAACACCTTCTCAGATTTCACCCTTGGCGAGGCCAAGAAAACAAAATCTGGATGATCGACCGAGAGACACTTAGCACTCCGCTTCTAATGTTCTCCTTGATGTGCTAGTGTAACCCACTCATAGATATGGTTTGATATCTAGAACATCAAGTAAAAAGGTCGGACTTCGGGATCTCAGAAATCCATAGGGGCAACTAGGGAGTAAATCCTACGAAATCCCTATGGGGAGGTGGCCAACTTCCTCAAATCAAGATACTACAACAGGAGGTCTTCCGGTTGGGTGTGTTGGCCACGACATCCACTTTACCGGTTATCGCGAGACCAATATTATAGTTCTTGGGAAATGTTCCAACCATCACATCTGCCTGAGATTCAGATCTGGTTGGTGTCAGAATATTCCAGACTCATCAAGTCTAGAAAGAAAAATGAAAGTTTACAACACAAATCGATGAGACGGCGTTGTGAGATTCTCGGGAGATGAACTACGATAGCAAGCTCCAAAACATGAGCTGGTTCTGCCATAAACATGTGAACATGTTGTCCAAGACAAGCATGACCACAAGTAGTCTTATAATAAAACACTACCGAGTTCGGGTGGGGAACCATAATCGAGGATATCGAAGTCTTTACGCAAGTCCATGGATTAGATCCCAAGCATAGACTTCTTTTCCTTGAACAAGTCAATCAGTGGCTTGGTGTGCTAGGATATACATATAGAATGGAGGTTGCAAATCTCCAGACCACAGAATACTTCGCACGTATGCATGACTGACTTGGGATGATTCCAGAGGAAGCAAAACTAACTTTCTCAAATTCACGGCGGCAACTTTCACCAAATGCACGTGTATAAGAGGAAGTCACTCCTTTCATCAAACAAATACTTCATGAGCTAGCATGAAGAAAATGCTTTCAAAAGTTTCCAACACTAGCTTAATGTCCAACAAAATCATGGAGGAGATAAGGATATTGTCAATGGGCTCAACAACAATTCATCTGGGTTTCCTTTTAAAAGGAATTCCATAGTTACGTGAACAAGTGATAGCATGGGTCAGACCCAAAAGATATAATGGTGTATACTCGAGGGATCAACCACGAATAAGACAACATTACGAATATCGTTGGTTCTGGTCTGATTGGATGATAGCCCATACTCCAATCAAAGGTTGGATAAAATGATAGGTCCATTAACTGATCACGAGGTTCAGTCGATGAAAATATCAACTTTCTTCAACACACATACAAGGCATCCCTTATAATGAACTATATCGGACAAGCTTCTATCTTCCAACTCTCCAAGTTGATGCATAGCTTAACCAACTAGCTCAGGGGTATCCAACACGGATTCTTGGAGAAAGGGTGGTTTACGGAATAAACCAACTTGATCACGAGCTTAACATAACAGTCAGGCGACAACCTGGTGATACTTTCGAGAAGATATTCGGAAAATCACGAACCACCGAT
This sequence comes from Triticum dicoccoides, assembly GCF_002162155.2. Classification (NCBI taxonomy): domain Eukaryota; kingdom Viridiplantae; phylum Streptophyta; class Magnoliopsida; order Poales; family Poaceae; genus Triticum; species Triticum dicoccoides. The sequence continues at coordinate 131,457,622 of NC_041389.1, forward strand.
ATGTTACTAAGATCGAGAACAATCTTGCTTTTCAGGGCAAGACGATATGATCAAATGAGTGAGGACTTGAAATAATTCCTAACTCATTGGTCGAGGAGTGCACCAGAAAGATGGACAAGGTAGCACGATCAATCTTAGAATGATGATTCACTAACCAACATGCTAAGAATGAAATTATTATCCTTTAACTACCAAGCAACAAGGTTGCTAGGAGTATTGATTTCACACGCCATGATTCATTTGTCGGCATTCCGGTTACAATAACACAGGAACCGGGGAATGAACAATGATGGCAAGAAGTATCACTGTACCAAGAGTTCATAGGATGGTGTGCAATTCCTATAACAATCTCGATATAAAATATGTAATACTCCAAGGTAGAGCAGAACAAAAGCTGGATTAGCAATTTGATCTGCGGAGCACAACTTCTTTGACCCAATCCTGGATAGGGAAGAGGTACTGGAGTTTGTTTCTCCTAGTCATTCCGCGATAGAATGGCTTGACGGACCACAAGAGTAATAGGCATCGATAAACGAACGCACGCATACTCTTGACTATCAATTGATAGGCGAGGGTCGGAAACAACTAAGATGGGACAACTCAAAAGAACATATGATTTTCTGAGTTGTGGATGCATGGATTAGCATGTCGAACGAAGTTTAACATATTTCTTCCGGATAACCCATGCAGAACGGTAGAACTGGCAGAGCCACAATATATAATGGAGAACTCATCAAGAATAATCCTGTTGTGATATTTCAGTTCAACGAGGAACTTCTGCCATAAGTAGTTCATGGTATTTGGAAGAAGAAGATACCACGGACTTCAAGGACTATCGCAAAGGTTACTAATATACTAAAGGAACTAGCAACACTATCAACATGATGTAAGTAGGGTGAATATCGGGTTTAAGAACCCAGGAATAGAATACCTATTACTAAGTAGCATCACGGGATGCTTTCGAGAATGATGGCCAGAATCATCACACTGGGAACACAAATCATGGCTAAATTACTAGATGATTCCCTAAAACACCTAGGGTCATAATAATTATTCCAACATAAAGGTCGAGGCAGTAGAATACCTCAACTCAACAATTAGTGTGATTGAGCTGGCATAAAGGAGCATCGAAACCAGAGGGAAAGGATTTTGCAAATGCATCAGACTATTTAGAAACCTGGAATGACTCGGACAACATAACGGCTGTAAATGCTCAGAAAAGATTTGAGACATTCACAAAAAATGGTGGCATAACCACGCAGAAGCACAATATCAAGGTTCCGAGATCAACAATTAACATACGGAAGTAGTAGGAACTGAACTGAGACTTAAATCCAACAATCTTATAAGTCTACTGATTAGTAACACGTGATCCTGATAGAAAGAAGAGATAGCCTAGTTCTTAATCCCCGCAGGAAAGATAAGATGACTCAGATCAGAAGGGCATGAGGTATAAGGAGTAAAAGAGCCTTACGTTCCATCCCACAATCAATTCCCCTACATATAACTAAAGAATTTCTAGACTCAACTTCGACCAGTTTGGCTTGGTAATCCTACAGGCAGTCAAGCTCTGATACCAAACGCTGTCAGGACCCCGACTCAATGCCACATCGATCTAGCATGTAACACCTCATATCACTTTGCGGCCTCACGCACGGTATTCCCACGGGTGTTGCCTTACCTTTGCCCGGGACCGTTTGCGCCTTTTGGCACACGTATATGACAGTGTCGCTAGCATCCATATGATAAGGAGCCCGGGCTGACATGGCTAGTCGTAAACCTAAAGTGGCACAGACTTACAGGGACATGCATCCATGACCCAGCATCGAACGTGTCGGTCATCAGCGAGTGAATCCAGGCTGTAGCACCGGGCTAGCAGGACTCCGGTGAACCGGGCTATAGAGGCTAACAGGACTCTGGTATTCATCGCGTGACATTTCCCCGAAGGGACAGACACAGGAACGAAGAAGGACACATGCCGGCCAGCCTAAGTGTTCCGGAGCAGTAGCAAGCTACCATGGCACAGTGAAACACTAGGAGACATTTCCCCGTAAGAGAGGCTACTAAAGATAAACAACTAGATGGTCAGATCCCACACATACCAAGCATTTCAATAACATACACACAATATGCTCGATATGTGCAAATACAACATGGCATCACAACATGACTCTACGACTCAAGTATTTATTCAATAGGCTCCGAGGAGCGAGAAATTACAAACATGGGTCTCATGACCCAACACTCAGAGCATACAAGTCAAAGCACAAGCGGAAGCTATCATGTCTGGGTACAGACATCTATAAATGAAAAAGGCTGAGAAGCCTGACTATCTACCAGATCCTGCCGAGGCACAAGATCGTAGCTGAGGTAACAAGCTAAACGTCGAAGTCCACGTGGAACTACTAGTGAGACCGAAGTCTCTCTGCAAAAACATAAAATAGGCAAACGTGAGTACAAATGTACCCAGCAAGACTTACATCAGAACTATCTACATTCACTTGTCTATGAACTGATATAAGCAACCGTGAGTACAAACGTGAGTACAAACGTGCGTATTTTAGAGTATCCACTTTCACTTGTCTATGAACTGATATAAGCAACCCAGAAGTCCTTTTCCGCGGACACGACTATTCGAATAGATGATGTTAACCCTGCAGGGGTGTACTTCTTCACACACGCTCTCACCACTTACCGCCGTTTACACGACATGTACTCGGCAACCTTCAAGCGGAAGCCCAACGTGGGTGTCGGCCACGGCCTGCCTAAACACTCAAGTCTCTAGTCCAGGTTTATCGCCTATTCGGGTTCCATCCATGAGGAGATCCGGCCGGAGTTTCGCTCACAGCCCCAAACGATGTGAACAGGGTTCCGTGACACCAAACGGGCGCCCGGTTTACCCGGCCACGTGCCTACCGCATCACAGCCCACCCCTACGGTCAGCGTTGTGCACGGCCTCCAGCATACTACAAACACCAGAAACTACTTGCAACTCCTGGACAGAGGACAAGGGTGATTAAGAAGCCGAGAGGGTCCATTGGTTTCGGGCCCAATGCGTGGTAGTAGCTGAATCATGGATCACAAACACAGAACTCAGTTCCTGAGGACGGCTGCAATGAGACAACCCACCATGTACTCCTACATGGCCTCTCACCGCTACCTTTACCAAATCGTGTTCACATGCTTAGCTCACACACCGTAGGACATGTTCACACACCTCTGATTCATCCCGGATGAATCAGACCTGACTCGACTCTAAGTAGTAGCAGGCATGACAAACAAGCATGAATGAGTAGGCACAACAGGGCTCAAACAACTCCTACTCATGCTAGTGGGTTTCATCTATTTACTGTGGCAATGACAGGTCATGCAAAGGACAAAGAGGTTTAGCTACCGCAGCAAGTAACAGATGAATCGATGTTGTCCTAATGCAGTAAAAGAGAGGAGGAGCGAGAGAGTGGGATTTTATCGGAATGAACAAGGGGGTTTGCTTGCCTGGCACTTCTGAAGATAACATTGAGTCTTCATCAGTGTCAATGATCACAACGTCGGAACATCGTCTATCGGGAGGGAACAGATACCGGCAACAAAGAAGAAATACAATCAATGCAATGCACAATATGATGCATGCTCATGACATGGCAATATGAATGTGTTTTGAGCTAATGCAACTAGCAACAGATTAAATGAAGTTGGTTTGAATACAAGATTCAAATTCAAACTCCATATGTGATTATTCAAATGCCATTTAATTGATTTGTGCTAAACAGCAGCTATAAGTTGTTCTAACATGCATGAAAGTAGTACAGATGGATTCCTTGAATTTTTCTGATAATTTTTCATATATAATTTATTTAATTTGGAGTTACGGTTAATTTTCTATGATTTTTAGAAGTTTTAGGCATTTTCTGGAATTTCCTGAATAATATTAAATCCAGAAATGATTATGGCGTCAGCACCACGTCACAGTGACGTCAGCAGGGTCAACTGGGCTGGCTCGGTCAAACCTGACGTGTGGGGGCCACACGTCAGTGACACAGGAGCTAATCCCGGTCAAACCCAGCGCTGACTGGGGTTTGACCAGGGGTGGGGCCCACTGTCAGTGGCTGTGGGGGTGTTTAGCGTGGTCATTAGTGCTAACTAAATCAGCGCCACGTCAGCTGCCGGCGTTTAACCGCCGGCAACCTCAGATCGCGGCGGCGTTCGCGTCGGGTTTGCGCTACAGGGCACCGTTTTACTCGTGGTTTGCGGCTACGGCTAGCTGGCAAAGCAGCGCATCTAATGGAGCGAACGGGAGGAGCTGGGGTGGCCTGAGTCGACGGTGGCGAGCTCCAAGGCGGCGGCCGGAGTTCGGGCACCTGCGGGTTTGGCGTTGTGGTGCTCGGGAGGGGAAGCTGGTGGGTTCTACGTGCTCCTAGTGAGGTTTGGAGCACGGTGGTGTGCCCGGCTTTGAGCCACGGTGGCTCTGGCCACGACGGTGACGAGGCACGACGGCGGCGAGCTCTCGGGTCCGGCGGAAGCAATGGCTAGAGCGGCCAAACGGCATGGGAAGAAGAGGGGAATGGTTCAGCGGCTCACCGCGAGTCCAACGAGCGCGAGGGCGAGGCCGGGGACGCTCTGTGGGCGGCGAATCAAGCGACGACGGCCGTCGGTGCAGAGGAAGAAGATGGCGTCGGTGACGGTGCTCCAGGGCGTCCGGCGTCTTGTGGCTCCGTGGTAGGGACGGGGACGTCACGGCGGAGCTCGGGGGCGCGTCGAAGAGGCGAGGGAGGACCTGTGGCCGCGGTGGTTCTAGTCGGCGGCGATGGCTGCGTTCGGGTTCGGGCGAGAGAGAGGGAGCAGAGGGGCGGGGCCTCGAGGAAGAGTGAGAGGGGTCCGAGGGGGTGGCGTGGCGCACCTAGCGACATCCAGGAGCAAGCGGCAAGCATGAGGTGGCCGGTGCGTGCGTGCGCGCGTCGGGCACACGCCCTCCTGCCTACTGGCAGGAGGTTGAAGACGGTGGCGACTGCGGTGGGCTGGGCCGCACAGTGCTGGACCAGCACAGGAGCTGGGCCAGCTCTGGTGGGCTGCACGGGTGAGGCCAGGTAACTTCCTTCTCTCTCTCTCTTTTATTTCTATTTTAGTTCTGTTTTCTTTTATTTAATCTGTTTTGCCACTGTTTTGAATTTAAAAATAATTCAAACAATGCCAAAAACTCCTCTGAAAATATTTATGCTGCTTAATGGACTTTTCCAAAAGCACATAAAATGTTTCAGGGTATTTGGAAATATATTCTATACAAGTTATGAATATAGTTCCAAATGCAAATAAAGTAATGATTTAAATTCAGTGCTCAAAATATTCCTCAAAAATGTTCATTATTTTTTGTTTGGTGCAAAACCCTTGCCAAAATATAACCAACATTATTTAAGGCCATTTTGAAAACATTGAATGCATTTACCAGGGTTCTTTGCCCCTCTTTTATTTTAAGTTTTTGAGGCTTCCAAAATTCCTCAGTTCAAGTTTCAGAAATTTAAATATGATGCCTGGATGAAGATGCAACTATTTACAAACAATATTCTAGGGCTGTGACACAAACCCATTTGAATTAAATTCAAATGAGTTTGAATTTAAATCTTTCAATCATGGACTTTCTATTTTTCTTGGAACAAGCGCATTTATGCGAGTCCGGGAAAATTACCCCCATGCCCAAATTCTTGTCCACTCATTTCTTTTCTCTCCCTTTCTTTCTTTGCTTTTCTGTTTTTGGAAGAGTTTTGAAGAGAGAGGGAGAAGAGAGCTCAGCAAACCAGACCAGCCCGTTTGCCTCTAAGGCCCAGCTACACCAACTATTAACCCTAGCCCGATCCCCATCTCTCCCTCTGGCCGCCGCCTTCGCTCGATCCCTCCTCCTCCTTCTCGCATGCACATGCACGCATCGACAGGGAGAGCCCTGCGCCCGATCCTCTCGCAGCCCCAGTCCTCGATCCCCTCCGCTCGCCGGCATCGCCTGGGAGATCCCCACGCGCAGCCTCGCCCTTCTCCTCGCCTGTGCGCCCGACGCCGCCCCGTCTCCGCTCGCCCGCATCATCCGGTCTCCTTCCTCACCTTCCTCTGGTCCTCCTCCTTCCTCGTGCCCGGTGCCAGCCATGGCCGCCTCGCTGTTGCTCCCCGTGCTGCAGGCCCGAGCACCTCTTCCCCTCCGCCGGCCTCGGCCCCCCCGCGGCTGCCGCTGCTGGCCCCGCTGCCGAGCTCTCCAACTGCACCCGCCTCTCCTTCCTCGCGCCTCCGCCTCCGCCCAAGGCCTCGCCCTTCCTCCTCCTGCATCAGGCGTCCCCATCGCCGAGCCCCTCGCCGCCCTTCTCCACCTCTCTTGGAGCCCCGTCCGTCAGCCAGCGGAGCCGCTGCTGGCTGCCTGCGGCCTCGTCCCCAGCCGTTCCCGGTCCTCTCCATCGTGCTGCATCATCGGAGATCGCGGCGCCGCTGTTGGCCTCCTGCCTCTGCCGCCAGTCCCGGCCGCCGTCTTTGGCTCCCGAGCGCCAACCTCCGCTGCAAGCCCCCTGCCCCGCCTCTACTTCGTTTGAGTGGGGTGGAGGACGCGTCTCTGCTCGCCCACTTCGACCGGTGATCTCCTGAAGTTCAGGACCAAGACCGAGACCGCCCCGAACCATGTCGTCTCACCAGGAACGCCAAGGCCATCTTCGGGATTTTCGCCAAGTTCGTCTTCAAATTTGTACGACTACCTCCGATGTGGTTTTCGGCAAGTACCTGGAGGCCACAGTAACACCAAGTACCATGACACCCATGTTCGTCTACGGAATGTGTACCACTACGCCGAAGAGCTTGGATGCACCAAGTTCCACTATGATTGCCGTGTACATCTACCATCGTCCGAAGACCCGTGTACCACGAGCGCCAAGTTCATCTACGGAACGTGTACGTCTCCAATGGTGTACCACTACCGATGCCGTGTACAACTACTACCACCGACATGTACAACTACTTTCGACGACGACCGCTCCGTGAACGACTACTTCCACTACGAACTCGTTCCGTCCGAAAACGCTCGCTTCAAAGGTATAACCCGAGACGACCGCGATGAGATGCCCTTGCATGTATGAGATGAACCGTATGTTTGCACCGTGTCCGAATCGTCACTCGTTTTCCATGCTGCCATCCCGTGGGAACCCGGAATCCGGGGGCACCCCACCATCTTGCATGACACGCTCACGCCCACTTCCTTTGCACCGGTATCTCCATGAGCTACCGGAACCGATATGTTGCCGTGGCATCATTTTAGGATATGTTGCCGTGGCACCATTTCCGTTTCACCGTCGTGGCACCTTTTTCGTTCGGCCATGGTGACCAAATTCCTCGTATCATGCTCATGTCAACATTTTCATAATAATTGCATAAACTTGCATAGGTCATCCGCTTCATGATAACAACATTTAAAATGTTTAAAATTGTTGCTTGCTTTAAATTGCTAAATGATATGGGGATTCTCCGGAATTGTTGTTTGTTGCTTCTGGCCTCATTTAACCTTGACTAGATAGGTAGTTTTCATTTGCTTCACCCTCTTGCCATGCTTAACAACATTTAATATTGTTGGGTACATAAACGGGATCAAACTAAATAACTTATCGTGGTGTTTCGTCAATATGCAACTCGTTGCATATTGAGCTCCATTTAATTTGTAGGATTGTTTGTGCACATTGCCATGCCATGCCTCATTAAACCGGACATGCATCATACTTGATTGTGCATCATGCCTTGACTATGCTTGTGTGTTTACCATGGTTGTTTGCTTCTTTCCGGTTTGCTTCTCTTGTTAGCTTCGGTTTCGTTCCGGAGTTGTGAGGATTCGTTCGACTACGTCCGTTTGTCTTCTTCATGGACTCGTTCTTCTTCCTTGTGGGATTTCAAGCAAGATGATCATACCCTCGATATCACTACTATCTTTGCTATGCTAGTTTGCTCGCTCTTTGCTATGCCAATGCTACGATGCCTACCATTTGCTTGTCAGCCTCCCAAATTGCCATGTCAAACCTCTAACCCACCATGTCCTAGCAAACCGTTGATTGGCTATGTTACCGCTTTGCTCAGCCCCTCTTATAGCGTTGTTAGTTGCAGGTGAAGATTGAAGTTTGTTCCTGGTTGGAACATGGAGATGTCGTTCCTTGTTGGGACATATTTACTTGTTGGGATATCACTATATATCTTATTTAATTAATGCATCTATATACTTGGTAAAGGGTGGAAGGCTCAGCCTTATGCCTGGTGTTTTGTTCCACTCTTGCCGCCCTAGTTTCCGTCATATCGGTGTTATGTTCCCGGATTTTGCGTTCCTTACGCGGTTGGGCTATACTGGGAACCCCTTGATAGTTCGCCTTAAGTAAAGCTCTTCCAGCAATGCCCAACCTTGGTTTTACCATTTGCCACCTAGCCTTTTCTTTCCCTTGGGTTCTGCAGACTCAAGGGTCATCTTATTTAACCCCCCCGGGCCAGTGCTCCTCTGAGTGTTGGTCCAAACTGGGCAGCCTGCGGGGCCACCTCGGGGAAACTTGAGGGTTGGTTTTACTCGTAGCTTGACCTATCTGAGTGTGCCCTGAGAAAGAGATATGTGCAGCTCCTATCGGGATTTGTTGGCACATTCGGGCGGTGTTGCTGGTTTAGTTTTACCCTGTCGAAATGTCTTGTTGTACCGGGATACCGAGTCTGATCGGAACGTCTCGGGTGGAGGTCTATTCCTTCGTTGACCGTGAGAGCTTGTCATGGGCTAAGTTGGGACACCCCTGCAGGGATTTGAACTTTCGAAAGCCGTGCCCGCGGTTATGGGCAGATGGGAATTTGTTAACGTCCGGTTGTAGAAAACCCGAAGTTGACCTTAATTAAAATACATCAACCGTGTGTGTAACCGTGATGGTCTCTTTCCGGCGGAGTCCGGGAAGTGAACACGGTGTTGGAGTTATGCTTGACGTAGGTTGCTATAGGATCACTTCTTGATCATACTTTTATCGATCGTGCTTTGCCTTCTCTTCTCGCTCTCATTTGCGTATGTTAGCCATCATATATGCTAGTCGCTTGCTACAGCTCCACCTCATTACTCCATCCTTCCTATAAGCTTAAATAGTCTTGATCTCGCGGGTGCGAGATTGCTGAGTCCTCGTGGCTCACAGATACTTCCAAAACCAGTTTGCAGGTGCCTATGTTACCGAACAGGTGACGCAACCAAGCTCAAGGAGGAGCTCGATGAAGATCTTGCCCTTTGTGTTGTTTCGTTCTAGTTGATCAGTAGTGGAGCCCAGTTGGGGTCGATCGGGGACCTTTGTCGCATTTGGGGTTCTTCTTTTATTTTGGTTCCGTAGTCGGACCTTGATTGTATCTGGATGATGTAATGCTTTATTCATGTAATTGTGTGAAGTGGCGATTGTAAGCCAACTATGTATCTCTTTCCCTTATGTATTACATGGCTTGTGTGAAGATTACCTCACTTGCGACATTGCTTTCAATGCGGTTATGCCTCTAAGTCGTGCTTCGACACGTGGGAGATATAGCCGCATCGAGGGCGTTACAAGTTGGTAATCAGAGCCTTCCCCGACCTTAGGAGCCCCATTGCTTGATCTTTTTTAGCAGCTGAGTTGTGTCTAGAAAAATGTTTTGAGTCATTTAGGAATTATATATTGGAGAGTTAGGAATTCTTTTTACTTCCCAGTCTCCTCATCGCTCTGGTAAGGCATCCTGATGTAGAGTTTTGACTCTTCTCTTCTCAAAATTCACTAAAAAAATTTTAGGATCACGCGAGTATTTTGGATTTGTTCCGATGGTTTTGTGACGAGAACATTGTTCTTGGTGCCTCCTGTCTTTAGGGGTTGTGGCAGTGTCCCGGGGAGTTGAGCTCCGAGGTGTTGTCGTCACAATTTTATCGTTGCAATTCTAGTATACTTGAGATATGTGTGCGACATCGGAAATCTCCTTTATGCAGTTCGTTGGTGAGATAACCTCGACGCCACCCAGTACTGGGGCGGGAGTTCGGGAGTATTGCCATAACTTGTATAACGGATGCTTTTCGAAGGTTGAGGTAGATGGTTTCCGAATATTTCTTGGTTATGTGATGAAGGATGGATACAGCTGGATGTAGGATTTGTTAGTTTGGGTGAGATATTATGCTTCCCATGTATCCCCAACACCTGATTGCATAACCAGAAAATTTCGGGAGTTTCATAGGTGGGAAATCAAGTAGCTCTTAGGATATCTTTCCGACAGATGTATGATATGAAATTGGGGTTCGACGTCTAGTGGTCCGCCTATTCACGGTCGTTTTTACAGTGGTCTCGTTGTGTCTTAAAGAACCCTGGCTATGCTGGTTCGGGGACACTTTGTATGTCATGTGCACTGCCTTGTACATGATGGTGCTGTACACTCGAGCCTGTGTAGGCCCCACCACGAAAACTTCGGACGAAATCTCTATCATATGTTTTTTCCGGCTTATTCTGCAAGCCAAATCCTTGGTTTTGTTTTATTTGTGGTATTCGAGTTGCTTCGAAGTCAAATGTTGAATCCATACCTTTCCTAAATGGTGTTCTCATATTGCTATGTGAATACTAATCCTTCTTGATCATCGAGATTGTCTTGCCAATCCTTTTCAACCAGTGTGTCTCTCTTCAAGTGGATCCGATCATTCTCCCCATCCCCAAGATCAATTCTAAGTTTTTCTCAACGGTGTTCATTCCAACTGCCCCAAGTTGCCTTGGTTTTTCCCGCCCTCCCACCCTTTTTGTTCAAGGACTCAGATATCTTAATCATGTATCGTTTTATTGATGGGAAGTCTCTCCATTCTTTTCCGTCAATGTTCTTATCCGGTGATTCTCAAGAAGATACTAACGGAGCTCCAAGTTCATCACTCTTCATTCTCGTTTTCTTCTCCGGTGGATTTACCTCAAGCTTTCGGTGTTGATCATATCCTTATCCTCGTTCAAATGCTATCCCATGCCGGTGCCTCTCATAATTGTTCATCTCTCTCTATTCTTATTCGGAGTGCTCAAGATATCTCAGAAAATTCATGTTTCCATTCTCAATCCGTTCAAGCTATTTGGAGATTATTATCTCATTCAAGTCATTTAATTCTACCGGTGAAATATCTATTTCAATCAATCGTTCAACGGTGTATCATTTTAGTGGGCCCTAACCCACAGGTCTTTTTCCAGGATCTTACCTGACTCTCCCAACTTTCCCGAAGTTATTCTCAAATTCATTGCAAAGTTTGACGTAAGAATGAATTATCATCAGTCAAATGTCTTTCTCCAAGATCTTTCCAATTCTTTCATTTTTGGTTCAACCTTTCAAATTGTCATTCCGGAGTGCCTCAACAATTCATGGTGGTGTTTCTCGTTGTCATTCTCGAATTTTGACGACCGAAGAAGAGTTCCTCTTAAATCTTGCCCGTTCTTCTAGAGATTCATGGTTCTAGCGTTATGCCATCCTCTCATAATTGTTTTCGATTGTGAGAATTCTTTTCAACTATCCGGAGCAAATTCAAGAGTCTTTTCAATTTCTTATCCGGAATCCATCCTTTCAAATATTATTCATTCTCAGCTTTCAGCTCACGTTCTTCAATTTTACCGGTGCTTCGTGCAAGTGATCTTTAATCAGCTCGTGATCTCTTCGTTCTCATGAGTCTAAATTCTCTCAAGCATCTTCATTCATTTGCAAATTCTTCCCGGTGTCTTCCTTATCTTTTCTTTGTTCATTTTTAATTCTTACCGTGGTTCTTTCAAGATCTCTCTTCCTTGTTCATCATATCAATTCATTTGTTGTTCCAATCCTATCGGTGGTTCGTTCAAGAGTTTTCTTCCTTCGTGTATCATATCTATGCATTCGTACTTTCTAAATTCTACCGGTGGATCGTTGAAGACTTTCTCAAGTTTGCGCAATATCTATCTTAATCCTTTCTACGAGAATAAGTAGTATGCCAAATCCGTTGCTTGTCATCAATTTTAAAATGGTGAAGGATAAGCATAATGTAATCCTTATTCTTGTTTCACCCAAGATATTAATTCCTTATTCCTGAGGCTCATCAAATTCTTGTTTCCATTTGTTCATCTTACTTTACCGGAGTGCCAAGTTTTCTCTTTATCTCGTTGCGGAGATTCATCTAAATCATTACAAGGTTTCACCTTGTGTTTTCAACTTCTTTTTCCTTCCATTGGATCATCTTTTTGTTACCGGAGTTCTTCATGGAGGTTCTACATGATGGTTCATCAAGGATTTATTTCTTTCTCGAAGTTTTCATTGAGATTCTTTTAAGGAGCTCAAGCAGTCTTCTTCTTGTAATCCGGAGTGCTATTGTTTCTACCTTATCTTTTGAGATGGTGTTATATCATTCTTGACAATTTCCATTCATGTTTCATGATTCACATGTTGTCAAAAATGAGGTATTTTAAATCCATATCTCTTCGTTGGAGTTATCTTGTGTCATATTTCACCTAAAGCCTTCCCTAAGGAATGTTGTATTGTGGTGCTTATCAATGATCCAAGTTTTCTCCTATCCTCTCGGCAAAAGCAGTTTTCATCTGTTCGTTGATCTCAAGCAAGCAATTGTTTCAGTTACTGGCAGGTTGTCAACTCATAGTTTTGAGATGTTTTCCATAAGCCCACTACAAGCTTATTCGTTTCGTTGTTGGTTTTCCAACAACCCCGTTGTAACCTTCTTGGAAGGGTGCTTTCCAAGCTCATTTGTGGCAGAAGTTGGCATTTTCTTCTCCATTCGGTTATTCCAATGATTTATCTTCTATTCTTTCTTCCGGAGGCATTGTGATGTTGCTCTTTTCACTCATCATCTCGAATTGGGAGGATCATGTTCTTTTCGTGCTTATCCATTTAACCGGAGTGGTGCATCCTCTTTTCAAGTTCTTTTCATCTTATCAAGTCATGCGTCTCTTTTCAACCGGAGTGCTGTCCGATTTTGATCTTCCTTGTTCCTTGTTTATCTCGTTTCAACCAGAGTGATTTCAATTCCTTCTTGTCCATTGTACTCGTCATTCATAGCTTTGCAACCTCCAAGGTTCACATGGTGTTCCTTGTTTCTATTTTCTACTGCAGTGCTCTCAACTATGTTCAACTCCGTTATGTCCTTTCTTTCAACTTTTCAACCTCTCAAGGTTCTTTGGTTTCACCCTTTTGTCGAAGAAGCAACTTAGTTTTACCTCCTCTCTTCCTCTTCCGTTCTCTCCGGTGCCATCCTAGATCTCGGGACGAGATCCTCTTGTAGTGGTGGAGTGTTGTAACGCCCCGAGACCGACGCTCCAGAAGACTTCCAGCTATTCCGAGTTTCGTCGTGTGTTTTATTTTTGTTTGTTGCATTTCTTCATGTCATCTCTTGCATTGCATCATGCCATCATGCCATTTAATTTTTAAAACTCTTCTAAATAAATTGCATAGATCTTTTGATCTATTTAAACCGAGGGAACTCACATGGTGACTTCTCTTTATAACATATCCTCCAATATTAGGGAGCTATATTAAATATTTCTTTATTTCGGAAATCACCAAAACACACTTGCAAAATAATTTCGTTCCTTTTCTGCTTCAAGTTTGTTCTCCAACCTTGCAAATAATTATTTCATCATTTTCCGGAGCTCCACCAAAAATCCGAACATTTTTGGACCTTCCCAAACCCTCACTTCCGTTCAAACCCATTTGAATTAAATTCAAATGAGTTTGAATTTAAATCTTTCAATCATGGCCTTTCTATTTTTCTTGGAACAAGCGCATTTATGCGAGTCCGGGAAAATTACCCCCATGCCCAAATTCTTGTCCACTCATTTCTTTTCTCTCCCTTTCTTTCTTTGCTTTTCTGTTTTTGGAAGAGTTTTGAAGAGAGAGGGAGAAGAGAGCTCAGCAAACCAGACCGGCCCGTTTGCCTCTAAGGCCTAGCTACACCACTGTTAACCCTAGTCCGATCCCCATCTCTCCCTCTGGCCGCCGCCTTCGCTCGATCCCTCCTCCTCCTTCTCGCACGCACACGCACGCATCGACAGGGAGAGCCCTGCGCCCGATCCTCTCGCAGCCCCAGTCCTCGATCCCCTCCGCTCGCCCGCATCGCCTGGGAGATCCCCACGCGCAGCCTCGCCCTTCTCCTCGCCTGTGCGCCCGACGCCGCCCCGTCTCCGCTCGCCCGCATCATCCGGTCTCCTTCCTCACCTTCCTCTGGTCCTCCTCCTTCCTCGTGCCCGGTGCCAGCCATG
>NC_041389.1:131471966-131508448 GCF_002162155.2 Triticum dicoccoides
CGCCCTTCCTCCTCCTGCATCAGGCGTCCCCGTCACCGAGCCCCTCGCCGCCCTTCTCCACCTCTCCTGGAGCCCCGTCCGTCAGCCAGCGGAGCCGCTGCTGGCTGCCTGCGGCCTCGTCCCCAGCCGTCCCCGCTCCTCTCCATCGTGCTGCATCATCGGAGATCGCGGCGCCGCTGTTGGCCTCCTGCCTCTACCGCCAGTCCCGGCCGCCGTCTTTGGCTCCCGAGCGCCAGCCTCCGCTACAAGCCCCCTGCCCCGCCTCTACTTTGTTTGAGTGGGGTGGAGGACGCGTCTCTGCTCGCCCACTTCGATCGGTGATCTCCTGAAGTTCAGGACCAAGACCGAGACCGCCACGAACCATGTCGTCTCACCAGGAACGCCAAGGCCATCTTCGGGATTTTCGTCAAGTTCGTCTTCAAATTTGTACGACTACCTCCGATGTGGTTTTCGGCAAGTACCTGGAGGCCACAGTAACACCAAGTACCACGACACCCATGTTCGTCTACGGAATATGTACCACTACGCCGAAGAGCTTGGATGCACCAAGTTCCACTACGATTGCCGTGTACATCTACCGTCGTCCGAAGACCCATGTACCACGAGCGCCAAGTTCATCTACGGAACGTGTACGTCTCCAATGGTGTACCACTACCGATGCCGTGTACAACTACTACCACCGACATGTATAACTACTTCCGACGACGACCGCTCCGTGAACGACTACTTCCACTATGAACTCGTTCCGTCCAAAAACGCTCGCTTCAAAGGTATAACCCGAGACGACCGCGATGAGATGCCCTTGCATGTATGAGATGAACCGTATGTTTGCACCGTGTCCGAATCGTCACTCGTTTTCCATGCTGCCATCCCGTGGGAACCCGGAATCCGGGGCACCCCACCATCTTGCATGACACGCTCACGCCCACTTCCTTTGCACCGGTATCTCCATGAGCTACCGGAACCGATATGTTGCCGTGGCATCATTTTCGGATATGTTGCCGTGGCACCATTTCCGTTTCACCGCCGTGGCACCTTTTTCGTTCCGCCATGGTGACCAAATGCCTCGTATCATGCTCATGTCAACATTTTCATAATAATTGCATAAACTTGCATAGGTCATCCGCTTCATGATAACAACATTTAAAATGTTTAAAATTGTTGCTTGCTTTAAATTGCTAAATGATATGGGGATTCTCCGGAATTGTTGTTTGTTGCTTCCGGCCTCATTTAACCTTGACTAGATAGGTAGTTTTCATTTGCTTCACCCTGTTGCCATGCTTAACAACATTTAATATTGTTGGGTACATAAACGGGATCAAACTAAATAACTTATCGTGGTGTTTCGTCAATATGCAACTCGTTGCATATTGAGCTCCATTTAATTTGTAGGATTGTTTGTGCACATTGCCATGCCATGCCTCATTAAACCGGACATGCATCATACTTGATTGTGCATCATGCCTTGACTATGCTTGTGTGTTTACCATGGTTGTTTGCTTCTTTCCGGTTTGCTTCTCTTGTTAGCTTCGGTTTCGTTCCGGAGTTGTGAGGATTCGTTCGACTACGTCCGTTTGTCTTCTTCATGGACTCGTTCTTCTTCCTTGCGGGATTTCAGGCAAGATGATCATACCCTCGATATCACTACTATCTTTGCTATGCTAGTTTGCTCGCTCTTTGCTATGCCAATGCTACCACGCCTACCATTTGCTTGTCAGCCTCCCAAATTGCCATGTCAAACCTCTAACCCACCATGTCCTAGCAAACCGTTGATTGGCTATGTTACCGCTTTGCTCAGCCCCTCTTATAGCGTTGTTAGTTGCAGGTGAAGATTGAAGTTTGTTCCTGGTTGGAACATGGAGATGTCGTTCCTTGTTGGGACATATTTACTTGTTGGGATATCACTATATATCTTATTTAATTAATGCATCTATATACTTGGTAAAGGGTGGAAGGCTCGGCCTTATGCCTGGTGTTTTGTTCCACTCTTGCCGCCCTAGTTTCCGTCATATCGGTGTTATGTTCCCAGATTTTGCGTTCCTTACGCGGTTGGGCTATAATGGGAACCCCTTGACAGTTCGCCTTAAGTAAAGCTCTTCCAGCAATGCCCAACCTTGGTTTTACCATTTGCCACCTAGCCTTTTCTTTCCCTTGGGTTCTGCAGACTCAAGGGTCATCTTATTTAACCCCCCCGGGCCAATGCTCCTCTGAGTGTTGGTCCGAACTGGGCAGCCTGCGGGGCCACCTCGGGGAAACTTGAGGGTTGGTTTTACTCGTAGCTTGACCTATCTGAGTGTGCCCTGAGAAAGAGATATGTGCAGCTCCTATCGGGATTTGTCGGCACATTCGGGCGGTGTTGCTGGTTTAGTTTTACCCTGTCGAAATGTCTTGTTGTACCGGGATACCGAGTCTGATCGGAACGTCTCGGGTGTAGGTCTATTCCTTCGTTGACCGTGAGAGCTTGTCATGGGCTAAGTTGGGACACCCCTGCAGGGATTTGAACTTTCGAAAGCCGTGCCCGCGGTTATGGGCAGATGGGAATTTGTTAACGTCCGGTTGTAGAAAACCCGAAGTTGACCTTAATTAAAATACATCAACCGTGTGTGTAACCGTGATGGTCTCTTTCCGGCGGAGTCCGGGAAGTGAACACGGTGTTGGAGTTATGCTTGACGTAGGTTGCTATAGGATCACTTCTTGATCATACTTTTATCGACCGTGCTTTGCCTTCTCTTCTCGCTCTCATTTGCGTATGTTAGCCACCATATATGCTAGTCGCTTGCTACAGCTCCACCTCATTACTCCATCCTTCCTATAAGCTTAAATAGTCTTGATCTCGCGGGTGCGAGATTGCTGAGTCCCCGTGGCTCACAGATACTTCCAAAACCAGTTTGCAGGTGCCTATGTTACCGAACAGGTGATGCAACCAAGCTCAAGGAGGAGCTCGATGAAGATCTTGCCCTTTGTGTTGTTTCGTTCTAGTTGATCAGTAGTGGAGCCCAGTTGGGGTCGATCGGGGACCTTTGTCGCATTTGGGGTTCTTCTTTTATTTTGGTTCCATAGTCGGACCTTGATTGTATCTGGATGATGTAATGCTTTATTCATGTAATTGTGTGAAGTGGCGATTGTAAGCCAACTATGTATCTCTTTCCCTTATGTATTACATGGGTTGTGTGAAGATTACCTCACTTGCGACATTGCTTTCAATGCGGTTATGCCTCTAAGTCGTGCTTCGACACGTGGGAGATATAGCCGCATCGAGGGCGTTATAGTTGTGTAGTAGACATCAAGCTCTTTTCTAGCGCCGTTGCCGGGGAGGCTAGGTAAAGGGCACTCACTCACACCCCGTCAACTAAGCTCTTTTCTGGCGCCATTGCCGGGGAGGTGAGTGCTTGAAGGTATATCTTTAGATCTTGCAATCGAATCTTTTTGTTTCATGTTTTATCACTAGTTTAGTTTATATAGAAAAACTACAAAAAATGGAGTTAAGTTTGTCTCATACGCTTCGCCTTTTTAATATCTTTCGTGAGTTTGATGGAAAGGAAAATTGTGCTCAAGTGCTAGAAGAAGAATGCATTAAAATGCTTGGTACTAGATCTTTGTATGATGAGCATGATTGCAATGTTGTTAGTATGAATTCCTTGAATATCCATGATGCTAATGATATGCAAAGCCACAAGCTTGGGGATGCTATGTTTGATGAATATGATATTTTAGTCCCTCAAGTTTTGATGAGAATATTTATTATGATGAAAGCATGCCTCCTATTTATGATGATTATATTGATGAAAGTGGGTTTGGAAGAATGTTAACTTTAGGAAGTAGTGATCCCACTATTTTGGAGGATGTTGAATCTTATTGTGATGAACATGAAAGTGGATTTGGAAGAGTGTCAACTTTATTTAGTGATGATTCCACTATTTCGGAAGAGGTTCCAATTGATTATGAGAACAAAGTTGCTATCTATGATGATTATTGTGATGACTTGTATGCTATTAGGAATAATGATAACCATGAAACTTGTCATCATGATTTTAGTTTTCAATTGGATTATGCCTCACATGATAATTATTTTGTTGAGTTTGCTCCCACAATTATTCATGAGAAGAATTTTGCTTATGTGGAGAGTAGTAAATTTTCTATGATCATGAAAAGAACGCTTCAGGTGCTGGTTATATTGTTGAACTCATTCATTATGTTACTGAAAATTATTATGAGGGAGGAATATATGCTTGTAGGAATTGCAATAATGTCAAGTTTCCTCTCTATGTGCTTCAAGTTTTGAACTTATGCTTATTTTGCCTTCCTATGCTAGTTGATTATTGTTCCCATAAGTTGTTTTCTCACAAAATCCCTATGCATAGGAAGTGAGTTAGACTTAAACGTGCTAGTCATATGCTTCATGATGCTCCCATTATGTTTTAATTCTTATCTTTTATGTGAGCATCATTGTCATCATCATGCCTAGCTAGAAAGGCATTAAAGAAAAGCGCTTGTTGGGAGACAACCCAATATTTATCCTTACTGTTTTTGTGTGTCCACATGATTATGCTACTGTAGTAATCATGTTTTATAGCTTTTATTTCAATAAAGTGCCAAGTAAGACCTTTAGGATAGCTTACGGTGATAGTTGTGTTGATCCTGTTGAAAATCAGAAACTTTTGCGCCCAGTAAATTCATTTTGTTAATTCACAGAAACGTGCTTATGATCTGATTCATTTTTCTCTGGATTGGTACACAAATTACTTAGGACTTCCTAATTTGGTAGGATTTTTGGAGTTCCAGAAGTATATGTTTGATACAGATTACTACAGACTGTTCTGTTTTTGAGAGATTCTGTTTTCTATGTGTTGTTTGCTTATTTTGATGAACCTATGAGTAGTATCGAAGGGTATGAACCATAGATAAGTTGGAGTACAGTAGATATTACACCAATATGAATTTATAATGAGTTCATTACAGTACCTAAGTGGTGGTTTTATTTTCTTATACTAATGGAGCTTAAGAGTTTTCTGTTGAGTTTTGTGTTGTGGAGTTTTCACGTTTTGGGTAAAGATTCGATGAACTATGGAATAAGGAGAGGTAAGAGCCTAAACTTGGGGATGCCCAAGGCACCCCAAGGTAATATTCAAGGACAACCAAGAGCCTAAGCTTGGGGATGCCCCGGATGGCATCCCCTCTTTTGTCTTCATCCATCGGTAAACTTTACTTGCAGCTATATTTTTATTCACCACATGATATGTGTTTTGCTTGGAGCGTCATTTTCTTTTGTTAGTATTTTTTTCTGTTATTTAGAATAATGTTTTGAATCTTTAGTGTCAATAAAGAAGTCAAGGATAGCCTTTGCCATGCTTATTTTGCTAGTATACATGTTGCTATTTGAAAACAGAAAGTTTATCACTGTTGCAAAAATTCCCTAGAAAAGTCAAAGAATGGTATAATGTTGAAACTTTTTGCATATTTAGATCTAATAAATTTACTACAGTGGGAATTTTCCCTCATAATTTTTGGAGTTAGGGAAGTATGAGGAATCTTGCATTCTTTACAGACTGTACTGTTTTGACAGATTGCTGTTATGGTTGCATTGTTTGCATATGTTTGCTTGTTTAATGATTCTATTTGAGAATAGGAGTATTAAATATGCAGAGTCATTTAGTATTCAATGTTGAATAATAATGTTAGTGATTTGTTATAGTAGAAAATGAGAAGGTTTTGCATTGGTTTATACTAACCTATCTCACGAGTTTTTGTTGAGTTTGTTGTGGATGAAGCTTTTGATAAAAAGAGAAACCATGATATGAGAGGAATTAAGAAGACACAAAAGTTCAAGCTTGGGGATGCCCAAGGCACCCCAAGATAATATTTCAAGAAGTCTCAAGCATATAAGCTTGGGGATGCCCCGGTAGGCATCCCACCTTTCTTCTTCAACAACTATCGGTTAGTATCGGTTGAGCCTAAGTTTGTGCTTCTTCACATGAGTTGTGCTATCCTTGCAATGTCATTTTATTTTGTTTTGCTTGCTGTTTGAATACAATACCAAGATCTGAAATTCCTTAATGTTAGAGAGTCTTCACATAGTTGCACAATTATTCGACTACTCATTGATCTTCACTTATATCTTTCGGAGTACTTTGTCATTTGCTCTAGTGCATCACTTACATCTTTTAGAGCACGGCGGTGGTTATATTTTGTAGAAATTGCTAGTCTCTCATGCTTTTATGTTATTTTGAGAGTCTTTTAGAACAGCATGGTATTCTCTATGGTTACAAAATTGGTCCTAGAATGGTAGGCATCCAAGTTAGTTATAATAAAAACTATCATAGGAAGTGAATTAGATGTTATGATCAATTTGATACTTGATAATTGTTTTGAGATATGGATCTAGTGATATTAAAGTCATGCTAGTTGGGTGATTATGAATTTAAAGAATGCTTGTGTTGAAGTTAGCAAATCCCGTAGCTAGCCTCTTCGGTACCGTGCATTGCCCTTTCTCACCTTGAGAGTTGGTGCAAACTTTGCGGTGCATCCAAATCCCGTGATACGATACGCTCTATCACACATAAACCTCCTTATATCTTCCTCAAAACAGCCACCATACCTACCTATTATGGCATTTCCATAGCCATTCTGAGATATATTGCCATGCAACTTTCCACCGTTCCGTTCATCATCATCATGACATACTTTACTTTTGTCATATTGCCATTGCATGATCATGTAGTTGACATCGTAATTGTGGCAAAGCCACCATGCATTAATTTTCATACATGTCACTCTTGATTCATTTCACCATCCCGGTACACCGCCGGAGGCATTCATATAGAGTCATATCTTGTTCTAGTTTCGAGTTGTAATTCATATGTTGTAATCAATAGAGGTGTGATGATCATCATTATTAGAGCATTGCCCAAAAATAAAAAGAAAAGAAAAAAAAGAAGAAAGGCCAAAAGAAAAAAAGAAAGGCCCAAAAGAGAAAAAAAAGAAAAAATAAGGAAAAAGAAAAGAAAAAAATAAAAAAATAAAAAGGGCAATGTTACTATCTCTTTTTCCACACTTGTGCTTCAAAGTAGCACCTTGTTTTTCATATAGTGAGTCTCATAAGTTGTCTTTTTCATACTAGTGGGAATTTTTCATTATAGAACTTGGCTTGTATATTCCTACGATGGGCTTCCTCAAATGCCCTAGGTCTTCATGAGCAAGCAAGTTGGATGCACACCCACTAGTTTTCTTTTGTTGAGCATTCATTTATAGCTCTAGTGCATCCGTTGCATGGCAATCCCTACTCCTCATGTTGACATCAATTGATGGCCATGTCCATAGCCCGTTGATTATCCTCGTCAATATGATACTTTCTCCTTTTTTGTCTTCTCCACACAATCCCCATCATCATATTCTATTCCATCCATAGTGCTATATCCATGGCTCACGCTCATGTATTGCGTGAAGGTTGAAAAAGTTTGAGATTATTTAAGTATGAAACAATTGCTTGGCTTGTCATCGGGGGTATAGAAGTTGGGAACATCTTTGTGTGACGAAAATGAAGCATAGCCTAACTATATGATTTTGTAGGGATGAACTTTCTTTAGCCATGTTATTTTGAGAAGACATGATTGGTTTGATTAGTATGCTTGAAGTGTTACTATTTCTTTTATCAATATGAACTTTTATTTTGAATCATTTGGATCTGAACATTCATGCTACAATAAAGAAAATTACATTGAGAATTATGCTAGGTAGCATTCCACATCAAAAATTCTGTTTTTATCATTTACCTACTCGAGGACGAGCATGAATTAAGCTTGGGGATGCTTGATATTTCTCCAACGTATCTATAATTTTTGATTGTTCCATGCTATTATATTACCCCTTTTGGATGTTTATGGGCTTTATTTTACACATTTATATCATTTTTGGGACTAACCTACTAACCGGAGGCCCAGCCCATATTGTTGTTTTATTGCCTGTTTCAGTATTTCGAAGAAAGGGAATATCAAACGGAGTCCAAACGGAATGAAACCTTCGGCATCGTGATTTTTTGGAAGAATATCATCCTGGAGGCTTGGAGATCAAGTCAAAAGACCCCGAGGAGCCTAGGAGATAGGGGGTGTGCCCCCCCTACAGGGCGCGACCCCTGTCTCGTGGACCCCTCGAGCACCCCCCGACCGACTTCTTTCGCCTATATAACCCTACGTACCCTAAAACCATTGAATATCAAGGTAGATCGGGAGTTCCGCCACCGCAAGCCTCTGTAGCCACCAAAAACCTCTCGGGAGCCCGTTCCGGCACCCTGCCGGAGGGGGAACCCATCACCGGTGGCCATCTTCATCATCCCGGCGCTCTCCATGGCGAGGAGGGAGTAGTTCACCCTCGGGGCTGAGGGTATGTACCAGTAGCTATGTGTTTGATCTCTCTCTCTCTCGTGTTCTCTCTATGGCACGATCTTGATGTATCGTGAGCTTTGCTATTATAGTTGGATCTTATGATGTTTCTCCCCATCTACTCTCTAGTGATGAATTGAGTTTCCCTCTTGAAGTTATCTTATCGGATTAAGTCTTTACTTTGAGAACACTTGATGTATGTCTTGCCGTGTTTATCTGTGGTGACAATGGGATATCACGTGCCACTTGATGTATGTTTTGGTGACTAACTTGCGAGTTCCGCCCATGAACCTATGCATAGGGGTTGGCACACGTTTTCTTGACTCTCCGGTAGAAACTTTGGGGCACTCTTTGAAGTACTTTGTGTTGGTTGGATGAATCTGAGATTGTGTGATGCATATCGTATAATCATGCCCACGGATACTTGAGGTGACAATGGAGTATCTAGGTGACATTAGGGTTTTGGTTGATTTGTGTCTTAAGGTGTTATTCTAGTATGAACTCTTTAATAGATCGATCCGAAAGAATAACTTTGAGGTGGTTTCGTACCCTACCATAATCTCTACGTTTGTTCTCCGCTATTAGTGGCTTTGGAGTGACTCTTTGTTGCATGTTGAGGGCTTGCTATATGATCTATCTATGTTATTATTGTTGAGAGAACTTGCACTAGTGAAAGTATGAACCCTATGCCTTGTTTCCTATCATTGCAATACCGTTTACGCTCACTTTTATCATTAGTTACCTTGCTGTTTTTATTATTTCAGATTACAAATACCTTTATCTACCATCCATATTGCACTTGTATCACCATCTCTTCGCTTAACTAGTGCTCCTATACAATTTACCATTGTATTAGGTGTGTTGGGGACATAAGAGACTTTTTGTTATTTGGTTGCAGGGTTGTTCGAGAGAGACCATCTTCATCCTACGCCTCCTACGGATTGATAAACCTTAGGTCATCCACTTGAGGGAAATTTGCTACTGTCCTACAAACCTGTGCACTTGCAGGCCCAACAACGTCTACAAGAAGAAGGTTGTGTAGTAGACATCAGATCACAGCCACCAAAACGATCATATTGATCGAATACCAGCTCAGAATCAACACAGAACAAAACAATCATCGACATCATGCCATGACACATCCAAATACAGGGGTGCCGCCCACCCCCTGTGCTTCACTGATGAGGTGCTGGATCATGAATTTCCAGAGGGATTTAAACCCGTGAATATAGAGGCATCTGACGGAACGACAGACCCTGGGATCTGGATTGAGGACTTTATCCTTCACATCCACATGGCTCGTGGAGATGATCTCCATGCCATTAAATACCTGCCACTCAAGTTGAAAGGACCAGCTCGACATTGGTTGAAGAGCCTCCGTGAAAACTCAATTGGAAGTTGGGAGGAACTTGAGGATGCTTTCAGGGCCAATTTTCAAGGGACCTATGTCCGGCCTCCGGATGCAGACGATCTAAGTCACATAAGCCAACAACCCGGAGAGTCAGCCCGTAAGCCGTGGAACGGATTTCACACTAAGAAGAATCAAATCGTCGACTGCCCGGATCCCGAAGCCTTAGCGGCTTTCAAGAACAGCATCCGAGACGAATGGCTCGCCAGACACCTCGGCCAAGAAAAGCCAAGGACAATGGCAGCCCTAACAAGCCTTATGACCCGCTTTTGCACGGGCGAGGATAGCTGGTTGGCCTGCAACGGCACTAGCCACCCAGGCACATCCGAAGTCAGGGATGGCAACGGGAAGCCGCGACGCAATGAAAACAAGCGTCGAAATAATGAAGACAGCCCAGACAACACGGCGGTCAACGCCGGATTCAGGGGATCTCGACCCGGTCAATAGAAAAAGCCATTTAAAGGCAACAGAGATGGACCGTCCAGCCTAAACAAGATTCTAGACAAATTATGTCAGATTCATGGCACCCCCGAAAAACCTACAAATCACACCAAAAGAGAATGTTGGGTCTTCAAGCAGGCTGGCAAACTAAACGCCAAACACAAGGGGAGGGAGACACCAAGTGAAGACGAGGATGAGCCTCGCCCGCCGAACACTGGGGGACAGAAAAAATTTCCACCAGAGGTCAAAACAGTGAACATGATTTACGCAACTCATATACCAAAGAGAAGGCGCAAACGCGCACTCCGAGATGTATACGCTGTAGAGCCCGTCGCCCCCAAGTTCAACCCTTGGTCGGCCTGCCCGATCACTTTTGATCGCAGGGATCATCCGATTAGTATCCGGCATGGAGGATCGGCTGCCTCGGTGCTCAACCCAATAATTGGCGGATACCATCTCACCCGAGTCCTCATGGACAGCGGCAGTAGTCTTAATCTGATATATCAGGACACTGTCCATAAAATGGGGATAGACCCGTCAAGAATAAGCCAAAGTAATACTACCTTTAAAGGAGTAATACCAGGCGTAGAGGCCCGCTGCACGGGCTCTCTAGTACTGGAGGTTGTATTCTGTTCTCCCGACAACTTCCGAAGCGAAGAATTAATCTTCAACATCGCTCCATTCCGAAGCGGCTATCACGCACAACTCGGAAGAACGGCCTTCGCTCGTTTCAATGTTGTACCGCACTATGCTTATCTTAAACTTAAGATTCCCGGTCCGCATGGCGTCATTACAGTTAGCAGAAATAAAGAGCGTTTCGTACGTGTGGAAGAATATGTGGCGGCTCTAGCAGCCGAATACTGAACGGCCTCCTGATACGTCTCCAACGTATCTATAATTTTTGATTGTTCCATGCTATTATATTACCCCTTTTGGATTTTTATGGGCTTTATTTTACACATTTATATCATTTTTTAGGCTATCCTACTAACCGGAGGCCTAGCCAGTATTGCTGGTTTTTTTGCCTATTTCAGTATTTCGAAGAAAAGGAATATCAAACGGAGTCCAAACAGAATGAAACCTTCGGGAGCGTGATTTTTGGAACGAACGTGATCCAGAGAACTTGGAGTGTAAGTAAAGAAGCTTGCGAGGTGGCCAGGAGATAGGAGGGCGCGCCCACCCCCTTTGGGTGCGCCCCCTATCTCCTGGGCCCCACAGGCGGCCACCGACGTACTTCTTCCTCCTATATATACCTACGTACCCCGAAAACATCCAGGGAGCCAACAAAAACATATTTCCACCGCTGTAACCTTCTGTATCCGAGAGATCCCATCTTGGAGCCTTCGTAGGCGCTCTGCCGGAGGGGGAATCGACCACGGAGGGCTTCTACATCAAAACCATAGCCCCTCCGATGAGTTGTGAGTAGTTTACCACAGACCTTCGGGTCCATACTTATTAGCTAGATGGCTTCTTCTCTCTTTTTGGATCTCAATACAATGTTCTCCCCCTCTCTTGTGGAGATCTATTCGATGTAAACTCTTTTTCGGTGTGTTTGTCGAGATCCGATGAATTGTGGGTTTATGATCAAGTTTATCTATGAGATATATTTGAATCTTCTCTGAATTCTTTTATGTATGATTGAGTTATCTTTGCAAGTCTCTTCGAATTATCAGTTTGGTTTGGCCTACTAGATTGATCTTTCTTGCCATGGGAGAAGTGCTTAGTTTTGGGTTCAATCTTGCGGTGTCCTCACCCAATGACAGAAAGGGTTGCAAGACGCGTATTGTATTGTTGCCCTCGAGGATAAAAAGATGGGGTTTATATCATATTGCTTGAGTTTATCCCTCTACATCATGTCATCTTTCTTAATGCGTTACTCTGTTCTTATGAACTTAATACTCTAGATGCATGCTGGATAGCGGTCGATGTGTGGAGTAATAGTCGTAGATGCAGGCAGGAGTCGGTCTACTTGTCGCGGGCGTGATGCCTATATACATGATCATGCCTAGATAATCTCATAATTATTCGCTTTTCTATCAATTGCTCGACAGTAATTTGTTCACCCACCATAATACTTATGCTATATTGAGAGAAGCCACTAGTGAAACCTATGGCCCTCGTGTCTATCTTTTATCATATAAGCTTTCCATCTACTTCTATTTGCATCTTTACTTTTTGCATCTATATTATAAAATACCAAAAATATATTTATCTTATCATACTATCTCTATCAGATCTCACTTTCGCAAGTGGCTGTGAAGGGATTGACAACCCCTTTATTGTGTTGGTTGTGAGTTCTTTGTTTGTTTGTGTAGGTGCGTGGGACGTTTGAGGAGCCTCCTACTGGATTGATACCTTGGTTCTCAAAAACTGAGGGAAATACTTACGCTACTATTGCTGCATCACCCTTTCCTCTTCAAAGAAAACCAACGCAAGCTCAAGACGTAGCAAGAAGGATTTCTGGCGCCGTTGCCGGGGAGGTGTTCGCTCAAGTCAAGACATACCAAGTACCCATCACAAACTCATCTCCCTCGCATTTACATTATTTGCCATTTGCCTCTCGTTTTCCTCTCCCCCACTTAACCCTTGCCGTTTTATTCGCCCTCTCTTTCCCAATCTTCTCCTCTCTTTTTCGCTTGCCTTTTTCTGTTTGCTTGTGTGTTGGATTACTTGTTGCCATGGCGCAAGATAATACCAAAATGTGTGATTTCTCCAATACCAATAATAATGATTTCCTTAGTACTCCGGTTGCTCCTCTTAATGATGTTGAGTCTTGTGAAATCAATACTGCTTTGCTGAATCTTGTTATGAAAGATCAATTCGCCGGCCTTCCTAGTGAAGATGCCGCTACTCATCTAAATTTTTTTATTGATTTGTGTGATATGCAAAAGAAGAAAGATACGGATAACGATATTGTTAAATTGAAGTTATTTCCGTTTTCACATAGAGATCGTGCTAAAGTTTGGTTTTCGTCTTTGCCTAAAAATAGTATTGATTCTTGGAACAAGTGCAAAGATGCTTTTATCTCTAAGTATTTTCCTTCCACTAAGATAACCACTCTTAGGAACGATATTATGAATTTTAAACAACTTGATCATGAGCATGTTGCCCAATCTTAGGAAAGAATGAAATTGATGATTCGCAATTGCCCTACTCATGGTTTGAATTTATGGATGATCATACAAAAAATTTATGCCGGTTTGAACTTTGCTTCTAGAAATCTTTTAGACTCGGCCGTGGGAGGCAAGTTTATGGAAATCACTTTAGGATATGCTACAAAACTTCTTGATAATATTATGGCTAATTATTCTCAATGGCACACCGAAAGATCTTCTAGTAAAAAAGTGCATGCTATAGAAGAAATCAATGTTTTGAGTGGAAAGATGGATGAACTTATGAAGTTGTTTGCTACTAGAAATATCTTGATCCCAATGATATGTCTTTGTCTAATTTGATTGAGAATACTAATGAATCTATGGATGTGAATTTTGTTGGTAGGAATAGTTTTGGAAACAATGCTTATAGAGGAAACTTTAGTTCTAAACCGTTCCCTAGTAATTCCTGTAATAATTATGGAAATTCCTACAATAATTCTTATGGTAATTTTAATAATATGCTCTCTGATTTTGAGAATAGTGTGAAAGAATTTATGATTTCTCAAAAGAATTTTAATGCTTTGCTTGAAGAAAAATTGCTCAAAGTAGATGATTTGGCTAGGAACGTTGATAGACTTTCGCTTGATGTTGATTCTCTTAAACTTAGATCTACTCTTCCTAAGCATGATATCAATGAGTCTCTCAAAGACATGAGAATTTCCATTGATGAGTGTAAGGAAAGAACCGCTAGATTGCGTGCTAAGAAAGATTGCTTTGTAAAGGCATGTTCTTCTAGTTTCCATGAGAATAATGATGAAGATCTTAAAGTTATTGATGTGTCTCCTATAAGATCTTTGTTTTGCAATATGAATCTTGATGATAATGGGGCTGGAGATGAGTCAACTTTAGTTAGAAGGCGTCCCAAGAATTCAGAGTTTTTAGATCTTGATGCTAAATTTGGTAAAAGTGGGATTAGAGAGGTCATGACTTTAAATAGTATTGAACCCACTATCTTGGATTTCAAGGAATTTGATTATGATAATTGTTCTTTAGAAGGTTGTATTTCCTTGTTGCAATCCATTGTTAATTCTCCTCATGCTTTTAGTCAAAATAAAGCTTTTACCAATCATATCATTGATGCCTTGCTGCAATCTGATGATGAAAAACTTAATTTGGAAGTTTCTATACCTAGAAAACTTAATGATGAGTGGGAACCTACTATAAAGATTAGAATTAAAGATCATGAGTGTTTTGCTTTATGTGATTTGGGTGCTAGTGTTTCCACGATTCCGAAAACTTTATGTGATATTCTAGGTTTCCATGATCTTTATGATTACTCTTTAAATTTGCACCTTGTGGATTCCACCATTAAAAAGCCAATGGGAAGGATCAATGATGTTCTCATTTTTGCAAATAGAAATTTGGTGCTCGTAGATTTTATCGTTCTTGATATAGATTGCAATCTTTCTTGCCCTATTTTTCTTGGTAGACCTTTCCTTAGAACGATTGGCGCGATTATTGATATGAAGGAAGGGAATATTAGATTCCAATTTCCATGAGATAAAGG
Source organism: Triticum dicoccoides (assembly GCF_002162155.2). Lineage (NCBI taxonomy): Eukaryota > Viridiplantae > Streptophyta > Magnoliopsida > Poales > Poaceae > Triticum > Triticum dicoccoides. The sequence continues at coordinate 131,486,853 of NC_041389.1, forward strand.
CATGGAGCACTTTCCAAGAAACAAAGTCAAATTACCTTATGAATCTATCATGCGGGCTACTTATGAATTGAGTGCCAAAGATGGCACTACTTAGATCTATCTTCGCTTTTATGCCTAGCTAGGGGCGTTAAACGATAGCGCTAGTTGGGAGGCAACACAATTTTATTTGTGTTTTTTGTTTTTGTTTCTCTTTAGTAATGATTTTTGCTTCTACCTTCTGTTTAGATGTGTTTTTATCTGTTAATTAGTGTTTGTGCCAAGTAGAACCTATAGGATAACCTGTGATGATAGTTAATTTGATTCTACTGAAAAACAGAAACTTTGCGCGCATGAAATTAGTTTTGTTAAATCACAGAAACGTGCTTTTGCGTTGATTCTTTTTGATGCTGATCAATAGAGAAATTGTCCAGGACTTCCTATTTTGGTAGGATTTTTAGAGTTCCATAAGTTTGCGTTAGTTACATATTTCTACAGACTGTTCTGTTTTTGACAGATTCTGTTTTTCGTGTGTTGTTTGCTTATTCTCATGCATCTATGGCTAGTATTAAGTGGTATGAACCATAGAGAACTTGGAATACAGTAGATTTAAAACCAAAATAAATAAAGAATGAGTTCATTAAAGTACCTTATGTGGTGGTTTTGTTTTCTTTCACTAACGGAGCTTATAAGATTTCCTGTTGAGTTTTGTGTTGTGAAGTTTTCAAGTTTTGGGTAAAGATTTGATGGACTATGGAATAAGGAGCGGCAAAAGCCTAAGCTTGGGGATGCCCATGGCACCCCAAGATATTCAAGAATATCCAAAAGCCTAAGCTTGGGGATGCCCCGGCGGCATCCCCTCTTTCGTCTTCGTTCATTGGTAACTTTACTTGGAGCTATATTTTTATTCGCCACATGATATGTGTTTTGCTTGGAGCGTTGTGTATTATATTAGTCTTTGCTTTTTAGTTTTCCACAATCATACTTGCTGTACACACATTTTGGGAGAAGCCTACTTGATTGTACTTATTAGAATATGCTATGTGCTTCACTTATATCTTTTGAGCTTGATAGTTTTTGCTCTAGTGCTTCACTTATATCTTTTAGAGCATGGCAGTGACTTAATTTTGTAGAAATTGCTAGTCTCTCATGCTTCACTTATATTATTTTGAGAGTCTTTTAGAACAGCATGGTATTTGCTATGATTATAAAATTGGTCCTAGAATGGTAGGCATCCAAGTTGGGTATAATAAAAACTATGATAGGAAGTGAATTGGATGCTATGATCAATTTGATACTTGATAATTATTTTGAGATATGGAGGTAGTGATATTAAAGTCATGCTAGTTGGGTGATTATGAATTTAAATAATGCTTGTGTTGAAGTTAGCAAGTCCCGCAGCATGCACGTATGGTTAAAGTTGTGTAACAAATTTGAAACATGAAGTGTACCTGGCTTGTGCATCCTTATGAGTGGCGGTCGGGGATGAGCGATGGTCTTTTCCTACCAATCTATCCCTCTAGGAGCATGCGCGTAGTGCTAGATTTTTGATGACTTCTAAATTTTTGCAATAAGGATATGAGTTCTTATGACTAATGTTGAGTCCATGGATTATACGCACTTTTACCTTTCCACCTTTGCTAGCCTCTTCGGTACCGTGCATTGCCCTTTCTCACCTTGATAGTTGGTGCAAACTTCGCCGGTGCATCCACACCCCATGATACGATACGCTCTATCACACATAAACATCCTTATATCTTCCTCAAAACAGCCACCATACCTACCTATTATGGCATTTCCATAGCCATTCCGAGATATATTGCCATGCAACTTTCCACCGTTCCGTTCATCATCATCATGACATACTTTACTTTTGTCATATTGCCATTGCATGATCATGTAGTTGACATCGTATTTGTGGCAAAGCCACCATGCATAATTTTTCATACATGTCACTCTTGATTCATTGCACCATCCCGGTACACCGCCGGAGGCATTCATATAGAGTCATATCTTGTTCTAGTTTCGAGTTGTAATTCATGTGTTGTAATCAATAAAAGTGTGATGATCATCATTATTAGAGCATTGCCCAAAAAGAAAAAAAGGAAAAAAAAGAAGAAAGGCCAAAAGAAAAAAAGAAAGGCCCAAAAAAAGAAAAAAAAGAAAAAAAAGAAAAGAAAAAAAAGAAAGTAAATAAAAGGGGCAATGTTACTATCTCTTTTTCCACACTTGTGCTTCAAAATAGCACCATGTTTTTCATGTAGTGAGTCTCATATTATGTGCTTCAAACTAGCACCATGTTTTCATATAGTGAGTCTCATAGGTTGTCACTTTCATATACTAGTGGGAATTTTTCATTATAGAACTTGGATTGTATATTCCTATGATGGGCTTCCTCAAATGCCCTAGGTCTTCGTGAGCAAGCAAGTTGGATGCACACCCACTAGTTTTCTTTTGTTGAGCATTCATTTATAGCTCTAGTGCATCCGTTGCATCGCAATCCCTACTCCTCATGTTGACATCAATTGATGGGCATCTCCATAGCCCGTTGATTATCCTCGTCAATGTGAGACTTTCTCCTTTTTGTCTCCTCCACACAATCCCCATCATCATATTCTATTCCACACACAGTGCTATATCCATGGCTCATGCTCATGTATTGCGTGAAGGTTGAAAAAGTTTGAGATTATTTAAGCACGAAACAATTGCTTGGCTTGTCATCGGGGGTGTAGAATTTGGGAACATCTTTGTGTGACAAAAATGAAGCATAGCCTAACTATATGATTTTGTAGGGATGAACTTTCTTTAGCCATGTTATTTTGAGAAGACATGATTGCTTTGATTAGTACGCTTGAAGTGTTACTATTTCTTTTATCAATATGAACTTTTATTTTGAATCATTTGGATCTGAACAGTCATGCCACAATAAAGAAAATTACGTTGAGAATTATGCTAGGTAGCATTCCACATCAAAAATTATGTTTTTATCATTTACCTACTCGAGGACGAGCAGGAATTAAGCTTGGGGATGCTTGATACGTGTCCAACGTATCTATAATTTTTTATTGTTCCATGCTATTATATTACCCCTTTTGGATTTCTATGGGCTTTATTTTACACATTTATATCATTTTTTGGACTAACCTACTAACCGGAGGCCCAGCCCGTATTGCTGGTTTTTTTTGCCCATTTCAGTATTTCGAAGAAAAGGAATATCAAACGGAGTCCAAACGGAATGAAACTTTCGGGAGCGTGATTTTTGGAACGAACGTGATCCAGAGAACTTGGAGTGCAAGTCAAGAAGCTTGCGAGGCGGCCAGGAGACAGGAGGGCGCGCCCACCCCCTCTGGGCGCGTCCCCTATCTCCTGGGCCCCACAGGCGGCCACCGACGTACTTATTCCTCCTATATATACATACGTATCCCGAAAACATCCGGGGAGCCAACGAAAACCTATTTCCACCACCGTAACCTTCTGTATCCGGGAGATCCCATCTTGGAGCCTTCATCGGCGCTCCGCCGTAGGGGGAATCGACCATGGAGGGCTTCTACATCAACACCATAGCCCCTCCGATGAGTTGTGAGTAGTTTACCACAGAACTTCGGGTCCATAGTTATTAGCTAGATGGCTTCTTCTCTCTTTTTGGATCTCAATACAATGTTCTCCCCCTCTCTTGTGGAGATCTATTCGATGTAAACTCTTCTTGTGATGTGTTTGTCGAGATCGGATGAATTGTGGGTTTATGATCAAGTTTATCTATGATAAATATTTGAATCTTCTCTGAACTCTTTTATGTATGATTGAGTTATCTTTGCAAGTCCCTTCGAATTATCAGTTTGGTTTGGCCTACTAGATTGATCTTTCTTGCCATGGGATAAGTGCTTAGCTTTCGGTTCAATCTTGCGGTGTCCTTACCCAGTGACAGAAAGGGTTGCAAGGCACGTATTGTATTGTTGCCATTGAGGATAAAAATATGGTGTTTATATCATATTGCTTGAGTTTATCCCTCTACATCATGTCATCTTTCTTAATGCGTTACTCTGTTCTTATGAACTTAATACTCTAGATGCATGCTGGATAGCGGTCAATGTGTGGAGTAATAGTAGTAGATGCAGGCAGGAGTCGGTCTACTTGTTGCGGGCGTGATGCCTATATACATGATCATGCCTAGATAGTCTCATAATTATTCGCTTTTGTATCAATTGCTCGACAGTAATTTGTTCACCCACCGTAATACTTATGCTATCTTGAGAGAAGCCACTAGTGAAACCTATGGCCCCTAGGTCTATCTTTTATCATATAAGCTTTCCATCTACTTTTATTTGCATCTTTACTTTTTGCATCTATATTATAAAATACCAAAAATATATTTATCTTATCATACTATCTCTATCAGATCTCACTTTCGCAAGTGGCCGTGAAGGGATTGACAACCCCTTTATTGCGTTGGTTGCGAGTTCTTTGTTTGTTTCTGTATGTGTGTGGGACTTTTGAGGAGCCTCCTACTAGATTGATACCTTGGTTCTTAAAAACTGAGGGAAATACTTACACTACTATTGCTGCATCACCCTTTCCTCTTCAAGGAAAACCAATGCAAGCTCAAGACGTAGCACCTCCCCAACCAGAATAAATGATCGGTCGTCAAGACTGTGGACACGGTTAGACGAATCCGGCGCATCACCAGTCGTAGCAGCCCAGATAAACCTGAGCTCGGGTCGATGGATATACCCCCATAGATGGTGCTAGGGGCTGCTCGCATGTAAAAAGGCCCTATTAATAGATTGCATTTTCATGGTTCATTAAAGAATAACCAATTTTTCGCACAAAGTCTTTCACCTGGGTTTTTCTTCTTTCTTATAGATGATCATCGTGCTACACCCTTCCAGGATACGGCACAACGGGGACAAAGGCGCAGACGTGCAGCAGGGCCCCGCTCAAAGGTTTCTTTTTAGATTAAGACCCTGTGTAAACCTTTTTACTATCTCTTGTTGCTCTACACTCTCCGGGCACAAAACACAACCGAGACAGATGCTGGCGTTATTCACATTTTGTCATGCAAGACTAACGCATGTACCTGGAAATTCAGGGCTCATTATCAGGGCGTTACTCAGCCCAGAATATGTTGTAAAGTCCGAATACCTTAGGGAGTGTTCGGCATCGCGAGTTAGGCCTTATATGCATAAGCTCCGAATCATGTCTTTGGTCAATAGTTGGGTTTGCCCGGCTCCCGTGTTTTGCTACCTTACGTTCCACGCTATCGGCTAAGGTGGCACCGGGAGAACTACTGCGATTGTGCCCTAGTTCATCTGGATGAGCATCTCAGTAGAGAAAGCCAAAAACTGACTGTCATGATAAAGCACGAGACTGGTAAACCCCTTGATGACTCAGCGGAATCTTCGTTATTTCTCCGCATTAACGAAGGACCGGTTTCCCAGTAATGTACGAACGCGCACCGAATTCGGATGAACGCGGAAAGTACCATAGGCCATATAGTAGCCCCACCGTCAAACTCCTATGGTTAAGTGAAAGTGTTAAAGCTATATAGTCCAATTGCCTTGTTCGCCGCGCTATCACCTCCTTAATGGACCAAGACGTTGGATCAAGTGTGCTTACGCGTTTTTCCGAACACCCCCGCATTGCACGCGTGGGGGCTGAAGCCGACGACTGCAAACTTTCAGGTTATATACATACATAAACGGCCGCACATGAGGCACTATAATACTTTCAGGCAAAAGTATAAACACAACCTTTATAATCAAAATAGCATTGTTTTTACAATTCAGATACATGTCACTCGAACATGGCACTCTTCGAGCACTGAGCCTCTATTAAGTAGGCGCCTTCTAGGACTTCTTCAAAATAGTGCTTGGCTGGGTCCTGGCCTCCAGTCGGACCCCGGGTTGCAATAGCGGTGGCCTCCATCCCTGCCCAATATGTTTTAACACGGGCAAGAGCCATCCGCGCACCCTCTATGCACGCCGACCTCTTTACAGCATCGATATGCGGCATGGCACGAAGGAATCGTTGCACTAAGACAAAATAACTCTCCGGCCTTGGTCCCTTCAGCCAAAGATGATCCACGACAGACCTCATGGGAAGCCTGAATAACCTATGGAGCTCGGCCCACTCGGCCATTTGTTCATTTAACAGCAGTTGACGCTTTGGAGCACTGAACTGTGACCAGAACAACCTTTCCACCTCATGATATTTCTGATCTTTAAAATATTCAGTCACATCAGCAGCACTCTTTGCAAAGTCCAAGTACGCGTCCTCAGCACTCCATAATTGATCCAGAGGGGCATACTTCGGATCTCCGGACTTCGTCCGCAACAGGAAGGGCTTCCCAGTCGTGATATCTCTGGCTTGACGAAGCTCCTCCCTTGCCGCTTTGATCTCAGAGCGAGTTTCCTTGGCTGCTTCCAAGGCCTTCTGTAGGTCAGCCGCTTTTGCTTGGTTTTCCTTTTCAGGGAGCTCATATCGGTCGGCAGCATCTTTCAGCTCAACAGCCATCTTGGCTATTTTATCTTCGCTCTAGCGATGAGCAGCCTGTTTGGCTCTTAACTCCTCAATCGCCTTCAGGGCGGCCGCATCACTTCTTCTGGCTTGATCATTGGCTTGGGCAAGTTCCACCCGAAGGGTCTCCACGGCGGCAGCTCCATCTGCAGTCTCAACATATTATAGATACTAGCATCGAGCTCCTATTAATATTTGCTGACAATCTGAAAATACATACCCTGTGCCTCGTCAAGCCGCTTGTTCACAAGCGCGATGTCGGCATCCGCCACGTCAAGTTGCCGCCTCAGTTCGGCAAAATCAGCAGTCCGGCCAGCCACCGGACCCTCAGCCACCTGCACATGAAAGTAGCGCCATCATTACCTGGGACTATGATCCTCTGTTTGCCGCATCTGGACAGCAACCAGAGTCTCAGGGGCTACTATCTATACAGAGCACACCTAGCGTGTGCGGTACCGACAAAAATACGTATATATTACTTTGCGTACCTCAAAGCCTCTTAGCAGGCTCGCAAAAGCTTCATTTAACCCGCTTTTTGCGGATGAAATCCTCTCAACCACCGTACCCATTAAAGTACGATGTGCCTCTGAGATTGACGCTTGCTCCAGAAGACCCATCATTGAGTCCGGCTGTGTGCCGAACGATCCCGGACACTTTCTATTGCTGTCCTTGGGAGCCGAATACTCTAGACTTCGGGCGGCCGAAGAGTCACCTTCTAGCCTTGTCGGATCAGGAGAAATCCTTCGCGACGACACCTCGGGATCATCCGCCCCATGAGGTGGGGAGGCAGGAGAAGGCGTTTTGCTCTCCATCATCTCCGGAAGAAGATCCCCCGAAGACGAACTCTGTTGAGAAGGGCTACGAGCTAGACTGGAAGATATATGTCTCGGTTATTATTCTCAGAGATAAAATAGGATATATTTACCAAAGTACTTTTGATCACTTACAGCTCGGTTGAGGGCTGGCCCCCTTGCGGGCGTTGTGCGGTCAAGACGCCCTCTGGGGCAGAGCCCCTCGGTGAAGGTTTCTTCCCTTGTTTGGAAACCACCGTTTCCAAGTATTCGGAGGCGGCCCTTTTCTTCCCATGGGGAGAGGGAATTCTAGATTCACCTCCCCGATTATCCTCCTTTGTGGAGACATTAATTCCCCCGGTTTGGATGTGTAATGTATGAAGTCCTCTTTCAGCTTCTCTATTCCTCCCTTCGTCTTCTCCTGATGGCACTTGATAGGGTGCGCGCTTAAGCATCCTGGTTAGTACAGGATCAGGCGAGCCTTCGGGAAGGGGGGCCGACACCTGATCCTCTCCGCCTTTCTTATCCAGTCCTGACCGAGAGCAATTTTTCAGAATGATGTTGTGACAAATATAAATATGGCATGTTTGGTCGCGGAATTACTTACTTGGGTATCTGGATGGTAGCAGTTGAGACCCGCATCCTCGGTGGTCTCCGGACACTTTATTCGTGATCCGAAGAACAATCCATACATCTACTCGAGCATCACGCCGAAGAATTGTTGAATGGTTCGCGGTCCTTCTGGATTGAACTCCCACATGCGGAGAGATCCATGTTGGCATGGCAGGACCCGACGAACTAGCATTACATGCATTACCTTCACAAGACTAATATCCCTCTTGAGGAGATCTCGGATGCGGCTTTGCAATGTCAGCACGTCATTAACTGGCCCCCAGTCCAGCCCCTTGTTGACCCACGATGCCAGTTGAGGCGGAGGGCCCGAGCGGAAGGCAGGAGCGGCCGCCCGCTTTGTACCTCGGGGAGCTGTGATGTAAAACCACTCCCGCTACCATAAGTCGGATACCTCCAGGAAGGAACCCTTTGGCCATAGGGCGTCGGCGCCTTTGCTTATTATAGCACCCCCGCACTCTGCGTGTCGTCCATCGATCATCTTCGGCTTCACATTGAAGGTCTTGAGCCATAAGCCGAAGTGTGGGGTGATGCGGAGGAAGGCCTCACACACGACGATAAACGACGAGATGTGAAGGATGGAATCTAGAGCTAGATCATGGAAATCTAGCTCGTAATAGAACATGAGCCACCTAACAAAGGGATCAAGACTAAATCCTAGCCCTCGGAGGAAGTGGGAAACAAATACGACACTCTCATTGGGCTCGGGAGTGGGGATGACCTGCCCTTGAGCAGGCAGCCTGTGCGGGATTTCGGTGGTCAGATACCTGGCCTCCCTAAGCTTCTTGATGTCCTCCTCTGTGCCATCCACCGACCTTGAAGGTTGGATCTGGACATGGTGGAAAGTCTGAAGTGCTTATCCTAAGCCTTGGGTGTTGGAACTCGAGGTGGGGAAAGGGAAGGATCGAGCGTGGGAAGAAAAGGACAGGCCTTGGCCCCTTTATAAAGAGGGTGAATATCAAGCGTCCTCCGCGTGGCCGTTTGGAACCGCCCTAAAATCGAGGAGTCATACTAACAAGCGCGGTTGGGTTACCCACACCCGTACTGATGAGAATCCCATGATAAGGGGAACACGATCTCTGCTTCGACAAGACGTGCCAATAAAACCGCCTCGTAACACGTGTAGTAGCAGGCTGGGAAAAACGGTTCGTAATGACCAGGACACGGCGTGATGTCACGCTATGAAAAGTTGTCAGTAGATTAGATTTGTGAAATATTGTGCTCTCTACGGTGGTATGTGGAAATTATTTTGCAGAGCCGGACACGATCCTCATATTCAAGATCTTCTATGGAGTATTCGGAGAAGGAACCCGCCTTGCAATGCCGAAGACAATCTGTGTGCCGGACTCATCGTCATTGAAGCCTGGTTCAGGGGCTACTGAGGGAGTCCTGGACTAAGGGGTCCTCGAACAGCCGGACTATATACTTTGGCCGGACTGTTGGACTATGAGATACAAGATTGAAGACTTTGTCCCGTGTCCGGGTGGGACTCTCCTTTGCATGGAAGGCAAGCTTGGCAATTCGGATATGCATATCTCTTTCTCTGTAACCAACTCTGTGTAACCCTAGCCCCCTCCGGTGTCTATATAAACTGGAGGGTTTAGTCTGTAGGACAACAACAATCATAATCATAGGCTAGCTTCTAGGGTTTAGCCTCTACGATCTCGTGGTAGATCAACTGTTGTAATACTCATATCATCAAGATCAATCAAGCAGGAAGTAGGGTATTACCTCCATCGAGAGGATCTGAACTTGGGTAAGCATTGTGTCCCCCGCCTCCTCTTACCATTAGCCTTAGACGCACAGTTCGGGACCCCCTACCCGAGATTCGCCAGTTTTGACACCGACATCGACCATGAGAGATGAGACCCATGGAAGCATGTGGATAATATATTTGATATAGGAACAGCTATCAGGAGGTTGCCCTCTATGAACCAGAGGGCATCCTTTGTGAATTAGACATATTATCGGGTGTAGGAAGGCTGTCGATGCAGGTCGTTGAGGTTCTAGAGTGTCACTAATGGCTTTGCATGGGTTCCTCCATGGGGAGGTGTAGAGGTATGCACAACTTTGTGGTGGATTCATGGATCTCTCTCGGCGAATGCATGTCGTGCTAGACCGAAGGTTGGATGATTGCATGTGGTCGTGTGTTAGTGGCTTATCAGATGTTGTGCTAGTTATCTTAGGTGGAAGACGTTCTGAACAACCTTCCTCTTGCATCACTTCCTCCTATTTGTTGACGTTGTCGTTGGGCACTCTTTGGAGTTGGTTGTCTTGGTCATGTACGGTCACACGGTGGTGATGCGGTAGTGCGTCATATGCACTCTCATATGTATGTGTATCAATGGCATGCCAACAATTTCATCTAGATCACTGGATCTCTAAGTGGTTTATTGCCTTGCCACACCTCCATTCAGCAGAGAGTGGATAGTCATCCCTTTTTTAAGGTCATGGATACTCATCCCTTGATGCAAAAGACTACCAATGAGATCTTGCCAAAAAAACTACCAATGGGGCCCTTCATTTGGGCTACGTTGGTGCATGGGCACCTGGAGTTCCGTGGAGGTCTACTTTGTGGCTATCTCCGGTGGATACCATGGAAGTTTTAGCAGAGTACACCTGACGATGCTATAGGATGATATGTCGTCAAGATGGTGACTACAACATCGCTTCATATCCAGAATAAAAATATGTGATCTAGACTTTGCTATTTGGATCGTTCAGAGACGAACTTGTGGCGTTACCTTGCTGTATTGCTAAAATCATTATCTTTGTGCCATATTTTTGCCTTGATTGGTTGGACCCAACATCCTGGAGGAAAATCCGTTTAATCTTGTCTTCTCAGGCTAGACGTCGCGCCCTTGTTTTTTCCCTTCTTGAAAGAGTTGATGCATAAGAAGACTAGTGTCGTACGTGTTCTTGCATATGTTGTCATGGTTCTTCAATTTTTGTCCATCTAATATGCTCTACTTGATGATGACTTTCACCATGTTAACTTGCGTCAAATTTAATAATGTTATGCTTGTATGCATTTCTTTATAAGAAGATGGAAGGTTTAAACTTTTTATTTTGGAAAAAAGAATCTAGTCAAGTATTAAAAAAATTAGAATCATATGAAAATGCTTACTAATGTGAATCTAATGGTGACCACTTTGTGCAACCTTAACTCATATCATTAGACCAATTACTGGTCAAAACATGAATTTAGATTGTCTAACTACTGATGGAATTGTTGCATGGAAAACTGTAGGACCTTGAAGTATGTCTAGAGGGGGGGGGTGATTAGACTACTTGACCAATTAAAAACTTAACCTTTTCCCAATTTTAGAGTTTGGCAGATTTTAGCTACTTTAGGAAAAGTCAAGCAATCATCACACTATTCAAGCAAGCATGCAAAGAGTATATAGGCAGCAGAAATTAAAGCATGCAACTTGCAAGAAAGTAAAGGGAAGGGTTTGGAGGATTCAAACGCAATTGGAGACACGGATGTTTTTGGCGTGGTTCTGATAGGTGGTGCTATCGTACATCCACGTTGATGGTGACTTCAACCCACGAAGGATAACGGTTGCGCGAGTCCACGGAGGGCTCCACCCACGAAGGGTCCACGAAGAAGCAACCTTGTCTATCCCATCATGGCCATCACCCACGAAGGACTTGCCTCACTAGCGGTAGATCTTCACGAAGTAGGCGATCTCCCTGCCCTTACAAACTCCTTGGTTCAACTCCACAATCTTGTCGGAGGCTCCCAAGTGACACCTAGCCAATCTAGGAGAGACCACTCTCCAAGAAGTAACAAATGGTGCGTTGATGATGAACTCCTTGCTCTTGTGCTTCAAATGATAGTCTCCCCAACACTCAACCCTCTTTCATAGGTTTTGGATCTGGTGGAAAGAAGATTTGAGTGGAAAGCAACTTGGGGAAGGCTAGAGATCAAGATTCATACGGTAGGAATGGAATATCTTGGCCTCAACACATGAGTAGGTGGTTCTCTCTCAGAAATGGTAAGTTGGAAGTGTAGGTTTATTCTGATGGCTCTCTCCATGAATGAAGAGGAGGTGGAGGGGTATATATAGCCTCCACACAAAATCTAACCGTTACACACAATTTACTAAACTCGGTGGGACCGATTCAATAGACTCGGTCGGACCGATTTAGTAAACCTAGTGACAGTTAGTGATTTTCGGTGGGACTGACATGCATCTCGGTGAGACCGATTCGGTTAGGGTTAGGGCATAACGTAATCAAGGTAAGACCGATTACACAAACACGGTGAGACCGATTTGGTAATAAGCTTTCCAGAGAGTTGGTCAGGTAAACTCAGTGGGACTGATTTGCTCTTTTAGGTGAGACCGAAATGTTATAAAAGGGAAACAGAGAGTTTAGGTTGCAATATCGATGGGACCGATCACTCACTTCGGTTAGACCGAAACGTTACGAAGGGAAACAGAGAGATTACAATCCCATCTCGGTGAGACCGAGATCCCTATCGGTAAGACCGATTTGCTTAGGGTTTGTGGTAGTGGCTATGACTTTTGGAATCAGTGGCGCCGGATAGGAAGAATCGGTGTGACCGATTTTGGCTTTGGGTTTAGGTCATTTGTGGATGTGAGTAAGTAGTTGAGGGTTTTGGAGCATATCACTAAGCACATGAAGCAAGACTCATTAAGCAACACCTCATCCCTCCTTGATAGTATTGGCTTTTCCTATAGACTCAATGTGATCTTGGATCACTAAAATGTAAAATGAAGATTCTTGAGCTTTTGAGCTTGAGCCAATCCTTTGTCCTTAGTATTTTGAGGGATCCACTTTCATCATCCATGCCATGCCATTCATTGAGATTTCTTGAAATAATAGTCTTGGAATAGCATTAGCTCAATGAGCTATATGTTGTTATGAATTACCAAAACCACCTAGGGATAGTTGCACTTTCAATCTCCCCCTTTTTGGTAATTGATGACAACATATAGATCAAAGCTTCGACAAATGATAATAAGATTTAACAACATCGTCGCTTTGAGAAGTATGTGATAAGCAAGAGCTCCCCCTAAATTTGTGCATAGTTTAAGATTTGCTTTGGACTGCAAATGCACAATGAATTAGGCTCATTGGTTACTCTTCCATGTCACATACATCTTGGTGGAGCGCTCAAAATAATAAACATTGAAAACATGCACTCATCACCAAGCAAAGTGAATGATCACATAGGATAGATAAGATAATATCATCAAACATGCATAAGTGTAGCTTATGATCAAACACATGATCATCAATGTCTCACAAGCATAGTATCACAAGCAATCAAAAGCAAACAAGTTTAACCACCAAATCAGAGCAAGAGAGAACAAAAGCAACACTCTCTCTCTCTCTCGAAGCCTATGATCTATACATTTTTCTCCCCCTTTGGCAACAAGTTACCAAAAAGTTCATAGAAAATGCATAGTGCTAGATCGACTCTCAGGCTTGATCTTCAGGTGGTGGTGTCCGGATAACTCCAAGGACGAAGGCTTCAGTTGAAGTAGAGGGTGCTGGAGGTGAAGGGGCAGTAGCTGGTGCTGAAGATGTTGCTCTGGTGTCTGTCACAGGCACTGCAACTGACCTCTGGGCTCTGGGCACTCTGGCAAACACATTAGTTGTAGTCTTGCCCTGCCTCTCCTGCATGTCATCCTGCAGCTGCTCTACCACTGACTGAATCTCAGTTACTTTGACATCAAGGTCATGGAATTTGAGTTCCATGATTCTCTCCAGGCTCTCCCGATTCTGAGTGAGGGTGGCCAGTCCCTTGTCAATCCTCAGTGTTGATGCTATTAAGTAACCAAGCTGCTCCTGCTTGTTCTTCAAGAAATACTCAGATGCCTCCTCTTGAGTTGGCATCCTGGCAGCCTTCTCCTTCTTTGCCTTCTCCTTCTTCTCTTGAGCTTGAACTAATGATAGATCATTCTCATTCATAACAACCTCATTGTCCTCAAAGTCTGGATAAAGTGGAAAATGTTCCTTATCCAATTGATATTTCCCTGTGCCCATCTTTGAGTTTATCAACTCCTGAATCTGAGGTGCATATCCACAGCTCCTCTTCTGATCTGCTGCAGTCCTCTTAATGGTTTCAATCATAAGGCTCATGACTTTAAACTTTTGTGGCACATCAAACACATGCAACATGTTGATGCCATGCCCTCTGATCATGTTATGGTCACCAGACTTAGGCAACAGAGCGTGCCTCAGAATCCAATTGATAGTTGGCAGCCCTGACAACAGAAAGTGGACTGATCCAAACTTATGTGTCTCAACTGCCTTGTCTGGGAACTCCTTGTACATGTGTGCCATGGAATTGTGATCCATCTTCTTCTTTGCATAGATATCCAGGTCATCCTCATTTTCCTTTGGGGCATTTATCAGACTTGCCCATTCTTCAACAGTTGACTGGTATCTGGTGCCTTCTGACATCCAAACAATTCTTCCATCTAGATAAAAGTGTGCTGTGGAGTAGAATTGCATGATAAGTTCATCATTCCAGTGGGTGAGCTTTTGCCCAACAAAATCAGCAACTCCACAAGCAACAAAGCTGTCTTGCACTCCAGGATAGTGCTCTTCATTGTCCTTGATGTAGGTCCAGTCGACCCACCTCATGTCACAAACTATGGGCTTCTTATCCAACAGAATTGTCTCATAGAAGTCCTGCTATTCCTTTGTATGGAACCTGTAGTCAACATCAGTTCTTCTCCTTGAGGCATATGGATCTTCCATCCTCCATAGCCTCAACCCTGAGTCCTTCCTGATCCTCATGTCCTCAGCCACAGGATGGGCATCATTGTGGTCTGGTATCTTGGGCTTGAGCTTCCTTAGGACCTGTCCTTCTTCATCTTCTTCTTCAGCAACATTTGGCACTGGGGCCTTGTTCTTCTCAGCAGCTGGAATACTCCTAGTATTCCTCTTTGGTATAAGATTGGCCTTGGAGGCAGCTTTGGGTGCTTCCTTGGGCTTAGATGTTGCAGCCCCTGACCTTATGGCATCACCCATAAGCTTTGGTGCCTTAGGTGCTGGTGTAGCAACCTCTTCTTCCTCTTCAGAATCTCTTCTCATAGAGGGATTTCCAAGAACCCGGGCAGTTGTGGTTCTTGCTCTCTTCTTTTTCTTGTTCTGAGCACCTTCATCCTCTGATTCTATGGTGAACTTCATAGTCTCTCCAGTGGGAACTTTCTTGGGTTTGGAAGAAGTGACTTTCTTTTCAGGTGCCTCTTTGGGTTCAGTCTGTTCTGGCACTTGAGAGGACCTTCTGGCTTCGGGCATTGGTGTCATCTTGGCAGGAACTTTCTTGTTGAGGCCTGGCTTTGTATTCTTTGTTGAGCCATATTCCTTCTTGAGCACTACTTTCTTGGAAGTAGCCTCATCTTCTTCAGCTTTATAGTCCTCATCCTCTGAGTCTGAAGTTCTCTTCCTTCTTTGCCTAGTAGCAGCCTTGAGCAGGTTGCTTGGAGTGCTTCTGCTTCCTTCATCTGAAGTGCTAGAGGGACTAGTGCCCTCACTCAAGTCCATCTGCTCTTCTGACCTGTTCTGGCTGTCACTCTGGTCTGACATGCTGCAAAAGTTGACTGCTGATCCTGTGAAGAGTTATAGATGAGCTGGAGTGGATGAGCATCACAAAATGCAGAGATTTTTGCAAAAGAATGATTCAAAAATTCAGTTTTAGTTTTCCACAGAAAGCATTTCGGATCAATCGATTTTCAAACTCGGTGATACCAAAGCAGTTTTGGAACCTAAACTGATGAACTCGGTTGGACCGAGTCACAGTTCGGTGGCACCGAGACTGCTAGGGTTTCACAGAATCCTAAAATCGCTCGCACCGATTAGTAATTCTCGGTCAGACCGAGAGTCACTAGTGCAATGGCATAGGCCAAATCGGTGGGACCGAGTTTTTCAACTCGGTGGGTCCGAGATGGTTTCGGCGGAAACCTAACCCTAAAATTTTGAATCTCATCTAATCTACGGACTACATTGAGTGGATAGGATTGTTTCAATCGTGGCAAGATTCAATAAGAACACAATGTGCTAGGAATCAGACGAGGATAGCACAATGATCGAGTCCATACCCTAGCTTGGCGATGAACTCGTTACGGTGACAATGGCGGGGGTGAAATCCGTTGATGGCGGTGGAGACCAGCTACTGGAGGCGGCTGGCGATGAGGAGACGATCCGGAGACCTTCGATGGCAGAGCGAGCTATTGCACGGGCAAAGGGGTTCGGAGAAATTTCCAAAATTTTGCCCGTGACTATATATAGCCCGACCCTGTCGGTGTGACCGAGTGGAACAACTCGGTGGCACCGAGATGCATAACTGTGTACAGTTATAGCAAGTCGGTGTGACCGAAAAGTTCAAATCGGTTGCACCAAGATTGAAAACTTAGATCAACTTAATGATCTCGGTAGGACCGAAATGGAGGAATCGGTCAGACCGAGAATCACAAAGAGGTTTTGGAAGTTAAAGTCTATGACGAATCGGGGACTCCGAGTGCTCCTCACACAGAGTGGTTCGAATCTGACTTGATCAAATTTTGTGATGTACCATGAATAGAGTTTGAGATGAGGAAAGAATAGATAGCTAGAGAAGGTTCTTAGGCATTCTTGTCCATCCACTTGGCAAAAAGAAAAGAAGCCAAACAATCAAAACAACAAGTGGATGTCCTTGAATGAGCAAAATATGCACCAACATGCTCACACAATAAGATGGCAAATGAAATATGTGGCAAAGCATGCACAACCAATTCTAGCATCTATCAAACAATTGGCGATGACTAGGTCATCTATATATGAGTATATTGACTTAGGAGTCAAATGAGAACATTTGATCATAGGTCATACTCAATGTTTAAGCTCAAGTGGGGTTACCACTTTTACATAATGCATTGATGTGTTCACACCATTAAAGTTGCTTTGACTCAATTCTTAGAGTTAAGCTCCCCCTAGATGTGAGATCCCCCCTTAGAGGGATGAACTAACCTTGGGTTTTGTTGATGATGACTTCATGTAGGTGTTGAAGATGTGGATGCTCAATGTTGATGTAGATCATTTGGAGCAATCCTTTGGAGTGAGTTGCACTTTCAACTTACCTACATGGGTTAGTCCCGTAAGGAACAAACAAGAATATCCATAGACATAGAGTGATGCACACACAAGATGATGTCCATGAAATCATTAGGTTACCTTGTCCCTTGCCTTACCAACATGAGGGTTTGTGACTCCTTGAACTAGTGCAAGATGTGGAAGTTGATTGCACTTGTTCTTGCCATAATGATATGAGTGAAGAATGTTGGCGGAGTCACCCTCAAGAACTCTCTAGTTCTTCTTCTTCGGGATCCACATCATCTTGATGGGAATCCTTGGAGTTGTAGTTGTACTTGATGAAGTAGAACTTGATGTAGTCTTGGGAACCCACTTGAACGAGGCTTTAGGTGCTTCTTCAAATGCATCAATCTCCTCTTGAAGCTTGTCCTTGCCTTGTTTGTTGTGGTCTTGTGGTGGAAGATCATCTTGAGCTTGTGTTCCCTTGAAGGAAGTAGGATCATACTTCTCTTGTTGAGGAACAAGCTTCGTCTTGGGGTATTGATCTTCTTCCCACTCAACTCCATTGGCATTGAACTTTCGTTCAAAACCAACACCTTGATTCTTCCAGTGCTTGCATACAATTTCCTTGAATTACTTACTCCCGACAAGGCTCTTGTAAACACCTTTCTCTATAATTCCCTTCAATAAGCTATTTTCTTGCTCAAGTGTAACTTGGCTAAGAGAATCATTAGTGGAATCAAGAGAACTACTAGAAGCAACAATATTGGATTTGACATTATTATTGTTACTACTAGAGGAAGTATCTTTCTTGTACTTGTTACTAGACTTGACTTCAGGCATGTAAGTAGATAAGAGTAAACGCTTGGCAATGTAAGAAGAACTTTTCTTACGGAGATCATCATTGATTGCCTTTAAGAACTCATGCTCTTGCTCAAGATTGAGCTTTTCAAAGCGTAACTTCTCATGAGCCCTTAAAAGTTCTCGATGATCTTCGAAGATAGTTTCATGAGCTAACTTAAGAGTGTTTAGTTCTTTAGTTAGAAGCTCAATCTTCTCCTTATCATTGTCATTCGTTTTATCTTGATTAGCATGATTAATTGACGTTTCATCGTACTATTCATCACTAGAGTTGTCAACAAGTAAATCATCATCCACAAGCAAGTCATCTTCATCACTATTGAAATCAACATACTCAGGATGTGTTACCTTTGGACCTTTGGCCATGAAGCATCTTCCAATTCCTTCATTTGGTGAATCAAATATGTCATAGGAGTTGGTTGACACAAGTGCTAGACCGGCAACACCTTCATCTTGAGTGTATTCGGAGTCGGAGTGATAGCTTCTCTCGGAGTGATTGTCGGAGTCGGAGCCGGATACCCATTCACCAACATGAGCTTGATGTCTTTGTTTTGTGTAGCTCCTTGATGACTTGTCTTTCCTTTCCGAATCCTTGCTTCTCCGTGAGGGTCTTCGTTCATAACGATCATCTCTACTACTCCTCTCTCTTGGTGGTGATTCTTCTCTTTGTTTCTTCTTCTTGGAGAATCTTCTCTTCTTTTGTAGGGTGACGTACACTCATTGGAGTAGTGTCCGGGTCTCCCACAATTGTAGCAATTGCGCTCTCGACTAGAAGATCTTTTGTCATTGTAAGACCTTGACTTGGAGCTTCCTTCTTTGCTTCTACTCTTGTAGAATTTGTTGAAGTTCTTCACCATTAAGCTCAATTCTTTATTGAAGGTTTGTTTCTCACTTGATGATGTGGGGGCTTCACTTGAGGCTTTGTAAGCACCACTTGACTTGTTGTGAAGTTCCTCCTTATCCTTGAGAGACATCTCATGAGCAACAATTCTTCCAATGACTTCCGTTGGCTTGAGATCTTTGTAGTTTGGCATCATTTGGATCAATGCGCACATGGTATCATACTTTCCATCCATGCTCTTAGGATTTTCTTGATGATGAATTTGTCGGTCATCTCTTCACTCCCTAAGTCGGCAATCTCATTTGTGATAAGAGCAAGCCTAGAGTACATTTCAGCGACACCTTCACCATCCTTCATTTTGAACTTGTCAAGCTGACTTTGGAGCACATCCAACTTGGATTCCTTGACGGATTCGGTACCTTCATGCATATCAATCAAAGTATCCCAAATTTCCTTTGCATTCTCAAGATGGCTGATTTTGTTGAATTCTTCGGGGCACAATCCATTGAAGATGATATCACAAGCTTAAGCGTTGTATTGCAGCATCTTCAATTCTTCCGCATTAGCTTCACGGTTTGGTTCTCTCCCATCAAAGAATTCACCTTGCAAGCCAATACAAATAATTTCCCAAACGGCGGGGTTATGTCCGAGAATATGCATTTTCATCTTATGCTTCCAACTAGCAAAATTAGTACCATCAAAGTAAGGACCTCTACGGTGATAATTTCCCTCGCTAGACGCCATACTCTCCTAGGTTGTGAAACCAAGCCTATGACCACAAAAAGCTATGGAAATCAAAGCAAATGGAGACCAAAGCTCTGATACCACTTGTAGGACCTTGAAGTATGTCTAGATGGGGTGATTAGACTACTTGACCAATTAAAAACTTAACCTTTTCCCAATTTTAGAGTTTGGCAGATTTTAGCTACTTTAGGACAAGTCAAGCAATCATCACACTATTCAAGCAAGCATGCAAAGAGTATATAGGCAGCGGAAATTAAAGCATGCAACTTGCAAGAAAGTAAAGGGAAGGGTTTGGAGGATTCAAACGCAATTGGAGACACGGATGTTTTTGGCGTGGTTCCAATAGGTGGTGCTATCGTACATCCACGTTGATGGAGACTTCAACCCACGAAGGGTAACGGTTGCGCGAGTCCACGGAGGGCTCCACCCACGAAGGGTCCACGAAGAAGCAACCTTGTCTATCCCACCATGGTAGTCGCCCATGAAGGACTTGCCTCACTAGCAGTAGATCTTCACGAAGTAGGCGATCTCCTTGCCCTTACAAACTCCTTGGTTCAACTCCACAATCTTGTTGGAGGCTTCCAAGTGACACCTGGCCAATCTAGGAGACACCACTCTCCAAGAAGTAACAAATGGTGCATTGATGATGAACTCCTTTCTCTTGTGCTTCAAATGATAGTCTCCCCAACACTCAACTCTCTCTCATAGGTTTTTGATCTGGTGGAAAGAAGATTTGAGTGGCAAGCAACTTGGGGAAGGCTAGAGATCAAGATTCATATGGTAGGAATGGAATATCTTGGCCTCAACACATGAGTAAGTGGTTCTCTCTCAGAAATGGTAAGTTGGAAGTGTAGGTTTGTTCTGATGGCTCTCTCCACGAATGAAGAGGAGGTGGAGGGGTATATATAGCCTCCACACAAAATCTAACCGTTACACACAATTTACCAAACTTGGTGGGACCTATTCAACAGACTCGGTCGGACCAATTTAGTAAACCTAGTGACTGTTAGTGATTTTCGGTGGGACTGACACGCATCTCGGTGAGACCGATTCGGTTAGGGTTAGGGCATAACGTAATCTCGGTAAGGCCGATTACACAAACTCGGTGAGACCGATTTGGTAATAAGATTTCCAGAGAGTTGGTCGGGTAAACTCAGTGGGACCGATTTGCTCTTTTCGGTGAGACCGAAATGTTACAAAAGGGAAACAGAGAGATTACATTGCAATCTCGGTGGGACCGATCGCTCACTTCGGTTAGACTGAAACGTTACGAAGGGAAACAGAGAGATTACAATCCCATCTCGGTGAGACCGAGATCCCTATCGGTAAGACCGATTTGCTTAGGGTTTGTGGCAGTGGCTATGACTTTTGGAATCGGTGGCGCCGGATAGGAAGAATCGATATGACCGATTTTGGCTTTGGGTTTAGGTCATTTGTGGATGTGAGTAAGTAGTTGAGGGTTTTGGAGCATATCACTAAGCACATGAAGCAAGAGGCTCATGAAGCAACACCTCATCCCTCCTTGATAGTATTGGCTTTTCCTATAGACTCAATGTGATCTTGGATCACTAAAATGTAAAATGAAGAGTCTTGAGCTTTTGAGCTTGAGCCAATCCTTTGTCCTTAGTATTTTGAGGGATCCACTTTCATCATCCATGCCATGCCATTCATATTGCTTTCCTGAAATAATAGTCTTGGAATAGCATTAGCTCAATGAGCTATATGTTGTTATGAATTACCAAAACCACCTAGGGATAGTTGCACTTTCAAAAACAGAAAAAATCTACGCACACACAATGATCTATCCATGGAAATGCATAGCAACGAGGGGGAGAATGTGCCTACGTACCCTCGTAGACCGTAAGCGGAAGCATTTCACAACGCAGTTGATGTAGTCGAACTTTGTTCGTGATCCAACCGATCAACTACCGAACGCACGACACATCCGCGTTCTGCACACGTTCAGCTCGGTGACATCCCTCGCCTTCTTGATCCAGCAAGACGTCAAGGTAGTAGATGAGTTCTGTCAGCACGACGGCATGGTGACGATGATGGTGAAGTGATCTCCGTGGGGCTTCACCTAAGCACTATGAAAATATGACCGGGGGTGTAAACGATGGAGGAGGGCGCCGCACACGGGTAGGCAATTGTCTGGTGTGTGCTAGGGCACCCCCCCCCCCGCACAT
>NC_041389.1:131509193-131541728 GCF_002162155.2 Triticum dicoccoides
ATAGGTGGGAAGGAGAGGGTAGGCTGTCAGGAGGCGCTCCAAGTAGGCCGAATCCTACTTGGGGTCCTCCCCAAGCACTGGTAGAAAAGGGCCTAATGTTTAGCTCATTAGTCCCGGTTTTTAAATGAACCGGCACTAATGTGACCATTAGTGCTGGTTCCAACGGCAAGGAGAGCGTCACTCATTAGTCTCGGTTCGTGGTGAACCTTTAGTACTGGTTCGTGCCATTAACCGGGACTAAAGAGGTGGTGGCAGGCTAGTGTCAGGCTGGGGCCCCACCAACACCTTTAGTCCCAGTTCATGGCATGAACCGGTACTATAGATGCACCTTTAGTCCCGGTTTGTATAACCAACTGGGACTAAAGATCATCCTATATAAACCCCTTCATCAAGCCCAAGCTTTTTTCTTCCCCTTTCCTCTCCTCTCTGTTTTCTTCCTCTCCTCTCGAGCTCATCCTCCACTTCTGACAAAATTTGTCAAGATTTGAAGGCACCCCATCCATCCAAGTGATCACAAAGGTTAGCAACTTTGTCCATTCATCTCTCATTGCTAGATTAGCTCTTGTAATGCTCTACAAGTATTTTAGTTTGGGAGGAATTATATGTGGTAGTTTATTTGATTTATATGCAATTTTTGCTCAAAATAACTCTTAGTTTGCATATGTAGGTATGGTTTACTTAGTGCCTTCCCGTCTCCGTCCTAACCACCATCGATCGCCCACACCGTCCCGTCGCCGGCACCACCTTGTGGTGATCCTCTTGTTCTTATCTTTTTTATATATAAAAATCATGTCTATGTGATTTAGATATATAGTTACTTGTATAATTATCTTACCGGTACGTTGTTTGTTATACATAGTGCCATGGTTTTGATATCCGTCCTCGTCGGCCCTTGTCCGGTTTATGATTCGAATGTGGTATATTCTCTTTTATAACTATTTATTGCATTTTGTGTTTATGAAAAATTATGCCCATCAAGTTGACATAGATATTTCTATCTAGGAGGTATGTGAACCGAAAATTCCAACTGACCCTCTTGTCGAGAGGTTAAATTTAGATGAAAATGAAAACAAGTATATGAAAGAAAAATTGAAAAGAATTGAGGAGGAGAAGATGGAATTGGAGTTGCATGTTACGGATGTTGTCGATGATCACAAGATCAAGATGGGGAAAATGCGCTTGAAGATTAGAAAGATTAGAAAATATGCCATTGATTGTGAGGCTTGGTATCATTATGTTGTTGGATCAATTGTTACCTTAGTTGCGATCTTGATCGCATTTGTTGTTGCATTTAAATGCTTTAGCTGGAGAGTTTGTATGTTGTTTTATGAGAATAAGTGTGTATGAACTTTATGTATGAACTTGTATTAATTTGGTCTTTTCGGTCTTGTGTAATGAAGATGAGATGGCAATGGATGTACGATGACCGATTCTCTCCCAAGTTCGTTAATGGCGTGCATACTTTTCTGCTTGCGGCCGAGGCAAACAAGCGGGCATATGGTTTTATGTCTTGTCCATGTGTTGGTTGTAAGAATGATCGGAGTTACTCTAAGTCAAGAACCATTTACGTCCACCTGTTCGAGTCCAGTTTCATGCCCCACAATAATGTTTGGACCAATCACGAAGAAAGAGGGGTTATGACGGAAGACAATGAAGAAGAAGAAGGGGACGACGACAGCTATCCTGTCCATGGGTTCCCTGAATCCGATGGTACAACAATGGGGGAAGAAGCTGAGTCGGCAATGGTGGAAGAAGCTGAAGAATGCGGTGATGATCTTGGTCGAGCCATTGTTGATGCAAAGAGAAACTGCGCAACTGAAAAGGAGAAGAAGAAGTTACAGCACATGTTAGAGGATCACAAGAAATCGTTGTACCCAAATTGCGAAGGTGACAAGAAAAAGCTGGGCATCACACTGTAATTGCTGCATTGGAAGGTAGAGAATGGTGTATCTGACAAGGGATTTGGAAACTTGCTGATAATGTTAAATAAGATGCTTCCAAAGGACAACAAATTGCCTGAGAGTACATACGAAGCAAAGAAGGATGTCTGCCCTCTAGGATTAGAGGTGCAGAAGATACATGTATGCCCTAATGACTGCATCCTCTACCACGGTGAGTATAAGGATTTTAACATGCGCCCGGTATGCGGTGCATTGCTCTATAAGATCAGCCGCGATGACTCTGGTGATGTCGAGGGCGAGCGCCCCGGGAAGAAGATTCTTGTCAAGGTGATGTGGTATGCTCCTATAATACCACGGTTCAAACTTTTCTTCCAAAACAAAGAGAATGCCAAGTTGATGCGATGGCACAGAGAAGACCGTAAGAAAGACAGGAAGTTGAGAGTACCCGCTGACGGGTCGCGGTGGAGAAAAATCGAGAGAAAGTACTGGGAGGACTTTGCAGGTGACACAAGGAACGTATGGTTTGGTCTAAGCGCAGATGACATTAATCCTTTTGGGGAGCAGAGCAGCAATCATAGCACCTGTCATGTGACTCTATGTATGTATAACCTTCCTCCTTGGTTGTGCATGAAGCGGAAGTTCATTAGATGCCAGTGCTCATCCAAGGCCCTAAGAAACCCGGCAATGACATTGATGTGTTCCTAAGGCCACTAGTTCAAGAACTCTTACAGCTGTGGAATGGAAAAGGTGTATGTGCGTGGGATGAACACAAACAGGAAGAATTTGACCTACATGCATTGCTGTTTGTGAGCATCAATGATTGGCCTACTCTCAGTAACCTTTCAGGACAGACAAACAAGGGATACCACGCATGCACGCACTGTTTGGATGATACCGACAACATATATTTGGATAATTGTAAGAAGAATGTGTACCTGGGACATCGCTGATTTCTTCTGAGCAGGCATCCCATAAGAAAGAAAGGCAAACATTTCAAAGGTGAGGCAGATCACCGAACGAAGCCTCGCCACCGTACTCGTGATGATGTACATGATATGGTCAAGGATTTGAAGGTAATCTTTGGAAAGGGTCCTAACGGACAATCTGTTCAGAATGACGCTGACGGACGCGCACCCATGTGGAAGAAGAAATCTATATTTTGGGACCTACCCTATTGGAAAGACCTAGAGGTCCGCTCTGCAATCAACGTGATGCACATGACGAAGAATCTTTGTGTGACCCTGCTTGTCTTCTTGGGCGTGTATGGGAAGACAAAAGATACACCGGAGGCACGAGAGGACCAGCAACGTATGCACGGAAAAGACGGCATACATTAGGGTCATGCCAGCTACGCTCTTACCAAAGAAGAGAAGGAAATCTTCTTTGAATGCCTGCTTAGTACGAAGGTCCCGTCTGGATTCTCGTCGAATATAAAGGGAGTAATAAATATGGCAGAGAAAAAGTTCCAGAACATAAAGTCTCATGACTGCCATGCGATTATGATGCAATTGCTTCCGGTTGCATTGAGGGGGCTTCTATCGGAAAACGTTCGATTAGCCATTGTGAAGCTATGCGCATTCCTCAATGCAATCTCTCAGAAGGTAATTGATCCTGAAATCATACCAAGGTTAGAGAATGGTTTCGTGCAATCTCTTGTCAGTTTCGAGTTGGTGTTCCCACCATCCTTCTTCAACATCATGACGCACGTCCTAGTTCACCTATGCGAAGAGATTAACATTCTGGGTCCTGTATTTCTACACAATATGTTCCCCTTTGAGAGGTTCATCGGAGTCTTAAAGAAATATGTTCATAACCGTGCTAGGCCAGAAGGAAGCATCTCCAATGGCCATGAAAATGAGGAGGTCATTGAGCTTTGTATTGACTTTATTCCTAACTTTAAGCCGATTGGTGTTCCTGAATCACTGCATAAGGGCAGACTGGGTGGAAATGGCACGCTAGGACCGAAACAAATAATATGTATGGACGGGCATTCTCTCACTCAAGCACAATACATAGTTCTACAAATTCCGCCTTGGTGGCTCTGTATATGGAGGAACACAAGAATATTCTATGCTCCAAACATCCAGAGCAGTCTAACGACTGGATTACATGTGAACAAACAAGGACTTTCGCCGGTTGGTTGTAGACACGTGCCATGCATGACGACGCTGTTGAAGATGACCTGTACTTGCTGTCCCAGTTACCATCTTCGAATATAATGACTTTCAAAGGGTACGAGATAAATAGGAATACATTTTACACGATCGGCCAAAATAAGAAGAGCACCAACCAAAACGGTGGTGTCCGATTTGATGCAGCAACCAAGAGGGGAGTGGGCACATATTATGGTTACATAGAGGAGATATGGGAACTTGACTATGGACACGGTTTGAAGGTCTCTTTTTTGGGTGCAAATGGGTCAATCCGACACGAGGCGGGGTAACGGAAGACCCGCCGTATGGAATGACAACAGTGGGTCTCAACAATCTTGTGTACACAGACGAACCATTCGTTCTAGCCAATGATGTGGTGCAGGTTTTCTATGTGAAGGACATGTCTACCAAGCCGAGAAAAAGAAAAGATAAGGAAGCGAATACGTCATACGATGAGCCAAAGCGCCACATAGTTCTTTTAGGGAAAAGAAACATCGTGGGAGTGGATGACAAGATAGACATGTCAGAAGATTATGAAAAGTTTCATGAAATTGCTAATTAAATGATGACCCGAGCATCCAATTAAATGATGAAGATTTTCCATGGTTACGGTGCAAAGGGACACACGTGAAGAAAAAGTTTCACACCCAAAGATCCCACTTTGGGATGTGACCGGCTTCACTGTCATCACTTTCTTCTCTAGTGAGTTTCCGGACTTATATATCTGGAAAGTCCCATTTTGGACAAATCATAGGGAATCTTTGTAATAGTTAGGGTGCTTATGTGTTTTGGCATTTGAAACGTCTACTTTTGTGCTTCGGACAAACGTTTACCTTTCTGACTTCATTTGCTAATTTTTAGCTCATTTACTATTTTTTAGCTAAATGACCCTGAAATTGAAAAGCACTACAAAATGAACTCTGAAAAGGTTGAAAGTTGGCATGGTATCACCATTTCACCCACAGAGCATGTGCAAAAAATTTGAGAGGGTTACGACAAAAATTGGATGCACTTCATGTACAAAATGGACAATCTCTTTCGAAGTATCAAGGTTTCGGATGAAAACTCATCTGTTACAAAGGCTTTTCATTTTTTAACTTATTACAACTCTAGAATTTTCGTGCATTCAGTATGCACCATTCAAAGCCACATCATCAACTTTCAACCCTTTCTGACTTCATTTGCTATGCATTTACTGATTTTTTTGAGCTAAATGACCCTGAAATTGAAAAGCACTACAAATGAACTCTGAAAAGGTTGAAAGTTGGCATGGTATCATCATTTCACCCACATAGCATGTGCCAAAAAGTTGAGAGGGTTACGACGAAAATTGGATGCACTTCGTGTACAAAATTGACAATCTCTTTCGAAGTATCAGGGTTTCGGATGAAAACTCATCTCTTACAAAGGTATTTCATTTTTTTAAACTTATTACAACTCCAGACTTTTTGTGCGTTCAGTATGCACCATTCAAAGCCACATCATCAACTTTCAACCCTTCCTGACTTCATTTGCTATTTTTCATGCATTTATTGATTTTTTGAGCTAAATGACCCTGAAATTGAAAAGCACTACAAATGAACTCCCAAAAGGTTGAAAGTTGGCATGGTATAATCATTTCACCCACATAGCATGTGCAAAAAAGTTGAGAGGGTTACGGCAAAAGCTGGATGCACTTCGTGTACATCGACAATCTCTTTCGAAGTATCAGGGTTTCAGACAAAAACTCATTTGTTACAAAGACATTTCATTTTTTAAAAGAACCTAAGTATTACCAAACTGAATATAATGATAAAACACACTAATATTAAATAGCGGAAAAAACAATTACTAGCAAATCTATTTTTAAAGTAAAGTTATTCACAAACTAGTGATTCACACAAAATTCAAATAATTGAAATTTAAACTATCCAAATTTAATAAATACTGGCACCAACAGGAAATTTTATATTTTTTTACCTAAAGCAAAAAGATTCACAAAGAAACTCCAAATAAAGCAAAAAACAACTCAGAAATAAAAGAAAACAAATAAAGCAGAAAAGGATAAAAAAGATAAATAAATAAATTAAAAAAGCCCGGCTACTAGGCCGCCAGGTCCTGCATACGACTAGAAACCCAACCTCTAGTTCGGCCAGGATGCAGGCCTGTATGGCCTAGTAGGCCCCATAGGCAAAAGAGTTGCAATAGGCCCACAGAGGCCTGCTTAGAGAGGAGCTCCACATGGTAGCCGCGGCGGGAATAATAAACCGGTGTGAGCTCCTCTCAACTAGCAAGGTGGGACTAAACTTTGTGCACCGCGGGTGGCAGCGCACCACCTTTAGTACCAGTTCGTGGCTCCAACCGGTACTAAAGGGGGGGGGGGTCTTTAGTACCGTTTGGAGCCATGACCCGGTACTAAAGGCCTGCGCTTCCCGCTGCTTGGCCTGGCCAAAACAGACCTTTAGTACCGGTTGGTGGCTCCAACCGGTACTAAACGTCCATCCTATATATACAACACTTCAAAAATTTGCAGTTTCATCTTCCTCTTCTTCTCTGCTTTTTGACATCGCCGCCCCCCCCCCCGGTCGCGCGCCCTCACCTTCCCCGTCACCGTCGATGTCTCGCCGCCGCCCCGGTCGCCCCGCTGTGAGCCCACTGCGCCATGGCCACGCCCTTGATCATCCGATCGAGCCCGCCCCCGCGCGCACACACACAATACAGACACACACACACACACATTTTTCTTAATTATTTTCTGTTTTTTGTTTTTTTGTTTTTTATACTTTTAGTTATATAAATGTTAGATTAATGTCAAAGTTTTAGCTACATGAATTAGATTAATGTCAAAGTTTTAGCTAGATGAATTAGATTAATGTCAAATTGTTAGATGGTCGATTAGATATATTAATGTCAAATATTAGATGAATTAGATAGAAATGTTAGACTAATGTCAAATGTTAGATGAATTAGATGAATTAGCTAGATAGAAATGTTAGATGAATTAGTTTTTTATACTTTTAGTTATAGATGACATAGATATATTATTATTAGAAGAATTAGTTTTTTATACTTTTGTCAAATGTTAGATGAATTAGCTAGATATATTAATTTTAGATGAATTATCTAGCTAGCTAGCTAGATATCATTTGTCAAAGTTTGAAATTTTGACATATGCAACAATATTTGATCATATGTCAAAGTTTGACTTTTGACATAGATTTATCAAGAATGCCCCCATTATGGATGTGCACAAGTTGATCTAACTTTTTTCTGATCTCATTTAACATTTGACATTTGATGCACAAGTTCTCTCCATTTTGAATTAGATGTGCACATGTTCTCTCCATGGCTTCATCATTAGCCGGAAGTAACAGGCTTATGATGCTATGAAGCTCTTCAAAGTTGTTTTGGAACGGAGTTTCGGATAGAATAATTTGTATTTTTGTATGAATTTCAGCAAAGGCCTTCCAAATAGCGACATTCAGAAGGCTCTTGTTGGACTTCGTATCAAAAAGCTAATTATCCTATCCGGGACTCCGTTCCAAAACAATTTTGATGAGTTTCGTACCATTATGCGGCTGTTACTTCCGGCTAATGATGAAGCCATGGTTTTCTTGAATCCTTTGACATTAGAAGTGTGACATTTAGAAGGGTAGATGAGATCAGGAAAAATATGGACCATTTTCTGCACATCCAGAATGGTGCCAATTTGTTAAATCCCTTAAAGGTTAATAGAATCCATTATGTTACATTTGCATATAAAATTTGCATGTAGAATTTGCCTATAAGAAATCACAATCCAATCTTTTAAAAAAATGTTACATTTGCATATAGAATTTGTTCTCGACATCAACGATGCCTGGCCCGCATCCTCGCCGTTGACCCGTTCACGACGACGTCCTGCTTCAGAGGAGCCATGTCCGGGACTGGGCTCCGCCGGGCTAGCACTGGGAGGTGCTACCTTCAGGGGCGCGCCGCTTGGTGAGGAACCCGGCCCCATGTCCCATCATCGACCCGGAGCTCCTTTGGTGGCATTCGCGTGTGCCACTTTCGGTGAGGAGGGAGCCAGTCCTGCCGGAGGTGGTACGTCGCCGTGTTAGGGAGGAGGACGAGCACGTCCGTTGCTACATGGATGAGGAAGCTGGAGGATGAGCATAGGAAGCAGGAAGCAGAATGCCTTCAAGGCCTAGAATCAAGGCAGCAGAGTTGGGACTCCAGATCCAGCAGCAACAGTAGCAGATCGACTCACTTAGCCAGGAAAGGGGGTCTTTGCAGCGGCAACAACTAGCGGATCCAGCATTGGATAGCACCGTCCCATCCATGCCGAGAAGCAGCGTGGGTTCCGCCTCGGGCGATGAGGCACTGCTGGATAGATACCCTATGGATGACATCATGGATAACACTAATTGTGAGCTACAGTTCAAAATGAAGAACATATCCATGAAGGTGGCGGACGCCATTGAGGGAGTCCTGGATTAGGGGGTCCTTGGACAGCCGAACTATATACTTTGGCAGGACTGTTGGACTATGAAGATACAAGATTGAAGACTTCGTCCTGTGTCCGGGTGGGACTCTCCTTTGCATGGAAGGTAAGCTTGGCAATTCGGATATGTAGATTTTATTCTCTGTAACCAACTCTGTGTAACCCTAGCCCCCTCCGGTGTCTATATAAACCGGAGGGTTTAGTCCATAGGACAACAACAACAATCATAATCATAGGCTAGCTTCTATGGTTTAGCCTCTACGATCTCGTGGTAGATCAACTCTTGTAGTACTCATATCATCAAGATCAATCAAGCAGGAAGTAGGGTATTACCTCCATCGAGAGGGCCCGAACCTGGGTAAACATCATGTCCCCCGCCTCCTGTTACCATTAGCCTTAGACGCACAGTTCGGGACCCCCTACCTGAGATCCGCCGGTTTTGAGACCGACATTGGTGCTTTCATTGAGAGTTCCACTATGTCGTCACGGTAAGGCTTGATTGCTCCTTCAATCATCTTCAATGATGCGGTCCAGGGTGAGGTTTTCCTCCCCGAACAAATCTTCATATTCGGCGGCTTCGTATTGCGGACCAACCCGCTTGGCCATCTGGAGCAGATTGATAGCTATGCCCCTGGCCATCAGATCAGGTTTGGAAGCTTAAACTACACTGCTGACATCCGCAGGGACTTGATCTCCAACGGATTCGAGCCCATGTCAGGTGCGTCGGGCCGTCACGACGAGCATGACCTAGATCTGCCATCGGACGGTGTTCGGGAGATCGCACCTGCGGCTGCCCCAACTCTCAATCCAGAGAAGATCGTGCCATCCGAAGACGGGTGGATAGACCCCGCCATGGAGGCCGCACACTCATCGACGCTAGAGCCGAACACAGACTTCACCTCAAAGAGATCTGTGTCATCGGACCCTCGGTCTCTTCTCCGACCATAGGTTTCGAACTGCGTACGCCCGTGCCTATCGAATCTGATTGGGCACCAATCATGGAGTTCACCTCCGCGGATATCTTCCAGCACTCGCCCTTGGGCGACGTTGTAAATTCATTAAGGTCTCTCTCTCTGTTAGGGGACTCTTGGCCGAACTATGTCCGGCTCGAGTGGGAAGCGGACGACGAAGAAATTCGTTCCCCACCCACCACCCACTTGATAGCCACTATCGACGACTTAACCGACACGCTAGACTTCGACTCCTTAGATATCGATGGTACGTACGACGATGCAGGAGAAGAACAGGAACCACCGCCCACAGGGCGCTGGACTGCTGATACGTCTCTAACGTATCTATAATTTTTGATTGCTCCATGCTACTTTATCTACTGTTTTGGACTATATTGGGCTTTATTTTACACTTTATATTACTTTTGGGACTAACCTATTAACCGGAGGCCCAGCCCAGAATTGTTGTTTTTTGCCTTTTTTAGTATTTCGAAGAAACGGAATATCAAACGGAGTCCAAACGGAATGAAACCTTCGGGATCGTGATTTTCCAACCGAACGTGACCCAGGAGACTTGGACCCTACTCCAAGCAGTGCCCGAGGAGGTCACGAGGGTGGAGGGCGCCCCCTGGGCGTGCCCCCTACCTCGTGGGCCCCTCGGAGCTCCACCGACGTACTCCTTCCTCCTATATATACCTACGTATCCCCGAAGGATCAGAACAGGATCCAAAAACCTAATTCAACCGCTGCAACCTTCTGTATCCACGAGATCCCATCTTGGGGCCTGTTCCGGAGCTCCGCCGGAGGGGGCATCCACCATAGAGGGCTTCTACATCATCACCATAGCCCCTCCGATGAAGTGTGAGTAGTTTACTTCAGACCTTCGGGTCCATAGCTAGTAGCTAGATGGCTTCTTCTCTCTTTTTGGATCTCAATACAATGTTCTCCCCCTCTCTCGTGGAGATCTATTCGATGTAATCTTCTTTTTGCGGTGTGTTTGTTGAGAACGATGAATTGTGGGTTTATGATCCAGTATTATCTATGGAAAATATTTGATTCTTCTCTGAATTCTTTTATGTATGATTGAGTTATCTTTGCAAGTCTCTTCGAATTATCCTTTTTGGTTTGGCCAACTAGATTGGTAGTTCTTGCAATGAGAGAAGTGTTTAGCTTTGGGTTCAATCTTGCGGTGTCCTTACTCAGTGACAGAAAGAGTTGCAAGGCACATATTGTATTGTTGCCATCGAGGATAACAAGATGGGGTTTTTATCATATTGCATGAATTTATCCCTCTACATCATGTCATCTTGCTTACGGTGTTACTCTGTTTTTACTTAATACTCTAGATGCATGCTGGATAGTGGTCGATGAGTGGAGTAATAGTAGTAGATGCAGAATCATTTCGATCTACTTATTTTGGACGTGATGCCTATATACATGATCATTGCCTAGATATACTCATAACTATGCTCAATTCTGTCAATTACTCAACAATTATTTGTTCACCCACCGTAGAATACTTATGCTCTTGAGAGAAGCCACTAGTGAAACCTATGGCCCCGGGGTCTATTCTCATTATATCAATCTATATCACTTTATTTACTTGCTTTGTTTTTACTTTACCTTTACTTTTTACTTTGCATCTATCTATCAAAAATACCAAAAATATTATCACTATCAGATCTCACTCTCATAAGTGACCGTGAAGGGATTGACAACCCCTAAGCGTTGGTTGCGAGTTGCTATCGTTTTGTGTAGGTACGAGGGACTTGTGCGTGGTCTCCTACTGGATTGATACCTTGGTTCTCAAAACTGAGGGAAATACTTACGCTACTTTACTACATCATCCTCTCCTCTTCGGGGAAATCCAACGCAGTGCTCAAGAGGCTCACGCAAGCAAGTCAACCATACCAAGTACCCATCGCAATCTCTATCTCTCGCATTACATTATTTTCCATTTGCCTCTCGTTTTCCTCTTCCCCACTTCACCCTTGCCGTTTTATTCGCCCTTCTTCCGTTCGATCTTATGTTTGCTTGTATCTTCTTTTTGCTTGCATCTTCGCTCGCTAAAAGTTTATGGATCCTCATCCACTTGCTAATCTCTTTAAGAGATCCAATTATGTTGAACCAATTTCTAGTGAGTTTTGTGCACTAGATTATCTTTATGAGGTTTTGCTTGAAATTCATGAATCTGAAAATTGTGATGAAGAAATTTATGAAGAGATTCACGATGGCTCCTTGAATAAAAAACATGATTGCAATGATTTTACTATAAATTCTCTTGATGTCAATTGTGCTAATAATATGCAAAACCCTAAGCTTGGGGATGCTAGTTTTGCTATATCTACTACTTGTTGCAATTGGGGTGATTCTTCTTATGATCTTGAAAATTTATTTAAGCCCCATGATGAATATGAGATTGATAATAGTGTTTGCAATATTATTGAAAGTGGGTTTGGAAGAGTGTCAACTTTAGATCCCACATATTTGGAGTATGTTCAATCTTATAATATTTTTGATAAAAGTGGGTTTGGAGAGGTCATGACTTTAGTTAATGTTAATCCCACTATTTTGAAAGAGTGTCAACTTTACATGCATGTGGATCGTGTTGAGAATATGTTATGTGATAGATATTTTGTTGAATTTTCTTATGATCCTACATGTAATTATTATGATAGAGGAAAATATGGTTATAGAAATTTTCATGTTACTAAATTACCTCTCTTCATGTTGAGATTGCTATCATCTCTTTGTTCTTCCTTGCATATGCTAGTTTTTGCTTGCCTTGATAATTTGTTTGCTTACCAGATGCCTATGCATAGGAAGTATGTTAGACTTAAGTGTGTTTGTCACATGTTTTATGATGCTCTCTTTGTGCTTCAATTCTTGTCTTTCATGTGAGCATCATTGAAATCTCAATGCCTAGCTAAAAAGGCTTTAAAGAAAAGCGCTTGTTGGGAGGCAACCCAATTTTATTTTGTGTTTTTTGTTTTGGCTTATGTTTAGGAATAAATAATCCATCTACCTTCTGTTTGTATGTGGTTTTATGTTTTAATTAGTGTTTGTGCCAAGTGGGACCTATAGGATAACCTACGATGATAGTTGATTTGATTCTGCTGAAAAACAGAAACTTTGCGCGCACGAATTTAGTTATGATAAATCACAGGAACGTGATTTTGCGCTGATTCTTTTTGCTGCTGATCAATACACAAATTGTCCAGTACTATTTTGGTAGAATTTTTAGAGTTCCAGAAGTTTGCGTTAGTTACAGATTGCTACAGGTTGTTCTGTTTTTGACAGATTCTGTTTTTCGTGTGTTGTTTGCTGAATCTATGGCTAGTAAATTAGTTTATAAACCATAGAGAAGTTGGAATACAGTAGGTTTAACACCAATATAAATAAAGAATGAGTTCATTACAGTACCTTAAAGTAGTCTTTTGTTTTCTTTCTCTAACGGAGCTCACGAGATTTCTGTTGAGTTTTGTGTTGTGAAGTTTTCAAGTTTTGGGTGAATTCTTTTGATGGATTATGGAACAAGGAGTGGAAAGAGCCTAAGCTTGGGGATGCCCATGGCACCCCCAAGATAATACAAGGACACCAAAAAGTCAAAGCTTGGGGATGCCCCGGAAGGCATCCCCTCTTTTCGTCCACTTCCATCGGTAATTACTTGGAGCTATATTTTTATTCACCAACATGATATGTGTTTTGCTTGGAGCGTCTTGTATTATTTGTGTCTTTGCTTGTTAGTCTACCATAATCATCCTTGATGTACACATATTTTGAGAGAGCCATACATGAATTGGAATTTGTTAGAATACTCTATGTGCTTCACTTATATCTTTTGAGCTTGATAGTTTTGCTCATAGTGCTTCACTTATATCTTTTGAGCGTGATAATTTTTGCTCTAGTACTTCACTTAGATCTTTTAGAGCACGGTGGTGGATTTGTTTTAAAGAAACTATTTGATCTCTCAAGCTTCACTTAGATTATTTTGAGAGTCTTTTAATAGTATGGTAATTTGCTTAATGTTAATATACTTGGTGTTCAAGATATGTGAAACTTTCTTTTGAGTGAATTGCATACTAAGATAAGTTTGATGCTTGATAATTGTTTTGAGATATGGAGGTGATAATATCAAAGTCGTGCTAGTTGGGTGATTATGAATTTGATAAATACTTGTGTTGAAGTTTGCAAGTCTCGTAGCATGCACGTATGGTTAAAGTTGTGTAACAAATTTGAAACATGAAGTGTACCTGGCTTGTGCATCCTTATGAGTGGCGGTCGGGGACGAGCGATGGTCTTTTCCTACCAATCTATCCCCCTAGGAGCATGCGCATAGTACTTGATTTTTTGATGGCTTCTAAATTTTTGCAATAAGTATATGAGTTATTTTGACTAATGTTGAGTCCATGGATTATACACACTCTCACCTTTCCACCTTTGCTAGCCTCTTCGGTACCGTGCATTGCCCTTTCTCACCTTGAGAGTTGGCGCAAACTTCGCCGGTGCATCCAAACCCCGTGATACGATATACTCTATCACACATAAACCTCCTTATATCTTCCTCAAAACAGCCACCATACCTACCTATCATGGCATTTCCATAGCCATTCCGAGATATATTGCCATGCAACTTCCACCATCATCATCATGACATACATTACTTTTGTCATATTGACATTGCATGATCTTGTAGTTGACATCGTATTTGTGGCAAAGCCACCATGCATTATTTTCCATACATGTCACTCTTGATTCATTGCACCATCCCGGTACACCGCCGGAGGCATTCTTATAGAGTCGTATCTTGTTCTAAGTTTTGAGTTGTAATCCTTGTGTTGTAATCAATAGAAGTGTGATGATCATCATTATTAGAGCATTGCCCAAAAAAGAGAGAAAGGCCAAAAAGAAAAAAAGAAAGGCCCAAAAAAAAGAAAATAAAAAGGGCAATGCTACTATCTCTTTTTCCACACTTGTGCTTCAAAGTAGCACCTTGTTCTTCATATAGTGAGTCTCATATATTGTGCTTCAAAGTAGCACCTTGTTCCTCATGTAGTGAGTGTCATAAGTTGTCTTTTTCATACTAGTGGGAATTTTTCATTATACAACTTGGCTTGTATATTCCTACTATGGGCTTCCTCAAATGCCCTAGGTCTTCGTGAGCAAGCAAGTTGGATGCACACCCACTAGTCTTCTTTTGTCGAGCATTCATAGCTCTAGTGCATCCGTTGCATGGCAATCCCTACTCACTCACATCGATATCTATTGATGGGCATCTCCATAGCCCGTTGATACGCCTAGTTGATGTGAGACTTTCTCCTTTTTTGTCTTCTCCACAAAATTCCCATCATCATATTCTATTCCACCCATAGTGCTATATCCATGGCTCACGCTCATGTATTGCGTGAAGGTTGAATTTTTTTAGATTATTTAAGTATGAAACAATTGCTTGGCTTGTCATCGGGGGTATAGAAGTAGGGAACATCTTTGTGTGACGAAAATGAAGCATAGCCTAACTATATGATTTTGTAGGGATGAACTTTCTTTTGCCATGTTATTTTGAGAAGACATGATTGCTTTGATTAGTATGCTTGAAGTATTATTATTTTTGTGTCAATATGAACTTTTGTCTTGAATCTTTCGTATCTGAATATTCATATCACAATTAAGAAGATTTACATTGAAATTATGCCAAAGTATCACTCCGCATCAAAAATTCTTTTTTTATCATTTACCTACTCGAGGACGAGCAGGAATTAAGCTTGGGGATGCTTGATACGTCTCCAACGTATCTATAATTATTGATTGCTCCATGCTACTTTATCTACTGTTTTGGACTATCTTGGGCTTTATTTTACACTTTTATATTACTCTTGGGACTAACCTATTAACCGGAGGCCCAGCCCAGAATTGCTGTTTTTGCCTTTTTCAGTATTTCGAAGAAACAGAATATCAAACGGAGTCCAAACGGAATGAAACCTTCAGGATCGTGATTTTCCAACCGAACGTGACCCAGGAGACTTGGACCCTACTCCAAGCAGTGCCCGAGGAGGTCACGAGGGTGGAGGGCGCGTCCCCCTAGGTGCGCCCCCTACCTCGTGGGCCCCTCGGAGCCCGACGTACTCCTTCCTCCTATATATACCTACGTATCCCCGAACAATCAGAACAGGAGCCAAAAACCTAATTCCACCACCGCAACCTTCTGTATCCACGAGATCCCATCTTGGGGCCTGTTCCGGAGCTCCGCCAGAGGGGGCATCCACCATGGAGGGCTTCTACATCATCACCATAGCCCCTGCGATGAAGTGTGAGTAGTTTACTTCAGACCTTCGGGTCCATAGCTAGTAGCTAGATGGCTTCTTCTCTCTTTTTGGATCTCAATACAATGTTCTCCCCCTCTCTCGTGGAGATCTATTCGATGTAATCTTCTTTTTGCGGTGTGTTTGTTGAGACCAATGAATTGTGGGTTTATGATCCAGTATTATCTATGGAAAATATTTGATTCTTCTCTGAATTCTTTTATGTATGATTGAGTTATCTTTGCAAGTCTCTTCGAATTATCCTTTTTGGTTTGGCCAACTAGATTGGTAGTTCTTGCAATGGGAGAAGTGTTTAGCTTTGGGTTCAATCTTGCGGTGTCCTTACTCAGTGATAGAAAGAGTTGCAAGGCACGTATTGTATTGTTGCCATCGAGGATAACAAGATGGGTTTTTTTATCATATTGCATGAATTTATCCCTCTACATCATGTCATCTTGCTTACGGCATTACTCTATTTTTACTTAATACTCTAGATGCATGCTGGATAGTGGTCGATGAGTGGAGTAATAGTAGTAGATGCAGAATCGTTTCGATCTACTTGTTTTGGACACGATGCCTATATGCATGATCATTTCCTAGATATGCTCATAACTATGCTCAATTCTGTCAATTACTCAACAGTAATTTGTTCACCCACCGTAGAATACTTATGCTCTTGAGAGAAGCCACTAGTGAAACCTATGGCCCCCGGGTCTATTCTCATCATATCAATCTATATCACTTTATTTACTTGCTTTGTTTTTACTTTACCTTTACTTTTTACTTTGCATCTATCTATCAAAAATACCAAAAATATTATCTCTATCAGATCTCACTCTCGTAAGTGACCGTGAAGGGATTGACAACCCCTAAGCGTTGGTTGCGAGTTGCTATCATTTTGTGTAGGTACGAGGGACTTGTGCGTGGTCTCCTACTGGATTGATACCTTGGTTCTCAAAACTGAGGGAAATACTTACGCTACTTTACTGCATCATCCTCTCCTCTTCGGGGAAATCCAACATAGTGCTCAGGAGGTAGCAACTGCCACCTCATCATATGATATATATATGGTCGATACGCCAAGAGAAGGCGATGGTGGTGATGCAACGGAGGATAATCCCCTCGAGAAGCCACCAAAGCGACGACGTAGGCACCGCTCTAAATCCCGCCACAGTAAAAACAGCGATAACAGCGCAAGAAAGAATAATACCCCGGTCGACTCCAAAGGAAACGACGACCCCATGGACCCAGCAATGAAGGAGGATGAGCCAGGGGACGATGAACATAGTCCGGAGCCGATGTCCGATCACGGTGATGCCGAGGGTAAAACCCATCAACCTGTCTCCGGAGAGGAGAATAGGCCAGACAACAATGCATTCATCATCCCGGAAAAACACTTGGAACAAGAGAACCTACACAGAAGGCTTATTGCCACCGCGAGGAGCTTAAAGAAGCAGAAGCAAAGACTTAAAGCCGCGCAGGATCCGCTCAACCGCAGATGGAACAAAGTGCTCGACACTGAAGAAAAATATGGTGGCCATAGAGCTACCCAAAGCGCAAGCTGCTGCCCGAATTCGACGGCGAGGCCATAGAGCCCATTCCGCCAAAAAATAATACGGCTGACCCACCGGATCGACCACCACGTGGCTGCGATAGGACGGCCAATGATGCCGCACATGAGTCAGCACACGATTTACGTGAGCTCCTGGACAACAAAGCCGGTATGGCCAGGTCCATTTATGGATCTAGGAAGCGTGCTCCTGCGCAGGATCACAGCCACCAAAATGATTGTATTGATCGAATACCAGCTCGGAATCAACACCGAACACAACAACCGTCGATAGCATGCCATGATACATCCAAATACAGGGATGCCGTGCACCCCCTGTGCTTCACCGATGAGGTGCTGGATCATGAATTTCCAGAAGGATTTAAACCCGTGAATATAGAGGCATACGACGGAACGACAGACCCTGGGGTCTGGATTGAGGACTTTATCCTTCACATCCACATGGCTCGCGGAGATGATCTCCATGCCATAAAGTACCTGCCCCTCAAGTTGAAAGGACCAGCTCGACACTGGTTGAAAAGTCTCCCCGAAAACTCAATTGGAAGTTGGGAGGAACTTGAGGATGCTTTCAGTGCCAATTTTCAAGGGACCTATGTCCGACCTCCGGATGCACATGATTTAAGTCACATAATTCAACAGCCCGGAGAGTCAGCCCGAAAGCTTTGGAACAGGTTTCTCACTAAGAAGAATCAAATCGTCGACTGCCCGGATGCCGAAGCCTTAGCGGCTTTCAAGCACAGTGTCCGGGACGAATGGCTCGCCAGACACCTCGGCCAGGAAAAGCCGAGGACAATGGCAGCCTTAACAAGCCTTATGACCCGCTTTTGCGCGGGCGAGGATAGTTGGTTGGCCCATAGCGGCACCAGTGACCCAAGCACATCCGAAGTCAGACATGGCAACGGGAAGCCGCGACACAATAAAAACAAGCCTATAAACAATGAAGACAGCCCAGATAACATGACGGTCAATGCTGGATTCAGGGGCTCTCGATCCGGTCAACAGAAAAAGCCATGTAAAGGCAACAAAGATGGACCGTCCAACCTAAATAAGATTCTAGACAAATTATGTTAGATTCATGGCACCCCTGAAAAACCTGCAAATCACACCCACAGAGAATGCTGGGTTTTCAAGCAGGCCGGCAAGCTAAACGCCGAACACAAAGGGAGGGAGACGCCAAGTGAAGACGAGGATGAGCCTCGCCAGCCGAACACTGGGGGACAGAAAAAATTCCCACCAGAAGTCAAAACAGTGAATATGATTTACGGAACTCACATACCAAAGAGAAGGTGCAAGCGCGCACTCCGAGACATATACGTTGTAGAGCCCGTCGCCCCCAAGTTCAATCCTTGCTCGGCCTGCCCGATCACTTTTGACCGCAAGGATCATCCAACAAGTATTCGGCACGGAGGATCGGTTGCCTTGGTGCTCGACCCAATAATTGACGGATATCATCTCACCCGAGTCCTTATGGACGGCGGCAGTAGTCTTAATCTGATATATCAGGACACTGTCCGCAAAATGGGGATAGACCCGTCAAGAATCAGCCAAAGTAATACTACCTTTAAAGGAGTAATACTAGGCGTAGAGGCCCGCTGCATGGGCTGTCTAGTACTAGAAGTTGTATTCGGTTCTCCTGATAACTTCCGAAGCGAAGAACTAATCTTCGATATCGCTCCATTCCGAAGCGGCTATCACGCACTACTCGGAAGAACGGCCTTCGCTCGTTTCAATGCAATACCGCACTACGCCTATCTTAAA
Source organism: Triticum dicoccoides (assembly GCF_002162155.2). Taxonomy (NCBI): domain Eukaryota; kingdom Viridiplantae; phylum Streptophyta; class Magnoliopsida; order Poales; family Poaceae; genus Triticum; species Triticum dicoccoides. The sequence continues at coordinate 131,528,287 of NC_041389.1, forward strand.
CTTCAGATGCCCGGTCCACGTGGCGTCATCACAGTTAGTGTAAATACAAAGCGCTCACTACGAGCAGAAGAATATGTGGCAGCTCTAGCAGCCGAACACTGAACGGCCTCTCCAACCAGAATAAATGATCGGTCATCAAGACCATGGACACGGTTAGACGAGTCCGGCGCACCACCAGTTGTAACAACACAGATAAACCTGAGCTTGGGACGATGAATATACCCCCATAGGTGACGCTAGGGGCTGCACACATGTAAAAAGCCCATAAGTTCAGCTTGACCCTATTAATACAATAACAGATTGCATTTTCATGATCGGTTCAGAATAACCAATTTCTCGCACGAAGTCTTTCACCTGGATTTTTCCTTTTTTTCAGATTATCATTGTGCTACAGCCTTCCAGGATATGGCACAACAGAGATAAAGGCGCAGACGTGCAGCAGGGCCCCGCTCAAAAGGTTTTGTCTTTAGATTAAGACCCTGCGTAAACCTTTTTTAATGTCTCTTGTTGCTTCTTCCCCTCCGGACACTTAACACAACCGGGAGGGATACCGGTGTTATTGGCATTTTGTCACGCCAGACTAATGCATGTACCTGGAAACTCAGGGCTCATTATCGAGGGCGTTACCCAGCCCAGTATATGTTGTAAAGTCCAAATACCTTAGGGAGTGTTCGGCGTCGCGAGTTTGGCCTTATAAGCATCAGCTCCGAATCATGTCTTTGGTTAATAGTTGGGTTTGCCCGGCTCCCGTGTTTTGCTACCTTACGTTCCGCTCTATCGGCTAAGGTGGCACCAAGGGAACTACTGCGATTGTGCCCTGGTTCATCTGGATGAGCACGTCAGAAGAGAAAGCCGAAAACTGACTGTCATGATATAGAGCGAGACTGGTCAACCACTCAATGACTCAGTAGAATCTTTGCGATTCCTCCGCATTAACGAAGGACCGGTTTCCCGGTCATCTACATACGCACACCGTATTCGGATGAACGCGGAAGTACCAGGGGCTATATAGTAGCCCCACCGCCAAACTCCTATGGCTAAGTGAAAGTGTTAAAGCTATATAGTCCGATTGCCTAGTTCGCCACGCTATCACCTCCTTAATGGACCAAGACGTTGGATCAAGTGTGATTACGCGCTTTTTCGAAAACCCCTGCATTACATGTGTGGGGGCCGAAGCCGACGACTGCAAACTTTCAGGTTATATACATACATAAACGGCCGCACATGAGGCACTATAATACTTTCAGGCAAAAGTATAAACACAACCTTTATAATCAAAATAGCATTGTTTTTACAATCCAGATACATGTCACTCGAACATGGTACTCTTCGAGCACTGAGCCTCTATTACACGGGCGCCTTCTAGGACTTCTTCAAAATAGTGCTCGGCCGGGTCCTGGCCTCCCGCCGGACCCCGGGTTGCAATAGCGGTGGCCTCCATCCCTGCCAAGTATGTTTTAACACGGGGAAGAGCCATCCGCGCACCCTCTACACATGCTGACCTCTTCACAGCGTCGATATGCAACACAGCACCAATGAATAGTTGCACTAAACCAAAATAAATGTCAGCCTTGGTCCCTTCAGCCAAAGATGATCCACGACATACCTCATAGCAAGCCCGGACAACCTATGGAGTTCGACTGCGGCCATCTTTTCATTCAACGGCAGCGGACGCGTCGGGGCACTGAACTGCAACCAGAACAGCCTTACCACCCCACGATCTTTCTGATCTTTGAAAAACTCCATCGCATCAGCAACACTCTTTGCCAGGTCCGCATACGCGTCTACAACACTCCATAACTGATCCAGAGGGGCATACTTCGGATCCCCGAACTTCATCCACAACAAAAAGGGCCTCCCAGCCGTGATATCTCCGGCTTCATGAAGCTCCTCCCTTATTCCTCTTATTTCAGAGCGAGTCTCCTTGGCTGCCTCCAGGGCCTTCTTCAGGTCAGAAGCTTTCGCTTGGATTTCCTTTTCAAGGAGCTCATAGCGGCTGGCGGCATTTTTCAGCTCAACAGCCATCTTGGCTATCTTATCTTCGCTCTGGCAATGAGCAGCCTGTTCGGCTTTTAACTCTTCGGCCGCCTTTAAGGCAGCCGCATCGCTTCTCCTGGCTTGTTCCTTGGATCGGGCAAGCTCCGCCCGAAGGGTCTCCACGGCAGCAACTCCATCTACAATCACAACATATTACAGATACTAGCATCATGCTCCTCTTAATATTTGCCGACAAGCCGAAAATACATACCCTGGGCCTCGTCAAGCCGCTTGTTCACAAGCACGATGTCGGCATCCGCCACGTCAAGCTGCCACTTCAGTTCAGCAAAACCAGCAGTCCGGTCAGCCGCCGGACCCTCAGCCGCCTGCACATAACGCAGTGCGATCATTACCTGGGACTATGATCCTCTGTTTGCCGCCTCAGGACGGCAACCAGAGTCTCAGGGGCTACTATCTATACAGAGCACACCTAGCGTGTGCGGTACCATCAAAAATACATATATTATTTTGCGTACCTCAAAGCCTCTTAGTAGGCTTGCAAAAGATTCATTCAAACCGCTTTTGGCAGATGAAATCCTCTCAACCACCGTATCCATTAAGGTATGATGCGCCTCTGAGATAGCCGCTCGCTCTAGAAGACCCATCGGTGTGTCCGGTTGTGTGCCGGACAATCCCGGACTCTTTCTGTTGCTCTCCTTGGGAGCCGAATACTCTGGACTTCGGGCAGCCGAAGTGTTAACTTCTGGCCTTGGCGGATGATGTCTACTACACAACCTTCTTCTTGTAGACGTTGTTGGTCCTGCAAGTGCACATGTTTGTAGGACAGTAGCAAATTTCCCTCAAGTGGATGACCTAAGGTTTATCAATCCGTAGGAGGCGTAGGATGAAGATGGTCTCTCTCAAGCAACCCTGCAACCAAATAACAAAGTGTCTCTTGTGTCCCCAACACACCCAATACAATGGCAAATTGTATAGGTGCACTAGTTCGGCGAAGAGATGGTGATACAAGTGCAAAATAGATAGTAGATATAGGTTTTTGTAATCTGAAATAATAAAAATAGCAAGGTAACAAGTGATAAAAGTGAGCGTAAACGGTATTGCAATGATAGGAAAAAAGGCCTAGGGTTCATACTTTCACTAGTGCAAGTTCTCTCAACAATAATAACATAGATAGATAATATGACAAGCCCTCAACATGCAACAAAGAGTCACTCCAAAGCCACTAATAGCGGAGAACAAACATAGAGATTATGGTTGGGTACGAAACCACCACAAAGCTATTCTTTCGGATCGATCTATAAAAGAGTTCATACTAGAATAACACCTTAAGATACAAATCAACCAAAACCCTAATGTCGCCTAGATACTCCATTGTCACCTCAAGTATCCGTGGGCATGATTATACGATATGCATCACACAATCTCAGATTCATCCAACCAACATAAAAGTACTTCAAAGAGTGCCCCAAAGTTTCTACCGGAGAGTCAAGAACGTGTGCCAACCCCTATGCATAGGTTCCCAAGTGTCACAAAACCCGCAAGTTGATCACCAAAACATACATCAAGTGGCACATGATATCCCATTGTCACCACAGATAATCACGGCAAGACATACATCAAGTGTTCATAAAAGACTCAATCCGATAAGATAACTTCAAAGGGGAAACTCAATTCATCACAAGAGAGTAGTGGGGGAGAAACATCATAAGATCCAACTACAATAGCAAAGCTCGGGATACATCAAGATCGTGCCATAGAGGAACACGAGAGAGAACACGAGATAGAGAGATCAAACACATAGCTACTGGTACATACCCTCAGCCCCGAGGGTGAACGACTCCCACCTCGTCATGGATAGCGCCAGGATGATGACGATGGCCACCGGTGATGGGATCCCCCTTCTTCAGGGTGCCAGAGCAGGGTCCCGATTGGATTTTGGTGGCTACAGAGGCTTGCGGCGGTGGAACTCCCGGTCTATCTTCTATTCTGGAAGTTTTAGGGTACGTAGGTATATATGGGTGAAAGGAGTATGTCGGTGGAGCTACGGGGGCCTCACGAGGCAGGGGGCACGCCCAGGTGGGTGCGCGCGCCCCCCACCCTCATGAGCACCTCCCGTATCTTCTGACATGGAGTCCAAGTCCATCAGGTGGGTTTCCTTCCAAAAATAACTTCTCCAGTTGATTTCGTTCCGTTTTGACTCCGTCTGATATTCCTTTTCCTCGAAACACTGAAATAGGAATAAAACAGCAAATCTGGGCTGGGCCTCCGGTTAATAGGTTAGTCCCAAAAATAATATAAAAGTGGATAATAAAGCCCAATATTGCCTGAAACAGTAGATAAAGTAGCATGGAGCAATCAAAAATTATAGATACGTTGGAGACGTATCAGCGGATCAAGAGAAATCCTCCGTGACGACACCTCGGGGTCGTCCGGCCCATGTGGCGGGGAGGCAGGAGGAGGCGTTTCGCTCTGCATCATCTCCGGAAGAAGATCCCCCGAAGACAAACTCTATGGAGAAGGGCTACGAGCCGGACTGCAAGATATATGTCTCGGTTATTATTCTCAGAGATAAAGCAGGATATATTTACCAAAGTACTTTTGTTACTTACAGCTCGGTTGAGGGCTGGCCCCCTTGTGGGCGCTGTGCGGTAAGGATGCCCTCTGGGGCAGGGCCCCCTGGTGAGGTTTTCTTCCCTCGTTTGGAAACATCCATTTCCAAGTCTTCAGAGGCGGCCCTTTTCCTCCCGTGAGGAGAGGGGATTTTAGATTCCCCTCCCCGGTTATCCTCCTTTGCGGAAGCACTTACTCCCCCGGTTTGGATGTATAAGGTGTGAAGCCCGCCTGTGCCTTCCCTATTCCTCCCCTCATCTTCTCCTGATGGCACCTAATATGGTGTGCGCTCAAGCATCCTGGTTAATAAAGGATCCGGCGAGCCTTCGGGAAGTGGGGCCGGACACCTGATTCTCTCTGGCTTTCTTATCCACCCTGGCTGTGAGCAATGTTTCAGAATGATGTTGCAAAAAATACAAAGGACGGCATGTTCAGTCGCGGAATTACTTACTTGGTTATCCGGACGGTTGCAGTTGAGACCCGCATCCTCGGTGGTGTCCGGACACTTTATTCGTGGTCCGAAGAACAATCCATACATCCCTTCGAGCGTTACGCCGAAGAATTGTTGAATAGTTCACAGTCCTTCGGGGTTGAACTCCCACATACAGAGAGATCGACGTTGGCATGGCAGGACCCGACGAACTAGCATTACTTGCATTACCTTGACAAGACTGACATCCCTCTCGAGGAGATCTCGGATGCGGCTTTGCAATGTCAGCACGTCACCAACCGGCCCCCAGTCCAGCCCCTTGTTGACCCATGACGCTAGTTGTGGTGGAGGGCCCGGGCAGAATGTCACATCCCCAGTTCAGGCCTTGCTTGTTTTAGCTTTAGCATCCATGCATCATGTTTAAATTTTATGAAACTTGAAATGGGGGCTGATAAACCCTAGCAACTAATGAATTCAACTAGGGTCAAAATAAAATCTTTTTCAATTAACCCAAAATGCCCTCTGGAAATGTTCATGATTTCTGGTAAAGGTGAAAACCTCTGCCAAAAATGATGCACATATTTTTAGGCCATTCTGGATATTTGAATTAAATCATTACTTATTTGCATTTGGGCATTTAAATACTATAAAATATTTTAAATGCTCAAATAATCCCAAACTGAAATGTTTACTCTAGGATATATTTCTAACAGTGGTCATGAGCAGTTGCATGATTTTTGGGATTGAATTAGTATTTTTAATAAAGCCACAAAGCTGCAGAAAAATAGAAAAACAGAATTTAAAAAAAGAAAGGACTTACCAGAGCAACTTACCTGCACAGCCCACCACTGTAGCAACCCAACCGGGCAAAGCCAGTGCGGCCCAGCTCGCTGACCCAGCCCACCTGGCTCCTTGTCGTCTTCCTCCTCTTGCCAGAGCAGGCAGGCTGCTCGCTGTCGCGCGCGCGCTCGCCGTGGCCACCTCCTGCTTCCACCGAGGCGTTCCCGAGCCTCCCCCTCATGCCACCGCGATGCCACGAACCCCCCTGGTGGCCCTCTCTCCTCTCCCTCACTCGCTGCTCTCTTCCCCTTTCCCTCTTCGTTCTTCGCCCGAACAGAGAGCCGCCGCCGCCGTCCACTGCCGCCACGTCCACCGAGCTCCCCTCGCCCTTCCGCTGAGCTTAGGAGCTCCGCCTCGACCCCGTCTTCCTCCCCACCGAGCCAAGACCCTTGAGAAGCTCTGCATCGCCTCCACGCCATCGTCTTCGTCCTCGACCGCCGCCGATGGTCGCCGCCGATTCGCCGTCACCCGTGCGCCCCTGAGCTCGTCGATGACCCCACCCGATGCGCTGTGAGATCCTCTGTCTTTCCCCCTCCTCCCCGAGCTCGTTCCTGTCCTCTAGCTATGCCAGCCGTCGTACCCGAGCGCCGCCGTCCGCCATGGTCGTTGCTCTCGCAGCCACCATGCGTCTCTGCTCGAGCTTGAGCCTTCGGCGTGCTCCTGGAGCAACGGCGAGTCCAACGCAACCCCTAGCTAGCTCCCCCATGCACTGGAACCACGCGGCTGCCCATGCCCGAACTCCGGCCACCGCATCACTCGATGCCGTGCTCAAATCCGGCCACCCCAGCCTCCGCCACCGCCACCGTTGGATGTGCCACTCCACCCTCTCCCTGTAGCTGCTCCCTGCGCGCCAAAAGAGTCCCTGTAGGTGGTTCCCGACGCGCTCCGCCGCGTCTGGCCTCGCCGGCGGCTAAACGCCGGTGGGTTGACCGCTTTGACCGGCCGGTTTGACCCTGCTGACCCCGTTTGACCACGGGTGGGCCAGTTTGACCCCCTGGGTCAATGACAGGTGGGGCCCAGCCCCGCTAATTAACTAGGATACCAAATGAATTTAGTTAAGCTAATCACACTGACATGCGGGACCCACTGTCAGGTTTGACCGGACCGTGCCCCGTTGACCGCTGACATCACACTGACGTCAGGCTGACGCAGTAAGTCATTTTCTGGATTTAAAATAATTCAGGAAATTCCAGAAAATAGTATAAACTTCTAAAAATCATAAAAATTCAACCGTAACTCCAAATGAAATAAATTATATATATGAAAAATGATCAGAAAAATCCAATCTATCCATATGCACTAGTTTCATGCATGTTTAAACAACTTAACCTTGCTGTTTAGTGCAAAACATGATAAGGCGTTATTTGAATTCATAAATTGAATTTGGGATTGAACCTTTGGCTCAATATGACCCAAATCCATCTGGTTGTAGTTGCATTAGGCCAACACACTCATATTGCCATGTCATGAGCATGCATCATATTGTGCATTGCATTGATTGTATTTCTTCTCTGTTGCCGATATCTGTCCCCTCTCGGTAGACGATGTTCCGACGTTGTGATCGTTGACACTGATGAAGACTCAATGCTATCTTCAGAAGTGCCAGGCAAGCAAAACCCCCTTGTTCATTCCGATACAATCCTACCCTCTCGCCCTGCTCTCTTTTACTGCATTAGGACAACAACGAGTCATTTGTTACTTGCTGCGGTAGCTGAACCCCTTTATTTTCTGCATGACCTGTCATTGCCACCGTAAATAGATGAAACCCACTAGTATGAGTAGGAGTTGCTTGAGCCCTGTTGTGCCTACTCATTCATGTTTGTTTGTCATGCCTGCTACTGCTTAGAGTTGAGTCAGGTCTGATTCATTGGGAATGAATCAGAGGTGTGTGAGAATGTCCTACTGTGTGTGAGCTAAGTGTGTGAACACGATTTGGTAAAGGTAGCGGTGAGAGGCCATGTAGGAGTACATGGTGGGTTGTCTCATTGAAGCCGTCCTTAGGAACTGAGTTCTGTGTTTGTGATCCATGATTCAACTACTACCATGCATTGGGCCCTGAAATATGACCCCGCTCGACTTCTTAATCACCCTTGTCCTCTGTCCAGGAGTTGCAAGTAGTTTCTGGTGTTTGTAGTATGCTGGAGGCCGTGGGCAGCGCTGACCCGAGGGGTGGCCTGTGATGTGGTAGGCACGTGGCACGGTGTACCGGGCGCCCGTTTGGTGTCTCGGGAACCCTGCACACATCGTTTGGGGCTGTGATCGAAACTCCGGCCGGATCTCCTCGCGGATGGAACCCGAATATGCGATAAACCTGGACTAGAGACTTGAGTGTTTAGGTAGGTCGTGGTCTACACCCACGTCAGCTTTCGCTTGAAGTCTGCCGAGCACATGTCGTGTGCAGAAGCTAAGTGGTGGAAACATGTATGAAGAAGTACACCCCTGCAGGGTTAACATCATCTATTCGAATAGCCGTGTCCGCGGTAAAGGACTTCTGGGTTACTTATATCAGTTCATAGACAAGTGAAAGTGGATACCCTAAAACACGCAAGATAAGCGTGAGTGCTATGGATGGCGTTCTCGTAGGGAGACGGGAGCGGATCCATAGTGGTGTATTGATATGGTGAATATGTGGACTCGTGTGCGCCACCTCAAAAGAGTTACTTGCAGTCGTAGTTCAGGATAGCCACCGAGTCAAAGCTGGCTTGCTATAGTTAAACCCCACCATCCCTTTTGTTGATAATGATGCATATGTAGTTTGTTCTGATGTAAGTCTTGCTGGGTACATTTGTACTCACGTTTGCCTATTTTATGTTTTTGCAGAGAGACTTCAGTCTCACTAGTAGTTTCGCGTGGACTTCGATGTTTAGCTTGTTACCTCAGCTACGATCTTGTGCCCTCGGCAGGATCTGGTAGATGGTCAGGCTTCTCAGCCTTTTTCTTTTGTATATGTCTGTACTCAGACATGTTAAGCTTCCGCTTGTGCTTTGATTTGTATGCTCTGAATGTTGGGTCATGAGACCCCTGTTTGTAATATCTTGCTCCTCGGAGCCTAATGAATACATACTTGGGTCGTAGAGTCATGTTGTGATGCCATGTTGTATTTGCACATATCGAGCATATTGTGTGTATGTTATTGAAATGCTTGGTATGTGTGGGATCTGACTATCTAATTGTTTATCCTTAGTAGCCTCTCTTACCGGGAAATGTCTCCTAGTGTTTCCATGGTAGCTTGCTACTGCTCCGGAACACTTAGGCTGGCCGGCATGTGTCCTTCTTCGTTCCTATGTGTGCCCCTCGGAGAAATGTCACGCGATGAACACCGGAGTCCTGTTAGCCCGCTACAGCCCGGTTCACCGGAGTCCTGTTAGCCCAGTGTTACAGCCTGGATTCACTCGCTGATGACCGACACGTTCGATGCTGGGTCATGGATGCCTGTCCCTGTAAGTTAGTGCCACTTTGGGTTTACGACTAGCCATGTCAGCCCGGGCTCCTTATCATATGGATGCTAGCGACACTATCATATACGTGTGCCAAAAGGCGCAAACGGTCCCGGGCAAAGGTAAGATGACACCCGTGGGGATACCATGCATGAGGCCGCAAAGTGGTATGAGGTGTTACATGCTAGATCGATGTGGCATTGAGTCGGGGTCCGGACACAGAAGACGGGGGGCCATCTGCTTTGTACCTCGGGGATCCGTGGTGTAAAACCACTCCCGTTGCCATAAGTCGGACGCCTCCGGGAAGGAACCTTTGGCCATAGGGCATCGGCGCCTTTGCTTATTATAGCACCTCTGCACTCTGAGTGTCGCCCATCGATCATCTTCGGCTTCACATTGAAGGTCTTGAGCCATAAACCGAAGTGTGGGGTGGTGTGGAGGAAGGCCTCACACACGACGATAAACGACGAGATGTGAAGGATGGATTCTGGAGCTAGATCATGGAAATCTAGCCCGTAATAGAACATGAGCCCTCTCACAAAGGGATCAAGACTAAAACCTAGCCCTCGGAGGAAGTCGGAAACAAGTACGACACTCTCTTTAGGTTCGTGAGTGGGGATGACCTGCCCTTGAGCAGGCACCCTGTGCGGGATTTCGGCGGTGAGATACCTAGCCTCCCTAAGCTTCTTAATGTCCTCCTCTGTGACAGAGGAGGCCATCCACTGGCCTTGAAGTTTGGATCCGGACATGGTTGAAGGTTCGAAGCGCTTAGCCTGAGCATTGGGTGTTGGAACTCGAGGTGGAGGAAGGGAAAGATCGAGCATGGGGAGAAAAGGACAGGTCTTGGTCCCTTTATAAAGAGGGTGAATATCAAGCGTCCTTCGTGTAGCCGTTTGGAACTTGCGTAAAATCAAGGAGTCATACTAACAAAGCACGGTTGGGTTACCCACACCCGTATTCATGAGAATCCCGTGATAAGGGGAACATGATCTCTGCTTCGACAAGACGTGCCTATAAAATCGCCTCGCGACGCGTGTAGTAGCAGGCTGGGAAAAACGGTTCATAATAGCCGGGCCGTGGCGTGACATCACGCTATTAAAAGTTGTCAGCAGATTAGATTTGTGGAATATTGTACTCTCTACGGTGGTATGTGGTATTTGTTTTGCAGAGCCGGACACGATCCTTGTGTTCAAAATCTTCTATGGAGTATTCGAAGAAGGAACCCGCCTTGCAATGCCAAAGACAATATGCGCGCCGGACTCATCGTCATTGAAGCCTGGTACAGGGGCTACTGAGGGAGTCCTGGATTAGGGGGTCCTCGGACAGCTGGACAATATACTTTGGCCGGACTGTTGGACTATGAAGATACAAGATTGAAGACTTTGTCCCGTGTCCGGGTGGGACTCTCCTTTGCATGGAACGCAAGCTTGGCAATTCATATATGTAGATTTCCTTCTCTGTAACCGACTCTGTGTAACCCTATCCCCCTCCAGTGTCTATATAAATCGGAGGGTTTAGTCCGTATGACAACAACAACAATCATAATCATAGGCTAGCTTCTAGGGTTTAGCCTCTATGATCTCGTGGTAGATCAACTCTTGTAATACTCATATCATCAAGATCAATCAAGCCGGAAGTAGGGTATTACCTCCATCGAGAGGGCCCGAACCTGGGTAAACATCGTGTCCCCCGCGTCCTGTTACCATTAGCCTTAGACGCACAGTTCGGGACCCCCAACCCGAGATCCGCCGGTTTTGACACCGACAGTCGTTGCTTATACAAATCCCCCTGAAGCAACCTTCCATTGCAACCCGATTCTAGCTGGCTATGCTCGTGTTGTGGTTGATGAAGTGGTGGCACAATATTCGGGGCTAGAGCTTGACATTCCTGGAGGTGACGATGAGCATACACTAGGAGAGGCCATACATCGTATCATTCTATGGAGAAAGGATTTCATCATCTTTCAATGGCCACCGACACGTGTCAGCCGACTCCTCCTCCAAGTCCACCACTGCGTCAGTAGACTCCCGCTCCTCCAAGTCAGCCATCGCCTCTGTAGAGTCCTGCTCCTCCAAGTCCGCCAACGTGTCAGCCCACTCCTCGTCCTCCAAGTCCGGCACAGCATCATCCCACTCCTCCTCCAAGGCCGACACCACGTCAGCATAGTACTCCTCCTCCAAGTTAGGCATCACGTCAGCCGTCTCTGTTGCCTCAGCGGGATCCGCCGCCTAAACAACAGCGGAAGAGAGCCGCCGCAGCCATGGCGGCAAGTGGTACAAGTACATGAGGCAAGAGATACCAATTTGGTTCAAGCCTCGCGCCTCTTCCAAAAATGCCTTACGACATGACCGACGAGGAAAACAAAGTCGAATGAAGGGCCCAATTGGACGCCCATTTTGGACCGAAACCGCCACCGCCGCCAAAGGAGAAAGTGCCTGAGCATGTCGTTGACCACTTTATTCGTATGGCTAAAGCACTAGCTCCCAAGCCTATTGACTCAGACTATGAGCGCCAAATTAGGAAGGCATATCAAGCACAAAAAAAAAGAGTCGAGCTCGAGCTCGAGCCAAGCAGCTGCCAAAAAAGCGGGAAAACTGTTCCCCAGCTGGGAGAACAGGCGGTGCAATCAATCCCCCTGCTCATTGTACCAACATGCATGAGTACCGACACGGCCATTCATCTGGTAATTACCGACGATCATAGAAGGCAGGCTGCAGAGATCGGATGCACTATAGAACAACTCCTAGAGATCGAGCCCATGGAAAAGTTTACAGAGCAGGAACTAAAATGGAAATATGCCCGCGGCGAACCTCTGGTCAAGCCTGAGGAGGTCAAGAAGCTCTCAACAAGAATGTATGAATTGCATAAATGGTACATGAAAATTGCCATGACTACCAATCGAGAGTCCCTCATGGTGAAAGTCAAGCCAGAGCATTACTACCATGAGAATGGTCTGTATATTGAGTTTACAGAACTGTTTCAGTTATTCAGTCAAGATGTACTCGACAAATCTATCATCAGTTGCTATTGTCTGTAAGTGATTTCTTTCTATAATTTAAGTCTCAAGCTAGCTGTAGTGCTTGTTGATCATTACCTGTAATTATCCTCACTATATTCTTTTCTATGGTATTATGCAGAATAAAGATCTAGGAAATGAAAAAATCTGGATGCTATGGCATTGAGTTCATTGACCCAAATACCATTAATCAAGAGACATGGACGCTGAATGGGAATGATAAGACACAGAGAAAATCTTGCTAGAGTTCTTGAAGCGCCTAAATACCAATCGAGATATACTACTTCCTTACAACTTCGGGTGAGTCACACTTTCTTGTACTACAAATTCTGTTTTTGCTTACTAGCTAGATGTTATAAGTGTATAGGGTTTAGGGTAGTTCATGAGTGTTATTCACATGCCCGCTTAATTTATACATGGAAACGTGTGCACATGTAGTTTCCACTGGATCTTGTTAATCATTCAAGTTGACGATGAAAGAGTTGAAGTACTAGACTCACTACTTAAACCAGTTACTTAGTATGAAATCGTGAAGGGGATGATCAACAGGTAATTTCAATCGATCATTATCGAACTATATGTCGGCCACTTTAGTTCGTCATTTCCTGATATCAACTAATTAATAACTCCTTTATTCATTTTCTTTGCCGGCGGGCAAGGCTTGGGAAAAGTTCATCAAATAGGTTGATGGCCCATGGAAACAAAAGCTGATATGGCGTTGACCCAAGGTAATTAATTAAGTAGCACTAGCTAGCTAGCTAACATCTCTTTAATTCTAGTTTTATTACCATTAATTATCATGCTTAATTAATTATTATCCGATTGAATTCTATTCTCGTAAAGGCCCTGAAGCAGCCGTCGAGGACTGATTTATGTGCATACTATGTTTGCAAGAACATTCGCATGATGATGTCCGAAAGGAGCCGAACTGATAGAGAGCAATGGATACGTTTGCCAGAACACTATTCACAATTTTTACATCATTATCTAATATATACACACACAACTAATACATGCATATAGATCTCCTTTAAAGATGAAGGAGATGCGGGATAAGCTCCTACCAACGGATCGCGTACGAGCAATTCAAGAGAAAAAAGCGGGGTTTTTT
>NC_041389.1:131541939-131662272 GCF_002162155.2 Triticum dicoccoides
GTAAAATACCAGCAAATGAAAAAAATTAAATGGAAAACACAAAACTAAAGAAAAAATAAATCATAAACCCAAAAAACCCTAAACCTTTTAGTCCCGGTTGGTGTTACCAATCGGGACTAAAAGCCCCCGGCCCCCCGGTGCATGCTCGTGCCACGTGGTGGCCCTTTAGTGGCGGTTCGTGTTGAACCGGGAGGGGGACCTTTAGTCTCAACCCTTTAGTGCCGGTTCCAGAACCGGCACTAAAGGGCCTCACGAACAGGCACTATAGCCCTTTTCTGCACTAGTGAAGTGGCGCCCCCTGCCATATTTAACCAAGAGAGAAGAAAAGGGGGAGAGAGAAGGAAGTGGGAATCCTAATCCACACTTTCCTTCCCCTTTCCTTTCCCTACTAAGGCCGGCCCATATGGGGGGGTGCACCAGCCCCTTATAGCTAGTGCATTTCCCCTCTTGGCTCATAAGGCCCATATCTCTTTGCCGGGGGTGCCAGGAACCCCTTTCAGTGACCTGATAAGTACCCGGTACCCCCCGAAACACTTCTGGTATCCGAATACCATCATCCTATATATCAATCTTTAACTCTCGACCACTTCGAGACTCCTCGTCATGTCCGTGATCTCATCCAGGACTCCGAACAACATTTGGTCATCAAATCACATAACTCATAAAATAATATATCATCATCGAACGTTAAGCATGCGGACCCTGCGGGTTCGAGAACTATGTAGACATGACCGAGACACCTCTTCGGTCAATAGCCAATAGTGAAACCTAGATGCCCATATTGGCTCCTACATATTCAACGAAGATCTTTATCGGTCGAACCGTTATAACAACATACGTAATTCATGTTGTCCATCGGTATATTACTTGCCCGAGATTCGATCATTGGTATCTTCATACCTAGTTAAATCTCGTTACCGGCAAGTCTTTTTACTCGTTCCATAATACATCACCTCGTGACTAACTCCTTAATCGTTTGCTTGCAAGCTTATGATGTGTATTACCAAGAGGGCCCAGAGATACCTCGTCATTGCTGGGAGTGATAAATCCTAATCTCGATCTATGCCAACTCAACAAACGCCTTCGGAGATACCTGTAGAACATCTTTATGATCACCCAGTTGAGTTGTGATGTTTGATAGCACACAAGGTATTCCTCCGGTATACTGGTGTTGCATAATCTCATAGTCGAAGGAATATGTATTTGACATGAAGAAATCATTAGCAATAAAACTGAACGATCATTATGCTAAGCTAACGGATGGGTCTTGTCCATCACATCATTCTCCTAATGATGTGATCCCGTTATCAAATGACAACACATGTCTATGGTTAGGAAACCTTAAACATCTTTGATCAACGAGCTAGTCTAGTAGAGGCTTACTAGGGACACAATATTTGTTTATGTATTCACACATGTATTTAAGTTTTAGATCAATACAATTCTAGCATGAATAATAAACCTTAATCATGAATAAGGAAATATAAAGTAACAACTTTATTATTTCCTCTAGGGCATTTTCCTTCAGTCTCCCACTTGCACTAGAGTCAATAATCTAGTTCACATCGTCATGTGATTAACACCCATAGTTCACATCCCACGTGACCAATACCAATGCAAGAGCAGCCATTGCTAGAACAGCTTGATTGGTTTTCTACCACCTCAGATTGGATTTCTATCTATCCCAAACCTGTCGTTCTACCCTTGGCAAAAATGTCGTCTGATCATGTCCCCTGCGTGATTTCAATTGACACCAATATACCTAAATCCAGAGTCTTCAGGTTTGAGAATTACTGGGTGGACATGCTAGGGTTTTTGGACTGTGTCAAGCTTTCTTGGAACCAGCCAGTGTTTGCTGATTTGTCTCCTTCTGCTGTCCTGACAACCAAGTTTAAGCGTCTGCGTTCTGCCCTCAAGGCTTGGAGCAAGAACCTATCGTTCCTTAAACGCTTGACTATGGATTTTTCCCGAGTTATTTTATTCTTTGATGACCTGGAAGAGTTGAGGCCTCTCACCACACCTGAATTTAACTTTCGGAAGATTGTTAAATTACACCATGAGAATCTGCTTCGAATACACTACATTTATTGGAAGCAGAGGTGTACAATCCATTATATTAAGGTGGGAGAGGAGAATTCTAAGTTTTTTCATGCAATGGCTTTTGAACGTCTGCGCAGAAATATGATTGCTAGCCTCTCTGTTGCAGGTGCTGACCCAGTTTCTGATCATTCCCAAATGGCGGGAATCCTTTGGTCCTCTTTTAAAAAATGAATGGGCCACGCCCAAGGCATCAATATGGGCTTTGATTTGCCCGTTCTTATTCAACCTATTGAGGGCCTGAGCAGTCTGTCTGCAGCGTTTTCTGCTGAAGAAATCAACACTGTCCTTAAAGAATTGCCGACTGATCGAGCTCCAGGGCCGGATGGCTTTAATGGTCTTTTTGTTAAGAAGTGTTGGCCCATCATTGAGAAGGATTTTTTGGCTCTCATTCAGGGGTTTTATGATGGGAGGCTATCTTTGGAAAATATTAATGGATCCCTTATTACCTTAATTCCAAAGAAGTTATCTCCTGAAGGACCTGAGGATTTTAGACCAATCTCTCTCACTAACACATGCCTCAAGTTCCTTACTAAGCTTTTGGCAAATAGGCTTCAGAAGGTCATTCTGCAATGCATCCATAAGAATCAATATGGGTTTCTGAAGAGCAGAGCCATTCAGGACTTCCTAGCTTGGGCTTTTGAATATATACACCAATGCAATCAATCAAAAAGGCCAACTATCATTTTGAAGTTGGATTTTGCCAAAGCTTTTGACACAGTGGAGCATGATCTCATCTTGCAAGTTCTTCAGCACAAAGGTTTTGATGCCAAATGGATTTCTTGGATTAGAGAGATTCTCTCCTCAGGATCATCATCTGTTTTGCTTAATGGGGTGCCTGGCAAACAGTTCAAATGTAAATGTGGGGTCAGGCAAGGGGATCCTCTATCCCCTCTTTTATTTGCCATAGCTGCTGATTTACTTCAATCAGTGGTCAATGACATGCTAGCTAAGGGAGTTCTAACACTTCCAATCCCATCTCAGGACCCTGATTTTCCTATCATACAGTATGCTGATGACACAATAATTATCCTTTCTGCAGCAGAGGACCAGTTGGTAGCTCTCAAGAACATGCTCCATGTTTTTCAACAGTCTACTGGCCTTAAGGTTAATTTTGCAAAATCTTCAATGGTGCCACTAAATGTTGATCCCACTGAGGCATAGAGGTTGTCTTCCATCCTGGGATGTAAGCTTGAACAGTTACCTTTCACATATCTGGGTTTGCCACTTGGTACAACAAAGCCTAGAATCATTGATTTCATGCCCCTAGTGGATAGTGTTGAAAGAAGACTGTCTGTTAGCTCTGCCATGCTCAACCAAGGATCCAGGTTGCAATTGCTCACAATTGGATAGGATTTTCAGGCAGTGTTTGTGGAGAGGAAATTCTGATGTGCCTCAGCAGTCTCTAGCTGCCTGGGATTTAGTTTGTAGACCAAAGGATAAGGGAGGTCTTGGCATCCTAAACCTCAATGTCCAGAACCAAGGTCTGCTTCTCAAGCAAATGCATAAGTTCTATAACAAGCAGCAGGTTCCTTGGGTCCAATTGATTTGGGATAGTTATTATGATGGAGTTGTGCCCCATGCAACAGTCCTAACTGGATCATTTTGGTGGAAAGACATTATCAAGCTTGCTGACACATATAGGTCAATTGCTTCAGTGCAAATTAATATGGGTGATTCTGCTCTCTTTTGGCTGGATGCTTGGCATGTAGGTGGCTCTTCAAGGCCACTTAGCCTGAGATTACCAAGGCTTTTCTCTTTTGTTTTGGATGATAAGGTTTCTGTCAGGGAGTTTTTACAAACTCAGGATTTGTACTCCATGTTTCATCTGCCAATTTCTCAACAGGCAGCAGCTGAATTGGAAACCATGGAAGGATGGTTATTCAATCTCCAGAGATATCCAACATTGCCTGATGTTTGGATTTGGCCTGGTAAATCTGGAAATTTTTCTGCAAAGAGCTTCTATGACATCATGCATACACACCTCCCCACTATTCAACCTTGCAGGTGGCTTTGGTAGAGCAGATGTACTATGAAAATTAAGGTTTTTGGCTGGCTTCTATTTTTTGATAGGCTCAACACAAAGGACATGCTGGTCCGCAGGCACTGAAGATCCCCTACGGCCGATAATCTATGTGTCATTTGTAATGCGTTTGTTTGGGAGGACAGGGCTCATCTCTTCTTTGGATGTAATTTCAGTGCCATAGTTTGGAACTACCTGCAGATCAATTGGTCACATGGTTCTACTATTCAGCAATCTATATCTCAAGCAAGGCAGAGATTTGGGCATCCTTTATTCTTTGAATTTATGCTCACAGCTGCTTGGAATATTTGGATTCTCATAAATGGGAGAACCTTCAGGGGAGTTCAGGCTACTTTTGCTGCCTGGAGGGGCAGTTTTGTACATGATATCCTTCTCCTGTCACATAGGTTTAAGGATAGCTCTAAGTCTAGGCTTGTAGATTGGGTTAACTCCCTCATGTAATTGTAAGTACTTCTTAACCTTTAGTTTAGGGTTGTAATCTTTACCTTTCTCTGTACAGTTTGTTTCTTTGAGACTGCAATCAAGGGTTGTGGGGTTTTTACCCTACAGTAAATATTCAAAAAAAACACCAAAGAGTTTACTAGAGTCAATAACCTAGTTCACATCGCTATGTTCTTAACACGCAAAGAGTACAAAGGTGTGATCATGTTTTGCTTGAGAGAGAGGTTTAGTCAACGGGTCTGCCACATTCAAATATGTATGTATTTTGCAAATTTCTATATCTACAATGCTCTGCATGGAGCTACTCTAGCTAATTGCTCCCACTTTCAATATGTATCAAGATTGAGACTCGGAGTCATCTGGATCGGTGCAAAAGCTTGCATTGATGTAACTCTTTAAGACAAACTATTTATCACCTCCATAGCCAAGAAATATTTCCTTAGTCCTCTAAGGATAATTTTGACCGCTGTCTAGTGATCTACTCCTAGATCACTATTGTACCCCCTTGCCAAATTCATGGCAAGGTACACAACAGGTTTGGTACACAACATGGCATACTTTATAGAACCTATGGTTGAGGCATAGGGAATGACTTTCATTCTCTCTCTATATTCTGATGTGGTCGGGCTTTGAGTCTTACTCAACTTCACACCTTACAATATAGTCTAGAACTCCTTCTTTGACTGATCCATTTTGAACTCCTACAAAATCTTGTCAAGGTATGTATTCATCGAAAATCTTATCAAGCATCTTGATCTATCTCTATAGATCTTGATGTCCAATATGTAAGCACCTTCACCGAGGTCTTTCATTGGAAAAATCTTATTCAAGTATCCTTTTATGCTATCCAGAAATTTTGTATCATTTTCAATCATCAATATGTCATCCGCATATAATATCATAAATGATACAGAGCTCCCACTCACTTTCTTGTAAATATAGGTTGCACCATAAGTCTGTATAAACCATATGCTTTGATCACCTCATCAAAGTGTATATTCCAACTCCGAGATGCTTGCACCAGTCCATAGATGGATTGCTGGAGCATGCACACTCTGTTAGCACCTTTAGGATCGACAAAACCTTCTGGTTGCATCATATAACTCTTCTTTAAGAAATCCATTAAGGAATACAGTTTTGACGTCCATTTGCCAGATCTCGTAATCATAAAATGCGGCAATTCATGATTTGGACAGACTTAAGCATCGCTACAGGTGAGAAAGTCCCATCGTAATCAACTCCTTGAACTTGTCAAAAACCTTTCACGACAAGTCGAGCTTTGTAGACAGTAACATTACCATCAGCGTCAATCTTCTTCTTGAAGATCCATTTATTCTCAATGGCTTGCCGATCATTGGGCCAGTCCACCAAAGTCCACACTTTGTTCTCATACATGGATCCTATCTCAGACTTCATGGCCTCAAGCCATCATAGCTTCTTCATAGTTCGTAGGTTAGCCATGGTCTAATAACATGACTTCCAGGACAGGATTACCGTACCACTCTGGTGTAGAACATGCTTTGTTCGACCTATGAAGTCTAGTAGTAACTTGATCCAAAGTTTCATGATCATCATTATTAGCTTCCTCTCTAGTTGGTGTAGGCATCACGGGAACGGATTTCTCTGATGTGCTACTCTCCAATTCGAGAGAAGGTATAATTACCTCATCAAGTTCTACTTTCCTCCCAATCACTTCTTTCGAGAGAAACTCCTTCTCTAGAGAGGACCCATTCTTAGCGAAAAAAAATATTGCCTTTGGATCTATGGTAGAAGGTGTACCCAATAGTTTCTTTAGGGTATCCTATTAAGAGGCACTTCTCTGATTTAGTTTCGAGCTTATCATCCTGAAGCCTTTTGACATAAGCATCACATCCCCAAACTTTAAGAAACGACAGCTTATGTTTCTTGCCAAACCATAGTTCATACGGTGTCGTGTCAATGGATTTAGACGGTGCCCTATTTAACATGAATGCGGCTGTCTTTAATGCATAACCCCAAAATGATAGTGGTAAATCGGTAAGAGATATCATAGATCGTACCATATCTAATAAAGTACGGTTACGACGATCGGACACACCATTATGCTATGGTGTCCCAGGTGGCGTGAGTTGTGAAACAATTACACATTGTTTTAAATGAAGGCCATACTCGTAACTCAAATATTCGCCTCCATGATCAGACTGTAGAAACTTTATTTTCTTGTTATGATGATTCTCCACTTCACTCTGAAATTCTTTGAACTTCTCAAATGTTTCATACTTGTGTTTCATTTAGTAGATATACCCATACTTACTCAAATCATCTGTGAAGGTCAGAAAATAATGATACCCGCCATGTGCTTCAACACACATCAAACCGCATACATCGGTATGTATTATTTCCAATAAGTCATTAGCTCGCTCCATTGTTCCAAAGAATGGAGTTTTAGTCATCTTGCCTATGAGGCATAGTTCACAAGTATCAAATGATTCATAATCAAGTGATTCCAAAAGTCCATCCGCATGGAGTTTCTTCATGCGCTTTACACCAATATGACCTAAACGGCACTGCCACAAATATGTTGCACTATCATTATCAACTTTGCATCTTTTGGCATCAATATTATGAATATGTGTATCACTACAATCGAGATTCAATAAACCTTTTACATTGGGTGTATGACCATAGAAGGTTTTATTCATGTAAACATAACAACAATTATTCTCTGACTTAAATGAATAACAGTATCGCAATAAACATGATCCAATCATATTCATGCTCAACGCAAACACCAAATAACATTTATTTAGGTCCAACACTAATCCCGAAGGTAGAGGGAGTGTGCGATGGTGATATTATCAACCTTGGAATCACCTCCAACACGCATCGTCACCTCGCCCTTAACTAGTCTCTATTCATTTTGCAACTCATGTTTCGAGTTACTAATCTTAGCAACTGAACCGATATCAAATACCTAGGGGCTACTATGAACAGTAGTAAAGAACACATCAATAACATGTATATCAAATATACCTTTGTTCACTTTTCCATCCTTCTTATCCGCCAAGTACTTGGGGCAGTTCCGCTTCCAGTAACCATTTCCTTTGTAGTACAAGCACTCAGTTTCTGGCTTGGGTCTAGCTTTGGGTTTCTTCATGGGAGCGGCAACTTGTTTGCCATTCTTCTTGAAGTTCCCTTTCTTTCCCTTTTTCCCCTTTTCTAGAAACTAGTGGTCTTGTTAACCATCAACATTTGATGCTCTTTCTTGATTTCTACCTTTGCTGATTTTAGCATCGGGAAGAGCTCGGGAATTGTTTTCGTCATCCCTTGCATATTATAGTTCATCACGAACTTCTAGTAGATTGGTAATAGTGACTAAAGAACTCTGTCAATCACTATCTTATCTGGAAGATTAACTCCCACTTTATTCAAGTGATTGTACTACCTAGACATTCTGAGCATATGCTCACTAGCTGAGCTATTCTCCTCTATCTTGTAGGCAAAGTACTTGTCAGAGGTCTCATACCTCTCGACACAGGCATGAGTCTGAAATACCAATTTTAGCTCTTGGAACATCTCATATGTTCCATGGCGTTCAAAACGTCTTTGAAGCCCTGTTTCTAAGCCGTAAAGCATGGCGCACTAAACTATCAAGTAGTCATCATATTGAGCTTGTCAAACGTTCATAACGTCTGCATCAGCTCCTGCAACAGGTGTGTCACCTAGCGGTGCATCAAGAACATAATTCTTCTGTGCATCAATGAGGATAATCCTCAAGTTACAGACCCAGTCCGTGTAGTTGCTACTATCATCTTTCAACTTAGTTTTCTCTAGGAACATATCAAAAAGAAATGGGGAGCTACATCGTGAGCTATTGATCTACAACATAATTTGCAAATACTATCAGGACTAAGTTCGTGATAAATTAAGTTAAATTAATCATATTACTAATGAACTCCCACTTAAATTAACATCCCTCAAGTTATCTAAGTGATACATGATCCAAATCAACTAACCCATGTCCGATCATCGCGTGAGATGGGGTAGTCATCAATGGTGAACATCTCTATGTTGATCATATCTACTATATGATTCATGTTCGACCTTTTGGTCTCCAGTGTTTCGAGGCCATGTCTGTACATGCTAGGCTCGTCAAGTTTAACCCAAGTATTCTGCATGTGTAAAACTGTCTTACACCTGTTGTATGTGAACGTAGAGTCTATCACACCCGATCATCACGTGGTGTCTCAAAACGATGAACTTTCGCAACGGTGCATACTTGGGGAGAACACTTATATCTTGAAATTTAGTGAATGGGTCATCTTATAATGCTACCGTCGTTCTAAGAAAAATAATATGCATAAAAGATAAACATCACATGCAATCAAAATATGTGACATGATATGGCCATCATCATCTTGTGCTTTTGATCTCCATCTCCAAAGCAACATCATGATCTCCATCATCACCGACTCGACACCTTGATCTCCATCGTTGCGTCGTGGTCATCTCACCAACTATTGCTAATGCATAGCGATAAAGTAAAGCAATTACATGGCGTTTACATTTCATACAATAAAGAGATAACCATAAGGATCCTGCAGGTTGCCGATAAATTTACAAAACATGACATCTCATACAACAACGTATATCACATCATGTCTTGACCATATCACATCACAACATGCCCTGCAAAAACAAGTTAGACATCCTCTAGTTTGTTGTTGCAAGTTTTATGTTGCTGCTATAGGCTTCTAGCAAGAACTGTTCGTACCTATGGCAAAAACCACAATGGTGATTCATCAAGTTTGTTGTTTAAACCTTCTTCAAGGACGGGCCGCAGTCAAATTCAATTCAACTAAAGTAGGAGAAACAGACACCCGCCAGCCACCTTTATGCAAAACTAGTTGCATGTTTGTCCGTGGAACTGGTCTCATGTACGTGGACATGTAAGGTTGGTCTGGGCCGCTTCATCCCACAATCCCGTCGAATCAAAATAAGACGTTGGTTGTAAGCAGTATGACTATCACCGCCCACAACTCTTTGTGTTCTACTCGTGCATATCATCTACGCATAGACCTGGCTCGGATGCCACTAATGGGAATCGTTGCATGGAAAACAAAAGGAAATTCTACGCACACGCAATGATCTATCCATGGAGATGCATATCAACGAGGGGGAGAGTGTGACTGTGTACCCTCGTAGACCGTAAGCAGAAGCGTTTCACAACAGTGTCGATGTAGTCAAACTTTCTTCGTGATCCAACTGATCAAGTACCGAATGCATGGCACCTCTGTGTTCTGCACACGTTCATCTCGGTGATGTCACTCGCCTTCTTGATCCAGCAAGATGTCGAGGTAGTAGATGAGTCTCGTCAGCACGACGGCGTGGTGACGGTGATGGTGAAGTGATCTCCGCAGGGCTTCGTGTAAGCACTACGAAAATATGACCGGGGATGTAAACGGTGGAGGCGGGCACCACACACGGCTAGGCAATTGTCTGGTGTGTGCTAGGGCGCCTGATGACCCACAAGTGGAGGGGATCTATCGTAGTACTTTTGATAAGTAAGAGTGTCAAACCCAACGACAAGCAGAAGGAAATGATAAGCGGCTTTTAGTAAGGTATTCTCTGCAAGCAGTGAAATTGTAGGTAACAGATAGTTTTGTGATGAGATAATTTGTAACGGGTAACAAGCAATGAAAGTAAATAAGGTGCAGCAAGGAGGCCCAATCCTTTTTGTAGCAAAGGACAAGCCTGTACAAGTTCTTATAATGAGAAAAGCGCTCCCGAGGACACATGGGAATTATCGTCAAGCTAGTTCTCATCACGCTCATATGATTCGCGTTCGTTACTTTGATAATTTGATATGTGGGTGGACCGGTGCTTGGGTACTGCCCTAAGCATCCCACTTATGATTAACCCCTATTGCAAGCATCCACAACTACAAAAGAAGTATTAACGTAAACCTAACTGAGGGAGTCCTGGACTAGGGGGTGTCTGGATAGCCAAACTATCATCATCGGCCGGACTCCAAGACTATGAAGATACAAGATTGAAGACTTCGTCCCGTGTCCGGATGGGACTTTCCTTGGCGTGGAAGGCAAGCTTGGCAATACGGATATGTATATCTCCTACCATTGTAACCGACTCTGTGTAACCCTAGCCTTCTCCGGTGTCTATATAAACCAGAGGGTTTTAGTCCGTAGGACAACAACAATTACAACAATCATACCATAGGCTAGCTTCTAGGGTTTAGCCTCCTTGATCTCGTGGTAGATCCACTCTTGTACTACCCATATCATCAATATCAATCAAGCAGGAGTAGGGTTTTACCTCCATCGAGAGGGCCCGAACCTGGGTAAAAACATCGTGTCCCTTGTCTCCTGTTACCATCCACCTAGACGCACAGTTCGGGACCCCCTACCCGAGATCCGCCGGTTTTGACACTGACATTGGTGCTTTCATTGAGAGTTCCTCTGTGCCGTCACGATCAGGAAGGATGCCTCTTCCCGTCTTTAAAGACGGTACCATTGCCAAAGGAGCTTTGGCCGCCGGCCAAACTATCCGGCTAGGTGGTTTTCTTATGACCGCCTGTTCGGCCGCCGCTTCGACGATGACCTCACGGGTCATCAAAAGCAATCTTCACGTCAACTCAGAATTCGCCGAGCAGCTGGACCCAATGGAGCTCTCTTCCGTAAACGAGCTCTTGGATCGCATCGCTGCCCTAGGAGTCGCTACAGACAACGATCAGATTGGGCTTAAAACCGATCTGAGAGAGATTAACTCTCCCCAGGTTACCCACCATGTTGCGGTGGTAGAGGAACGACGCGGCGACTCTTCTTCTGTATTAAAAACTAGTTATGTCCGGACTCCTGATCCCTCGATGCCGGATTTCCGCGGAGGGACGGACGTCAATCAAGTATTGAACCTAAAGTCAGGCAGTGGACCAGACACGTTGGACAACGTCCAGCAATCCGAGCTTCCAAATTCGGAAATTTTTCGGCCC
This sequence comes from Triticum dicoccoides, assembly GCF_002162155.2. NCBI lineage: Eukaryota > Viridiplantae > Streptophyta > Magnoliopsida > Poales > Poaceae > Triticum > Triticum dicoccoides. The sequence goes on from NC_041389.1 coordinate 131,553,507, forward strand.
TTGAGCCTTAAGTTGGGTAGGGCTCCGGCTTCAATCCCACCCTCCCACCCAAACATAAGAGATCTATCTCAAATCCGGCAAGAGCCCACGGATACAGTACATCATTACTGGGCCAGATTCCTCTTGGTTACGGACAGGATAAAGGACTGTCGTGAGGAAAGCGCAATCTCAATGTTCTGCAACAATTGCACGGACAAAGGAATCATTAACGCCGTAAGTCACTGCGAAATCACACGCTTCGCCGACCTGGCGTCCATAGTATGGAAGTATTGTGCGATGGAGAGCGTCTGGAAAACCGAAACTAAGTTTTGGGACAATCCGGCTCCGAACACAACCCTAGTCCGAAACAAAAGGGTGCATCATGCTCAGGCACCCGGGATAAAAACCAAAAAGCAAAAACCCCAAAAAGGGCACGGAACCGTACTGGAGGGATGGCTCAGCGGACCCTGTAAAATCCATAGTACAGAGGGCGCCACTCCAAGACACAGCCTTTGAGCATGTTGGATACTGCGGCAGGTTGCCAAAAGTGGCGAAGAGCTTCTAGCTCCAGAGAACCACCCCAACAGTACCAGTACGGTACTAACAGTCTTCGAGACTTTCGCATCAAATAATATGCGAAAACGAACAATCCGCAGCCTCGCCGAAGTCTACCAAGTAGCAACAACAAATCCATGGAGCGACATGGCTATCACCTTCAACGGCAGCGATGAACCTAAATTCCGAACAGCCCGAGCACCAGGCACATTGGTCCTCAATCCAATAGTGGACGGATTTTGTCTTACCAAGGTACTCATGGATGGCGGCAGCGGATTAAACCTCATCTATGAGGAAACTCTTCGAAAAATGGAAATAGACTGGAGCCGCATTGAGCGAAGCAGCACAACCTTTAGAGGAATAGTCCCTAGTCGGGAAGCACGCTGCACAGGAAAAATTACATTAGATGTGGTGTTCGGCTCGCTGGACAACTACAGGTCCGAGGAGGTCACGTTCCAAGTGGCCCCGTTCAGCAGTGGATATCACGCTCTATTAGGGCGAGAGGCATTCACAATTTTCCAAGCCATACCCCATTATGGGTACATGAAGCTTAAAATGCCCGGCCCCAATGGAATCATCACTCTTGTCAGTGATCCGGACATAGCACTCCACGCCAAAAACAAGACAGCCGCACTAGCCCTAGAGGCACTATCCGAAGCCCTAGCGGCAGAGGAACTCACTGCGCTGCGCTCCACGGTGAACAGGGACGATGTGATACTCGATAAGAGATCTAAGTCCACCTCTTTTAAACCAGCAGACGAAATGGTAAAATTCCAGGTCCATCCAACGGACCCCACAAAGACGGCCTCCATCGGGGCACAATTAAACCCTGATGTAGACGCCGCACTAAAAGAATTCCTTTAGGAAAATTGGGATATCTTTGCCTGGCACCCTTTAGATATGCCAGGAATCCCACGCAGGCTGGCAGAACACAGCCTAAACATCTTAAAAGGATTCAAGCCAGTCAAACAGGCTCTTCGGTGATTTTCCGAACCAAAAAGACAGGCAATGAGAGAGGAGCTAGCCAAACTATTGGAAGCCGGATTCATCAGAGATATAAAACATCCGGACTGGCTAGCGAACCTGGTAATGGTACCCAAAAAGGACAAATCCTGGCACCTATGTGTCGATTTTAAAGACCTTAACAAGGCTTTCCCAAAGGATCCTTTCCCCCTTCCCCGCATCGATCAAATCATTGATGCTACCGCAGGACACGATTCATTGTGCTTCGTCGACGCATACTCCGGATTCCATCAAATCAAGATGGCGGAGACAGACCAAGCCGCAACGGCATTCATTACTCCGTATGGACCATTCTGCTTCAACACAATGCCCTTCGGGCTCAAGAACGCCGGTGCAACATATCAGCGCATGATTCAGACATGTCTGGCAACCCAGATCGGCAAAACAGTAGAAGCATACGTAGACGATGTGGTCGTCAAGACCAAACACGTCGAAACCCTTGTAGATGATTTGTAGCTCACATTCGACAACCTCCGAGCATATGACATTAAGCTCAACCCGAAAAAATGCGTTTTCGGCGTACCAGCTGGAAAGCTCTTGGGCTTCATTGTATCCGGTGGAGGAATTGAAGCAAATCCAGCCAAGATCCGAGCTCTTTCACAATTGGATATCCCAAAAGACCTCAAACAAATACAAAAATTGACAGGATGCGTGGCGGCCCTAAGCCGCTTCATCTCCCGTTTGGGAGAAAAGGCATTGCCCCTCTATCGCCTCCTCAGGCGCACCGAACACTTTGAATGGACGGATGCTGCCACGGCCGGACTCGAAGAAATAAAGGCCGTATTGGTAACAAATCCAGTCCTGGCCGCGCCCAACTTGGGCGAACCAATGTTGTTATATATCACGGCAACACATCAAGTTGTAAGCGCGGTGCTCGTTGTCGAACGAGAAACAGAAGGGCACAAATTCCCTCTTCAAAAACCAGTGTACTACGTATCCACTATCTTAACTCCATGCAAGTCCCGGTACCCGCATTATCAAAAGATAGCGTACGCGGTGTTCATGGCATCCCGGAAGCTGCGAAACTACTTTCAAGAGTGTTCGATAACAGTGGCCTCCGAAGTACCCCTCAACGACATTATAAACAACCGTGACGCAACGGGCAGGATTGCAAAATGGGCCATCGAGCTCTTACCATTCGACATAACCTATAAACCACGGCGAGCTATAAAGTCGCAAGTCTTGGCTGACTTCATCGCTGAATGGACCGAAGCCGAACTCCCTAAAGAGTACGGCGCATACTCCAATTGGATCATGCATTTTGACGGCTCCAAAATGTTGGCCGGCTTGGAGGCTGGCGTCGTATTGACGTCCCCAACCGGAGATACAGTCCAATACGTACTTCAGATAATGTACACGGACTCCAACAATGCAGCCGAATATGAGGCCCTCCTACATGGTCTCCGGATGGCAATCTCCATGGGTATTCAACGCCTAGAGGTGCGCGGGGATTCAAACCTTGCAATAGCCCAAGTAAATGGAGACTTTGACGCCAAGGATCCGAAAATGGCAGCCTATCATAATGCTATCTTAAAAATGTCAGCTTGGTTTGAAGGACTCGAATTCCACCACGTAGCCCGGGATAATAACCAGGCAGCCGACGTGTTGGCACGCATCGGCGCAAAACGCGACGCCGTCCCTCCAAACATCTTCCTGGAGCGGCTCTTTAAGCCATCCGTATTGTTGGAAGAGGAGTCTGGAAATAACAACCCGGAAGCAACCGCATCACCCAACACAGAACAATCTGACATAATCGGCGGCTAAGCTAATGAAATAACACCTTCAGCCCACGAAATAATGGCAGTAATTGCCCCGTGGACAGAACCATTCCTAGCCTACTTAATTAGGCAGGAACTTCCCGAAGACCAAAATGAGGCCCGCTGCATCGTTCGGCGATCTAAATCCTACAAGGTCCATGAGGGAGAACTTTATAAGAAAAGCACAACCGGAGTCCTTCAAAGGTGCATCTCCGAAGAGGAAGGGCGAAACCTTCTGGCTGAAATTGACGCCGGACTAGGCGGACACCACGCTGCAGCCCGGGCCCTTGTAGGCAAGGCCTTCCGTACAGGATTTTATTGGCCGACGGCCCAGGCAGACGCTCAAGACTTAGTCCAGCGATGCGCCGGTTGTTAGCTCTTTGCTAATCAGAGCCACATGCCACCCACCACCCTCAAAACTATACCCATCACCTGGCCGTTCGCGGTCTGGGGGCTTGACGTGGTCGGACCCCTTAAAGGGGGAACCCACAAGCAAAAGTACCTATTGGTCATGGTGGACAGATTCACCAAATGGATAGAGGCCAAGCCAGTTAAAACGGCCGAATCCGGACCTGTGATAGACTTCATATCCGGGGTAGTACACCGCTATGGCGTCCCCCACAGCATCATCACCGATAACGGCACAAACTTCACAGCCGACGAGGTAAAACTCTGGTGCAAAAATATGGGCATCAAGCTCGACTACGCTTCAGTCTATCACCCTCAAACTAATGGTCAGGTCGAACGAGCAAATGGTCTAATCATGAGCGGCATCAAACCCAGGTTAGTGCGGTCCCTCACGGAATCTAACACGCACTGGGTAGAGGAGCTCGACTCCGTACTCTGGGGGCTGCAGACCACGCCAAATCATACTACCGGATTAACACCATTCTTTATGGTATACGGCGCAGAGGCAGTCTTGCCCTGCGATATAATTCATGACTCACCTCGATTGCGCATGTACGAAGAAAGAGAAGCCGAGTTGGATCGGCAGGACAGTTTGGACGCATTAGAGGAGGAGCGCAATGTGGCAAAGGCTCGTTCCGCATTCTATCAGCAGCAGGCTCGAAGATATCAAAGCAGAGAAGTACGGGCCAAAACTTACAATGTTGGCGAACTAGTTCTACGCCTGCCGGACAAGAAAAAGGACAAACTCAAGCCCAAATGGGAAGGTCCCTTCATCATCGACCAAGTCCTGACCGGCGGAGCATACCATCTGCGAAACGCATCGGACAACCGACCCGAACCGAACCCATGGAACGCAGCCCGCCTCCGAAGATTCTACGCCTAGCGCCGGACTCAGAGTTCGTCTCCTTCCTCCGTCCACATTTTATACTTTAGTTGTCTTTTGTTTATCTCTCTTCTCCTCCCTTTTTCATAGAGCCTTTGAGGGCTGATCTGCGCATTGTTCGCACACACTTGATGTGCTACCCGCACTCATTATACCTGGGGGCTTCTTTAACAGAAGCTTATTTATACGGGCTTTATGCCCAACACATGTGTCATACTTCCGCATGTACCTTTTATTCACCATTATATGCACCGATATGACTTAAGTTTTGGCCAAGCTGGGTTGCCTGGCTCCTGTGCTTACCTCTACGTTCCCAATTGTTCGGCTAGGAGGTAAAGGGAGCACCTCTGCGATTGTTACTGCCGGGTCAGCTGGATGTGTACCTCAGACTGGGTGAAGCCGAAAGCTAGCATTCTTAAGGGAATATTCGGTCGGTGACTTGAAAGATGATTTCTTATTTACTTACTTATCTGCCCCCAGATGCTTTTCTGCTCTTTTCGCAGTCCGGACATGCACTTTAGGGCATGCCTCCCAAGGAAAGGAACCCCTAACGGAACTATTCTCCCTGGAAGATGTTTCTTACTAACCATGTAATATAACATAACTAGTTGGGCACTTGTCTGATAAAGCACTAATGACCCCTACGCCTGGTCTCCATGCATGCCCCGGTTTTTTCATAACCGAGAGGGTATTCGAACACACTCCGGACTCTAGGGTCCCGAGGTTGAAGCGAAAAGGTCTGCAAAGACAAACGATCTACAATCCGGCTAGAAGGCATTTTACATGTCATTTTAAAATACATTGTCAAATTGACTGATTGTACTCGTCTTCAATCCCGTCTAACAGGCTGTCTAATTTACAGTCCCGTTGGGAATACTTAGCGGCCAACTCTATTTGGTCGTACATTAAGCTCACAGGGACCTCCTTCCCATCGGGCCCCACAGGTCCGACCTCGGCCATGTGGTTCGGATCCGCCCTCTTGTACCGCGTCTTCACAATAGCCCAGGCCTCCCTGGCGCCTTGACGGCAGGCTGATATCTTCCACAGACGGAAGCGCTGCCGTGCTCCCTTAAGCTTCTCTGCAAGCCCTCCAACGCCCTCGGGTAGGGAGACGGATGGCCATAAAGCCTGGGCGACGCCACTCATCGCCTGCCGAACACGTTCGTGCAGTTGCACCAGCTCGGGAAGTTGGTCACCCGTTGAACCAGGCATTTCCTCTGCAGGGCGACCTGTGAGCACACTTACAGACATATTTCTGTCAATCGACTTCCTCGCCGAACTCTTCTTTTCAAAAGAGTTTGCTCAAGCACTTACTATAAATGCCGCGACGAAGCCGCTGATTCTCCTTCACGGAGCCAGACAGCTGGGCCTGAACACCCTTTAGCTCTTCTCCCAGCTTGGTGTGGGCATCTTGGAGTTTGTTCCTCTCCTGTTGCACCTTCATAAGCACCCTCTCGCCGGCCTTCAGCTGGCGCAGTAGCTGTTGCTTGTCCGGATCAAGTCCGGCAACATCAGCAATATTATCGTCAGATTTATATGCACACCGCACACCGCCTATCTTTTTGAAATATGTGTTACCGGAGGGTGTCTCTGTGTCTCCTCCCGCGGCGGCTAGTGCGGCTTCAAGTTGGGCCTTGCACTCTTGAAGCTCCTGAGACAATTGGGCATTCTTCTCCGTAAGATCCTGCATATCAAATGATCCTTAAATCAGTTATTTTAACTACTTTAAGTCTCGGGGGCTACTGGCATATACAACTATTAAAATCCCTTACCCGTATGTCTTTTACATACTGCTCCGTGGCTCTGGTTAAACCATCTTGAGCGGCACGGAGGTGCGCGTCTCCCGCGTTAAAGGCATTCAACGCCTCCGGGGAGAAACACACGTCACGAAGAACTGTCCGGCGGGGCCTGTGATTCATGGCGCTCTCCACCTCAGACCTGGTGGCGGACAGCCTGTCGGCATCCTCCGTTGGAGGAGCATCCGGCTCGCGCCTTGCGCTCGCCTCCCCCTCTGGACCAGGTGTTGGAGCCTGGCTAGCGGAGGCTTGGTTGGCAACCTCTCCGGGCATAGTCCGGCAAGCACTCTTTCTCCTGGAAAAGTCATGAGCATCAATATACCTCACAGGGGCCTTTTTCTTTAAAAACGGTGGCATGCCATACCGTTGCGGCGACGTTTCAATTTGCACCGCATCCCTCTTCCGCCTGCTGGGCCGAACTGACCCTGGTTGGTCAGCCACCGCGGGATCAGCTTCCCCCCTCGAAGGCACCTCCTGCGAGACATCGTTGGTATGCGGTGGTCAGAAATAAGCATGGACGAAATGATGGTGTCAGGGCTCCGGTCATAGTTACCTAGGAAGCCGGAGATAAATCGGGGTAGTCAGCCATAATGGCGACTAGAGCATTGTCCATGCTAAGTTGATGGAACACCCCGTCAATCAGCTCCACCTTTATGTCCGGATCCTCTTCGGAGGCCGGATCAAGGGATCTTCCCGGATCCTCGGGTTGTGGAGCCGGACTGTGTATGCCCTCCACATCCCGGCGCAGTTCCTGTGTCGAAATCATGAAGTAAGACACTTAACTCTGAAAGCACGGATCGGATAGATAAACGTTCGCTTACCCAGCTCCGAGGGTTATTCATGGAGAATCCATTTAAAGGACTCGTTTGGAGGAAGTCCTCCTTCTCCCCCTTGTACAAGCCAGACAGGATCTTCACCAGATCGGCGGCCGATCCCGGCCCCTTGCGGCCATGACGGGTGGCGTCATTCTCCCCGTTGAAATCACACATGGGGTGGCCCCTATATTGGAGCGGCTGCACCCCTCGCATTATGCACGTGGCCATGACTCCGATCATGGTTAATCCAGAATGAGCCAGCAACCTTATCCGGCCCATCAGATAATGGACGCTCCTGTCATCTTCCCGTTGAGGGCTCCGCGGGCGCCAACTCAGGCGTTTCTTCAGCGGAGCGTTGCTGAACTCCGGGAGGCCGATCCGAACTGGGTCCAGCAGTGGAGCGTCTTCTATGTAAAACCATTCCGAGGGCCAGTCTTCGGATGCCTTCTTTGGGGTTCCGGATAGATATCCGGTCCCAGCGATGCGCCATATTTCGGCTCCGCCCACTTGATATATCGACCCCTCGTGAGAACGGGGTACGAGGCAAAACAATCTCTTCCACAGCGTGAAATGGGGCTCGATGCCCAAGAACAGCTCGCAAAGAGCTATGAAGCCTGCAATGTGCAGAATGGAGGCAGGCGTAAGGTGATGAAGCTGGAGTCCGTAGAACTCCAGAAGCCCCCGGAGAAACGGATGTATGGGAAATCCGAGCCCCCTTATTAAATATGGGACGAAGCACAACCGCTCTCCTTTGGAGGGACTGGGGGTGTTCTCCGCCTGCTTTCCACCTTTGTAGGTGGCCAGCCCGGCTCGAACCGGGACCATAAAGGCCGGAGGAAGATATCCCTCCGCTTGGAGCGTCACCAGCTCGTTGTGCGGGACTGAACATCTCCTCCAATCTCCTGGCTGAGGGCTGGGAGCGCAAGAGGAGGATCCGCGTCGACGATCCATGGTGGAGTGGATTTTTTTTCAGAAGCGCTCCGATGAGTACTCGCGGAAGGAGGGTGGTGTGATTTGGATCTAGACTCTTGCCCCTCTTATAGGCAGCTTATTCGCGCAGCTTGAGGGTAAAACGTAAAAATACCCTGGCCTTTCGCATTCGTGCGACACGTGGAAGAGGGCCATTATTGGGCGTGGAAGCCAAGGAGTGCAACATTTATAAGGAAGCCGGACACTATTCGGCAAGCACATGGAATTTCGAGGGGAACCCGCCTTGCAACGCCGAAGACAATATACGCGCCGGACTCGTCGTCATTGAAGCCTGGTTCGGGGGCTACTGAGGGAGTCCTGGACTAGGGGGTGTCCGGATAGCCGAACTATCATCATCGGCCGGACTACAAGACTATGAAGATACAAGATTGAAGACTTCGTCCCGTGTCCGGATGGGACTTTCCTTGGCGTGGAAGGGAAGCTTGGCAATACGGATATGTAGATCTCCTACCATTGTAACCGACTCTGTGTAACCCTAGCCCTCTCCGGTGTCTATATAAACCGGAGGGTTTTAGTCCGTAGGACAACAACAATTACAACAATCATACCATAGGCTAGCTTCTAGGGTTTAGCCTCCTTGATCTCATGGTAGATCCACTCTTGTACTACCCATATCATCAATATCAATCAAGCAGGAGTAGGGTTTTACCTCCATCGAGAGGGCCCAAACCTGGGTAAAAACATCGTGTCCCTTGTCTCCTGTTACCATCCGCCTAGACGCACAGTTCGGGACCCCCTACCCGAGATCCGCCGATTTTGACAACGACACTAACCATAACATGAAACATACGGATCCAAATCAGCCCCTTACGAAGCAACTTATAAACTAGGGTTTAAGCTTCTGTCACTCTAGCAACCCATCATCTACTTATTACTTCCCAATGCCTTCCTCTAGGCCCAAATAATGGTGAAGTGTCATGCAGTCAACGTTCACATAACACCACTAGAGGAGAGACAACATACATCTCATCAAAATATCGAACCAATACAAAATTCACATGACTACTAATAGCAAGACTTCACCCATGTCCTCAGGAACAAACGTAACTACTCACAAAGCATATTCATGTTCATAACCAGAGTAGTATTAATATGCATTAAGGATCTGAACATATGATCTTCCACCAAATAAACCAACTAGCATCAACTACAAGGAGTAATGAACACTACTAGCAACCCACAGGTACCAATCTGAGGTTTTGGTACAAAGATTGGATACAGGAGATGAACTAGGGTTTGAGAGGAGATGGTGTTGGTGAAGATGTTGATGGAGATTAACCCCCTCCTGATGAGAGGATCGATGGTGATGACGATGGTGATGATTTCCCCCTCCCGGAGGGAAGTTTCCCTGACAGAACAGCTCCGCCGGAGCCCTAGATTGGTTCCGCCAAGGTTCCGCCTCGTGGCAGCGGAGTTTCATGTCGTGAGCTTGCTTATGATTTTTTCCAGGGTAAAAAGCTTCATATAGCAGAAGATGGGCACCGGAGGGCTGCCAGAGGGCCCACGAGGCAGGGGGGCGCGTCCGGGGGGTAGGGCGCGCCCCCCACCCTCATGGCCAGGGTGTGGGCCCCCTCTGGTACTTCTTCCGTGGAATGTTTATCATTAATTCCAAAAATAACTTTCGTGGAGTTTCAGGACTTTTGGAGTTGTGCAGAATAGGTCTCCAATATTTGCTTCTTTTCCAGCCCAGAATCCCAACTGTTGGCATTCTCCCTCTTGATGTTAAACCTTGTAAAGTAAGAGAGGATAGCCATAAGTATTGTGACATAAGATGTAATAACTCCCATAGTGCAATAAATATCGATATAAAAGCATGATGCAAAATGAACGTATCAACTCCCCCAAGCTTAAACCTCGCTTGTCCTCAAGTGGAAGCCGATATCGAATAATATGTCCACATGTTTAGGGATAGAGGTGTCGATAAAAAAATACGGACATGAGGGCATCATGATCATTCTTATAATAGCAACATATATATATATATATATATATATATATATATATATATATATATATATATATATATATATTGTCATATGATTTCTTATGCTCAAGTAACAATCTATTCACAATGTCAAGTATGATTCAGAAACTTCATTGAAAACTAACAAACTATAATCTCAGTCATTGAAGCAATTACAATTTATCACAACATCGGAAAGAGTCAATAATAGAGCTTTTTAGTAGGTCCACATACTCAACTATCATTTAGTCTTCCACAATTGCTAACTCTCATGCAATTCTTATGGTTCTGGAGTTTTAATCGGACACAGAAAGATAGGGGCTTATTGTGTTGCCTCCCAACCTTTTACCTCAAGGGTAATGTCAACAATAATAGTTCATGCTAACTTACATCCAATTGGATATATATATCAGGATCTTTCCAACATGAGGTGCTTGCCAAAGGATAAAATGAAAAAGGGAAAGGTAAATATCACCTTGCCTCTTGCATAATGTACAAGATATAAATTAAAAGATAGGCCCTTCGCGGAGGGAAGCAGAGGTTGTCAAGTGATTTTGGGGTTGGATGCACGAAATCTTAATGCAAAAGAACGTCACTTTATATTGCCACTTGTGATATGAACCTTTATTATGCAGTCTGTCGCTTTTATTACTTCCATATCACAAGATCGTATAAAGCTTATTTTCTCCGCACTAATAAGTCATACATATTTAGAGATCAATTTTTATTGCCTGCAACATGACAACTTACTTGAAGGTCTTACTCAATCCATAGGTAGATATGGTGGACTCTCATGGCAAAACTGGGTTTAAGGATATTTGGAAGCACAAGTAGTATCTCTACTTGGTGCGAGGAATTTGGCTAGCATGAGGGGGAAAGGCAGGCTCAACATGTTTGAATGATCCATGACAATATACTTTAACTGAGATGTGAGAAAACATAAGCCATTACATTGTCTTCCTTGTCCAACATCAACTCTTTAGCATGACATACTTTAATGAGTGCTCACAATCATAAAAGATGTCAAAGATAGTGTATTTATATGTGAAAACCTCTCTTTCTTTATTACTTCCTATTAATTGCAACGATGACCAAAACTATGTTTGCCAACTCTCAACAACTTTTAATCATCATACTTTATATATGTGAAGTCATTACTATCCATAAGATCAATACGAACTCTTTCATTTCTTTTTGTTCTTTTATCCACTCAAGATCATGGTAAGATAGTAAAGCCCTTGACTCAACACTAATCTTTATTATATATAGCTCACGGACTCAATTACATAGAGGGATCACAAAGCAAAACTCAAAACTAATTCATACCAAAACTTTATTCTACTAGATCAAGATATTACCAAAAGGATCGAACTAAGTAAAGCGGTAAAGATAGGAGTGTGATGGTGATATGATACCGGGGCACTCCCCCAAGCTTGGCAGTTGCCAAGGGGAGTGCCCATACCCATGTGATTATGTCCTCGGAGGTGGTGAAGAGGGAGTTGTTGATGATGTAGGCTTGTTGAGGGAGTCCCGGATAAGGGGGTGTCCGGATAGCCGAACTATCATCTTTGGTCGGACTCCTAGACTATGAAGATACAAGATTGAAGACTTTGTCCCATGTCCGGATGGGACTTTCCCTGGCGTGGAAGGCAAGCTTGGCGATACGGATATGTAGATCTCCTACCATTGTAACCGACTCTGTGTAACCCTAACCCTCTTCAGTGTCTATATAAACCGGAGGGTTTTAGTCCGTAGGACGAACAACAATCATCATACCATAGGCTAGCTTCTAGGGTTTAGCCTCTTTGATCTTGTGGTAGATCTACTCTTGTACTACCCATATCATCAATATTAATCAAGCATGAGTAGGGTTTTACCTCCACCGAGAGGGCCCGAACCTGGGTAAAAACATTGTGTCCCTTGTCTCCTGTTACCATCCGCCTAGACGCACAGTTTGGGACCCCCTACCCGAGATCCACCGGTTTTGACACCGACATTGCTGCTTTCATTGAGAGTTCCTCTGTGTCGTCGCCATCAGGAAGGATGCCTCGTCCCGTCTTTAAAGGCGGCACCATTGCTAAAGGAGCTTTGGCCATCGGCCAAACTCTCCATCTAGGCGGTTTTCTCATGACCGCCTGTTCGACCGCCGCACCGACGATGACTTCTCGGGTCATCAAAAGCAATCTTCACGTTAACTTGGAACTTGCCGAGCACCTAAATCCGATGGAGCTCTCCTCCTTAAACAAGTGGATCGCATCGCTGCCTTGGGAGTCGCTACAGACTACGATCAGATTGGGCCTAAAACCAATCTGAGAGAGATCAACTCTCACCAGGCTACCCACCACGTTGCTGTGGTGGAGGAACAGTATGGCGCCCTTCTTCTATATTAAGGACGAGCTATGTCCGGATTCCCGACCCCTCCATGCCGGATTCCCGCGGAGGGATGGACGTCAATCAAGCCCTGAACCTAAAGTCAGGTAGCGGGCTAGATTCATTGGACAATATCCAAAAACCCAAGCTTCCAAGTTCGGAAACTTTTCGGCCCTTGAGTCTTAGATTGGACGGGGTTTGGAATTTAATTCCACCCGCCCACCCAAACATAAGCGATCTATCCCGAATCCGGCAAGAGCCCCTGAAACAGTACACCATTACTGGGCCAGATTCCTCCTAGTTATGGACAGGATAAAGGACTGCCGCGAGGAAGACGCAATCTCACTTTTCTGCAATAATTGCACGGACAAGGGAATCCTAAACGCCATAAGTCATCGTGAAATGAAACGCTTTGCCGACTTGGCGTCCATAGTACGAAAGTATTGTGCGATGGAGAGCGCCTGGAAAACAGAAACCAAATTTTGGGATAATCTGGCTCCGAATACAACCCTAGTCCGAAATAAAAGGGTGCATCATCGCCAGGCACCTGGGTTAAATACCAAAAAGCAAAAAACCCCTAAAGGGCACGGAACCGTACTGGAGGGATGGCTCAATGGACCCTACAAAATTCATAGTACAGAGGGCGCCACTCCAACTCATAGCCTTCGAGCATGTTGGATACTACGGCAGGTGGCCAAAAGTGGCGAAGAGCTTCTAGCTCCAAAGAACCAGCCCAGCAATACCAGTACGGTATTAACAGTCTTTGAGACTTTCGCATCAAATAATATGCGGAAACAAACACTCCGCAGGCTTGCCGAAGTCTACGAAGTAGCAACAATAAATCCATGGAGTGACACGGCTATTACCTTTAACGCCAGTGACGAACCTAAATTCCGAACAGCCCGAGCACCAGCCGCATTGGTCCTCAGTCCAATAGTGGACGGCTTTCGCCTTACCAAGGTACTCATGGATGGCGGCAGCGGATTAAACCTCATTTACGAGGAAACCCTTCGAAAAATGGAAATAGACTGGAGCCGCATTGAGCGAAGCAGCACAACCTTTAGAGGAATAATCCCTAGTCGAGAAGCACGCTGCACAGGAAAAATTACACTCGATGTGGTGTTCGGCTCGCCGGACAATTACAGGTCCGAGGAGGTCACATTCCAAGTGGCCCCGTTCAGCAGCGGATATCACGCTTTATTAGGGCAAGAGGCATTCACAATTTTTCAAGCTATACCCCATTACAGGTACATGAAGCTCAAAATGCCCGGGCCCAACGGAATCATCACTCTTGCTAGTGATCCGGACATAGCACTTCGCGCCGAAAATAAGACAGCCGCACTAGCCCTCGAGGCACTATCCGAAGCCCTAGCGGCCGAAGAACTCACTGCGCAGCGCTCCACGGTGAATAGGGACGATGTGATACTCGATAAGAGATCCAGGTCCACGTCTTTTAAGCCAGTGGACGAAATAGTCAAATTCCAAGTCCATCCAACGGACCCTACAAAGACGGCCTCCATTGGGGCACAGTTAAACCCTGATGAAGACGCCGCACTACGAGAATTCCTACGGGAAAATTGGGACATTTTTGCCTGGCACCCTTCAGACATGCCAGGAATCCCACGCCGGCTGGCCGAGCACAGCCTAAATATCCTAAAAGGATTTAAGCCAGTCAAACAGGCTCTTCGGCAATTTTCCGAACCCAAGAGACAGGCAATGGGAGAGGAGCTAGCCAAACTATTGGAAGCCGGATTCATCAGAGATATAAAACATCCGGACTAGCTAGCAAACCTGGTGATGGTACCAAAGAAGGATAAATCCTGGCGCCTATGTGTCGACTTCAAGGACCTTAACAAGGCTTGCCCAAAGGACCCCTTCCCCCTCCCCCGCATCGATCAAATTATCGACGCTAGCACCGGACACGATTCATTGTGCTTCCTCGACGCATACTCCGGCTACCACCAAATTAAGATGGCAGAGCCAGACCAAGCCGCAACGGCATTCATCACTCCATACGGCCCATTCTGCTTCAACACAATGCCCTTCGGGCTCAAAAACGCCGGCGCAACATATCAGCGCATGATTCAGACATGTCTGGCAAACCAGATCGGCAAAACAGTGGAGGCATACGTAGATGATGTGGTCGTCAAATCCAAGCATGTCGAAACTCTAGTAGACGACTTGAGGCTCACATTCAACAATCTCCGAACATACGACATTAAGCTGAATCTGGAAAAATGCGTCTTCGGCATACCAGCCGGAAAGCTCTTGGGCTTCATTGTATCCGGTAGAGGAATTGAAGCAAACCCAACCAAGATCCGAGCTCTGTCACAATTGGATATCCCAAAAGACCTCAAAAAAATAAAAAATTGACTGGATGCATGGCGGCTCTAAGCCACTTTATCTCCCGTTTGGGAGAAAAGGCATTACCCCTTTATCGCCTCCTCCGGTGCACTGAACACTTCGAGTGGACGGATGCTGCCACGGTCGGACTCAAAGAAATAAAAACCATATTGGCAACAAATCTGGTCCTGGCCGCGCCCAACATGGGGGAACCAATGTTATTATATATCGCGGCAACACATCAAGTTGTAAGCGCGGTGCTCGTCGTCGAACGAGAAACGGACGGATACAAGTTCCCCCTTCAAAAACCAGTTTACTACGTGTCCACTGTCCTAACTCCATGCAAGTCCCGGTATCCACATTATCAAAAGATAGCGTACGCGGTGTTCATGGCATCCCGGAAGCTGCGACACTACTTTCAAGAGTGTTCGATAACAGTAGCCTCCGAAGTACCTCTTAATGACATTATAAACAACCACGACGCGACTGGCCGGATTGCAAAATGGGCCATCGAGCTCCTCCCGTTCGACATAACCTACAAGCCACGGCGAGCTATTAAGTCGCAAGTTTTGGCCAACTTCGTCGCCGGATGGACTGAAGCTGAACTCCCTAAAGAGTACGGCGCATATTCCAATTGGATCATGCACTTCGACGGCTCCAAAATGTTGGCCGGCCTGGGGGCTGGCGTCGTCCTGACGTCCCCAACCGGACACACAGTTCAATATGTACTCCAGATATTGTACTCGGACTCCAACAACGCAGCCGAATACGAGGCCCTTCTACATGGCCTCCGGATGGCGATCTCCATGGGCATTAAACGCCTAGAGGTGCGCGGGGATTCAAACCTCGCGATATCCCAAATAAATGGAGACTTCGACGCAAAGGATCCGAAAATGGCAGCTTACCGTAACACCGTCCTAAAAATGTCAGCTTGGTTTGAAGGGCTTGAATTTCACCATATAGCCCGGGATAATAACCAGGCGGCGGACGTATTGGCATGCATTGGCGCAAAGCGCGATGTCGTCCCTCCCAATATCTTCCTAGAGCGGCTGTTTAAGCCATCCGTACTATGGGAAGGGGAGTCCGGAAACAACAATCCGGACACAACCGCACCACCCAACACCGAACATTCTGACACAATCGGCGGTTCTGCCAATGAAATAACGCATTCAGCCCACGAAATAATGGCAGTCATTGCCCCATGGACAGAACCATTCCTATCCTACTTAACTAGGCAGGAACTTCCTGAGGAACAAAACGAGGCCCACTGCATAGTACGGCGATCTAAAGCCTATAAGGTTCATGAGGGAGAGCTTTATAAGAAAAGCACAACCGGAGTCCTTCAAAGGTGTATCTCCGAAGAGGAAGGGCGAAATCTTCTGGCTGAAATTCACGCCGGACTCGGTGGGCACCACGCCGCAGCCCGGGCCCTTGTAGGCAAGGCCTTCCGTACAGGATTTTATTGGCCGACAGCCCGGGCAGATGCTCAGGACTTAGTCCAACGATGCGTCGGTTGCCAGCTCTTTGCTAATCAAAGCCACATGCCACCCACCGCCCTCAAAACAATACCCATCACCTGGCCGTTCGCGGTCTGGGGGCTTGACATGGTTGGACCCCTTAAAGGAGGAACCCACAAGCAAAAATACTTATTGGTCATGGTGGATAAATTCACCAAATGGATAGAGGCCAAGCCAGTTAAGACGGCCGAATCCGGACTCGTGATAGACTTCATATCAGGGGTAGTACACCGTTACGGCGTCCCCCATAGCATCATCACTGATAACGGCACGAACTTCACGGCCGACTAGGTTAAACTCTGGTTCAAGAACATGGGCATCAAGCTCGACTACGCTTCAGTCTATCACCCTCAAACTAACGGTCAAGTCGAACGAGCAAATGGACTAATCATGAGCGGCATTAAACCCAGACTAGTGCGATCCCTCAAGGAATCTAACATGCACTGGGTAGAGGAGCTCGACTCCATACTCTGGGGACTGCGGACCACGCCGAATCGCACTACCGGAATCACAGCATTTTTATGGTATACGGCGCAGAGGCAGTTTTGCCCTGCGACATAATTCATGACTCACCTCGCGTGCGCATGTGCGAAGAAAGAGAAGCCGAGCTGGATCGGCGGGACGGTTTGGACGCCTTGGAGGAGGAGCGCGACGTGGCAAAAGCTCGTTCTGCATTCTATCAACAATAGGCTTGAAGATACCAAAGCAGAGAAGTACGGGCCAAAGCTTACAATGTTGGCAAATTAGTTCTACGCCTGCCGGACAAGAAAAAGGACAAACTCAAGCCCAAATGGGAGGGTCCCTTCATCATCGACCAAGTCCTGACCGGCGGAGCATACCGTCTGCGGAATGCATCGGATAACCAACTTGAGCCAAACCCATGGAACGCAGGCCGTCTCCGAAGATTCTACGCCTAGCGCCGGACTCTGAGTTCATCTCCTTCCTCCGTCCATATTTTATACTTTAACTGTCTTTTATTTCTCTCCCTCTCCCTCCTTTTTTTTCTTTCTGAAGCTGTTGAAGGCTCGTTTGGGTACTGTTCGCACACACTTGACGCGCCATTCGCGCTCAGTATACCTGGGGGCTTCTTTAACAAAAGCTTATTTATACGGGATTTATGCCCAACACATGTGTCACACTTCCACATGTACCTTTTATTCACCATTATATGCATCGATATGACTTAAGTTTTGGCCAAGCTGGGTTGCCTGGCTCCTGCGCTTACCCCTACGTTCCCGATTGTTCAGCTAGGTGGTAAAGGGAGCACCTCTGCGATTGTTACCGCCGGGTCAGCCGGACGTGTACCTCAGACTGGGTGAAGCCGAAAGCTAGCGTTCTTAAGGGAATATTCGGTCGGTGAACTAAAAGACGAATTCTTACTTATTCATTTATCTGCCCCCAGATGTTTTTCTGCTTTTTTCGCAGTCCGGACATGCACTTTAGGGCGTGCCTCCCAGGGAAAGGAACCCCTAACGGAACTATTCTCCCTGGAAGATGTTTCTTACTAACCATGTAATATAACATAACTAGTTGGGCACTTGTCTGATAAAGCACTCATGACCCCTACGCCTGGTCTCCGCGCATGCCCCAGTTCTTACATAACCGCGAGGGTATTCGGACACACTCCGGACTGTCGGGTCCCGAGGTTGAAGCGAAAAGGTCCGCTACGACAAACGATCTACAATCCGGCTAGAAGGCATTTTACATGTCATTTTAAATTACATAGTCAAATTGACCGGTCGTATTCCTCTTCAATACCATCTAATAGGCTGTCTAGTTGACAGTCCCGCTGGGAATACTTTGCAGACAACTCTACTTGGCCGTACACTAAGCTCACAGGGATCTCCTTCCCATCGGGCCCCACGGGTCCGACCTCGGCTATGTGGTTTGGGTCAGCCTTCGTGTACCGCGTCTTCACCATGGCCCAGGCCTCCCTAGCGCCTTGACGGCAGGCCGATATCTTCCATAGCCAGAAGCACCGCCGTGCTCCCTAAAGCTTCTCTGCAAGCTCTCCAAGGCCTTCGGGTAGCGAGATGGATGGCCACAAGGCCTGGGCGACGCCTCTCATCACCTGCCGAACTCGTTCGTGCAGTTGCAGCAGCTCGGGAAGTAGGTCACCCGTTGAACCAGGCATTTCTTCTGCAAGACGACCTATGAGCATACCTACAGACATATTTATGTTAATCGACTTCCTCGCCGAACTCTTCTTTTCATAAGTTCGCTCAAGCACTTACTATAAATGCCGCGACGAAGCCGCTGATTCTACTTAACGGAGTTAGACAGCTGGGCACGAACATCTTTTAGTTTCTCGCCTAGCTGGGTGTTGGCATCTTGGAGGTTATTTTTCTCTTGCCGCGCCCTTGTAAGCACATTCTCGCTGGCTTTTAACCAGCGCAGGAGCTGTTTCTTGTCCGGATCTACCCCGGCGCCATCTGCAATGTTATTGTCAGACTTATACACACGCCGCACTTCGCAAACTACTTCTCTTTTAAAGCGTATATTACCAGAGGGGGTCTCTGTGGCTTCCCCTGTCGCGGCTAGTGCGGCCTCAAGTTGGGCCTTGCACTCTTGAAGCTCCTGGGACAATTGGGTATTCTTTTCTGTAAGATCATGCATAACAAATGATCCTTAAATCAGTTATTCTAACTATTTAAAGTCTCGGGGGCTACTGGCACATATAACTGTCAAAATCCCTCACCCGTATGTCTTTCACATACTGCTCCGTGGCTCTGGCTAGACCACCTTGAGCGGCACGGAGGTGTGCATCTCCCGAATTAAAAGCATTCAATGCCTCTTGGGAGAAACATGCGTCACGAAGAACTGTCCGGCGGCGCCTATGATTCATGGCACTCTCCACCTCGGATTTGGTGGCGGACAATCTGTCGGCATCCTCCGTTGGAGGAGCATCCGACGTGCGCCTTCTATTCGCCTCCCCCTCTGGACCTGGCTTTGGAGCCTGGCTAGCGGAGGCTCGTTTGGCAACCTCTCCGGACACAGTTCGGCGAGCGCTCTTTTTCCTGAAAAGATCATGAGCGTTAGCATGCCTTCCAGGAATCTTTCCTTGAAACATGGTGGCGCGCCATACCGTTGCGGCGACGTCTCAATCCACACCGCACTTCTTTTCCGCCTGCTGGGCCGAGCTGCCCCTTGTTGGCCAGCCGCCGCGGGCTCGGCTTCCCGCCTCAAAGGCACCCCCTGCGAAACACCATTGGTATACGGTGATCAGAAATCAGCACGGATGGGTCGTGGTATCAGGACTTCGGTCACAGTTACCTGGGAGGCTGGAAATATTCCGGGGTAGTCGGCCGTAATGGCGACCAAAGCATTGTCGATGCTAAGATGGTGGAACACCCCATCGATCAGCTCCACCTTTATGTCCGGATCCTCTTCGGAGGCCGGATCGAGGGACCGTTCCGGATCCTCGGGTTGTGGAGCCGGGTTGTGCATATCTTCTATGGCCCGGCGCAGTTCCTGCGTCGATATCACAAAATGAGATACTTAACCATGGGAATGTGGATCGGATAGGCAAAAAGAAATGTCCGCTTACCCAGCTTCGAGGATTATTCATAGAAAACCCGTTTAGTGGACTGACACGGAGAAAATCCTCCTTTTCCCCTTTGTACAGGGCGGACAAGATCTTCACTAGATCAGCGACCGATCCCGGCCCCTTGCGGCCATGACGGGTGGCATCATCCTCCCCGTTGAAATCCCACATGGGGTGGCCCCTATACTGGAGCGGCTGCACCCCCCGCATAATGCATGTGGCCATGACCCTGATCATGGTCAATCCGAAATGAGCCAATAATCTTATTCGGCCCATCAGGTAAAGGACGTCCCTGTCATTCTCCCATTGAGGGCTCCGCGGACGCCAACTTAGGCGTTTCTTCAGAGGAGCATTACTGGACTCCGGGAGGCGAATCCGAACTGGATCCAGCGGCGGGACATCTTCCATGTAAAACCATTCCGAAGGCCAGTCTTCGGACGCCTTCCTCGGGGTTCCGGATAGGTATCCGGTCCCGGCGATGCGCCATAGCTCGGCTCCGCCCACTTGATATATTGACCCCTCATGAGAACGGGGTACGAGGCAGAATAATCTCTTCCACAGCGCAAAATTAGCCTCGACGCCCAAAAACAGTTCGGAAAGGGCCACGAAGCCCGCAATATGCAGAATGGAGGCAGGCGTAAGATGGTGCAGCTGGAGGCCGTAGAACTCCAGGAGCCCCCGGAGAAACGGATGTATTGGAAATTCGAGTCCTCTTATTAGATAAGAGATGAAGCATACCCGCTCTCCTTTGGATGGATCAGGAACGCTCTCCGCCTGTTTTTCGCCCTTGTAGGTGGCGAGTCCGGCTCGAACCGGAACCATGAAGGCTGGGGGAAGAAATCCCTTGGTTTGAAGCACCACTAGCTCGCTATGCGGGACCGAGCATCTCTCCCAATCTCCAGGCTGGGGGCTGGGAGCGCGAGAGGAGCCGCGTCGACTGTCCATGATGGAATGGATTTTTGTCAGAGGCGCTCCGATGAATGCTCGCGGAGGGAGGATGATGTGATTCGGATCTAGATCCCCGTCCCTTTTATAGGCGGCTCATTTGCGCAGCTAGGGGTAAATGAAAAAATAACCTGGCTTTTCACATTCATTCAACACGTGGAAGATGGCCATTATTGGGCGTGGAAGCCGAGGAGCGCGATATTTACAAGAAGCCGGACACTATTCAACACAGGATTTGGAGAAGAACCCACCTTACAATGCCAAAGACAATCAACACGCCGTACTCATCATCATTGAAGCCTGGTTTGGGGGCTACTGAGGGAGTCTCGGATAAAGGGGTGTCCGGATAGCCGAAATATCATCTTTGGCCGGACTCCTAGACTATGAAGATACAAGATTTTGTCCCGTGTCCGGATGGGACTTTCCCTGGCGTGGAAGGCAAGCTTGGCGATACGGGTATGTAGATCTCCTACCATTGTAACCGACTCTGTGTAACCCTAACCCTCTTCGTGTCTATATAAACTGGAGGGTTTTAGTCCGTAGGACGAACAACAATCATCATACCATAGGCTAGCTTCTAGGGTTTAGCCTCTTTGATCTCGTGGTAGATCTACTCTTGTACTACCCATATCATCAATATTAATCAAGCAGGAGTAGGGTTTTACCTCCACCGAGAGGGCCCGAACCTGGGTAAAAACATCGTGTCCCTTGTCTCCTGTTACCATCTGCCTAGGCGCACAGTTCGGGACCCCCTACCCGAAATCCGCCGGTTTTGACAGCGACACTTATCGTCCGTCTTCTAAGGCATTGGCTCACTATCATAGAAGGATGATCAAGTCTCCGGGATCCTCAAATCTGCAGCCAAACTCATCCTCTTGAATCTATATTCATACTCACAGTTTTGGTTTTCCAGGTCATAGATCTGGGCTTGGAGGTGCTCGATTCTCTCATGAAGCTTGAAGATGGTCTCCCCAATGTTCTTGGCGTCCAACTTGTGGTTGTTGGTGAACTCCATGATCATCATCTGGTTGGCGTTAAGTCTGCGCTCCATCATCCCTTGGCACTTGAAAACTTGTTGTTCCGTTGCTTCGAGCTTTGTCTCCACGCTTCCGGTACTCCTTGGTCCCTCCACATCGCGGATGTGCAGCACCCCCTCATGCATCTCAATGGTTTGAGGGTGATGCAGCACCTCCGCGATATAGGGGTTGATGACCCTCTCAAAAAACTTGTCCTTGGGAGCGCTTGAAGACGTCATGGTGCTCTAGATCTATCAGAAAAACAGCTCAAAACAAAGACAGAAGATTTTTGCATGATACGGTGGTTAAAATCTTCAGGAGATTATATAATGAATTTTTACCGACCAAAAGAAGTATCGTGCAAGAAAACGGAGTCTGGAGAGCACACGAGGTGCCCACGAGGCAGGGGGCGTGCCCAGGAGGGTAGGGCGCGCCCTCCACCCTCGTGGAGGCCTCGTGTCCTTCCCGGACCACTTCTTGTTTTCCTATTTTCTTAAATATTCCAAAATGGAGAAAAATTGCTATTAGAACTGTTTTGGAGTCGGTTTACTTACCATACCACATACCTATTCCTTTTCGGAGTCTGAAACATTCTGGAAAGTGTCCCTTATGTATTCCTCCGGGGTTACTATGTCAATAATATTAGTTTCAACATTTATAGGATTACCTGAGATATAATGTTTGATTCTTTGACCGTTCACCACCTTCGGATTTTTGCCTTCGAAGTTGTTGATTTTTATGGCACCGGAGCGATAGACTTCCTCGATAACGTAAGGGCCTTCCCATTTAGAGAGAAGTTTTCCTGCAAAAATCCTTAAACGAGAGTTGAAAAGCAAAACATAATCACCTACGTTAAATTCACGCTTTTGTATCCTCTTGTCATACCATCTTTTAACTTTTTCTTTAAACATTTTTGCATTCTCGTAGGCCTGGGTTCTCCAATCATCAAGTGAGATAATGTCAAATAACCTCTTCTCACTTGCAAGTTTGAAATCATAAGTGAGATCTTTAATGGCCCAATATGCCTTATGTTCAAGTTCAAGAGGTAAGTGACATGCTTTTCCATAAACCATTTTATGCGGGGACATGCACATAGGATTCTTATATGCAGTTCTATAGGCCCATAATGCATCATCAAGTTTCTTGGACCAATTCTTTCTAGATCTATTAATAGTCTTTTGCAAAATTAATTTAAGCTCTTTGTTACTCAATTCTACTTGACCACTAGACGGTGAGTGATATGGAGATGCAATTCTATGATTAACATCATACTTAGCAAGCATTTTACGAAAAGCACCATGAATAAAATGTGAACCACCATCAGTCATTAAGTATCTAGGGACTCCAAACCTCGGAAAAATAACTTCTTTAAGCATCTTAATAGAGGTGTTATGATCAGCACTACTAGTTGGAATAGCTTCTACCCACTTAGTAACATAATCAACAACAACTAAAATATGTGTATACCCATTAGAGGCAGGAAAAGGTCTCATATAATCAAAGCCCCAAACATCAAATGGTTCAATAACAAGAGAATAATTCATAGGCATTTCTTGACGTGTACTAATATTACCAATTCTTTGACATTCATCACAAGACAAGACAAACTTACGGGCATCCTTGAAGAGAGTAGGCCAATAAAAACCGGATATTGCAATACCTTATGTGCAGTTCTATCTCCAGTGTGGTGTTCTCCATATGCCTCGGAGTGACACTTGCGTAGGATCTGTTCCTCTTCATGCTCAGGTACACAACGTCTAATAACTCCATCTACTCCTTCTTTATAAAGGTGTGGGTCATCCTAGAAGTAATGTCTTAAATCATAGAAAAACTTTTTCTTTTGCTGGTAGGTGAAACTAGCTAGGCGGTATGAATTTAGCGGCAATGAAATTAGCATAATCAGCATACCATGGAGCAGTACGAGAAGCATTTATGACAGCTAATTGTTCATCAGGAAAGCTATCATCAATAGGTAGTGGGTCATCAAGAACATTCTCTAACCTAGACAAGTTGTCTGCAACGGGGTTCTCAGCTCCCTTTCTATCAATAATATGCAAATCAAATTCTTGGAGCAAGAGGACCCATCTAATAAGTCTAGGTTTAGCATCTTTCTTTTCCATAAGATATTTAATAGCAGTGTGATCAGTTTGAATAGTTACTTTAGAATCAACAATATAAGATCTGAACTTATCACAAGCAAATACAATTGTTAAGAATTCTTTTTCAGTAGTAGCATAATTTCTCTGGGCAGTGTCTATAGTTTTACTAGCATATTGAATAACATTTAATTTCTTATCAACTCTTTGCCCTAAAACAGCACCTACATCATAATCACTAGCATCACACATAATTTCAAAGGGTAAATTCCAATCAGGTGGCTGAACAATAGGTGCAGAAATCAAAGCTTTCTTAAGTATTTCAAATGCTTCTACATAATCATCATCAAAGACAAAAGGAATTTCTTTTTGCAATAAATTAGTCAGAGGCCGAGAAATTTTAGAGAAGTCCTTAATGAACCTCCTATAAAAATCGGCATGACCAAGGAAACTTCTTATACCTTTAATGTCCTTGGGACATGGCATCTTTTCAATAGCGTCAACCTTAGCTTTATCCACTTCAATACCTTTCTCGGAAATTTTATGCCCCAAGACAATGCCTTCATTAACCATAAAGTGGAACTTTTCCCAATTCAAGAAGAGACTAGTATCTTCACATCTTTGCAAAACTCGATCAAGGTTGCTCAAGCAATCATCAAAAGAGGATCCATAAACGGAGAAATCATCCATGAAAACCTCACAAATCTTTTCACAAAAGTCAGAGAATATAGCCATCATGCATCTTTGAAAGGTAGCAGGTGCATTACATAAACCAAAAGGCATACGTCTATAAGCAAAAGTACCGAAAGGGCAAGTAAAAGTGGTCTTTTCTTGATCCTCAGCTGACACAGGTATTTGAGAGAAACCAGAGTAACCATCTAGAAAGCAAAAATATGTATGTTTGGATAGTATTTCTAGCATGTGGTCAAGAAAAGGTAAAGGGTAATGATCTTTTTAGTAGCTTTATTTAATATGCGGAAATCAATTACCATCCTAT
Organism: Triticum dicoccoides; assembly: GCF_002162155.2. Taxonomy (NCBI): domain Eukaryota; kingdom Viridiplantae; phylum Streptophyta; class Magnoliopsida; order Poales; family Poaceae; genus Triticum; species Triticum dicoccoides. Next base: position 131,578,504 of record NC_041389.1, read on the forward strand.
AACCTGTAATAATTCTTTGCGGGATCAATTTTTCTTTATCATTGGGAACAACAGTAATACCTCCCTTCTTAGGGACAAAATGGACAGGACTTACCCACTTACTATCAGCAACGGGATAAATTATACCTGCCTCAAGGAGCTTTAGTATTTCTTTTCTTACCACTTCCTTCATCTTAGGATTTAATCGTCGTTGGTGATCAATGACTGGTTTGGCATCGTCCTCCAATTTTATTTTGTGTTGGCATAGAGTGGGACTAATGCCCTTAAGATCATCAAGAGTATATCCAATAGCAGCACAGTGCTTCTTCAGAGTTTTCAATAATCTTTCCTCTTCTTGCTCTGAAAGGTTAGCACTAATAATAACAGGATATATCTTATTTTGATCAAGATAAGCATATTTAAGAGTATCAGGTAATGGTTTAAGCTCAAACACGGGATCACCCTTGGGTGGTGGAGGATCCCCTAAGATTTCAACAGGCAAGTTATGTTTCAAAATAGGACCCTGCTTGAAGAATACTTCATCTATTTCCCTTCTTTCATTCATAAACATATCATTTTCATGGTCTAGCAAATATTGTTCTGAAGGATCACTACGAGGCACGGCATTAGAAGCAAGACCAATAATTTCATCCTTACTAGGCAATTCTTTATCATGGGGTTGTCTACGAAATTTAGCAAAATTAAATTCATGAGACATATCTCCTAAGCCAACCGTAACAACATCCTTTTTGCAATCAAACTTAGCATTAACAGTATTCAAGAAGGGTCTACCAAATATGATGGGACAAAAGTCATCTTGTGGGGAACCAAGAACAAGAAAATCAGCAGGGTATTTAACTTTCCCACACAAGACTTCAACATCTCTAACAATCCCAATTGGTGAAATAGTATCTCTATTGGCAAGCTTAATTGTAACAGCAATATCTTCTATCTCAGCAGGTGTAATGTCATGCATAATTTCTTTATATAAGGAATGAGGTATTGCACTAGCACTAGCACCCATATCACATAAGCCATGGTAACAACGATCTCCTATTTTAACAGAAATAACAAGCATGTCTACAACAGGTCTATGTGTCTTAGTATCGGGTCTAGCAATGTTAGTAGCCTGTTCACAGAAATAAATAACATGCCCATCAATATTATCAGCCAAGAGATCTTTAACCATAGCAATACTAGGTGCAACTTTAATTTGCTCAGGGGGTGTATATGTTCTAGTATTACTCTTATGAACCACAGTTGAAGCTTTAGCATGATCCTTTATCCTAATAGGGAAAGGTGGTTTCTCAATATAAGTAGCAGGAACAATAGGATCAGTATAAGTGATAGTCTTTTCTTCAACTGTAATAGGTGCAACTAATTTTACTTCAGTGGGAGGATTATATTTAAACCACTTCTCCTTAGGGAGATCAACATGAGTAGCAAATGATTCACAGAAAGAAGCTACTATCTCAGAGTCAAGTCCATATTTAGTGCTAAATCCATGAAAAGCATCGGTATCCATAAAATATTTAACACAATCAAACTTTGGTGTCATACCTGACTCCTTACCATCGTCGGAATCCCAATCGTCGGAGTTGCGTTTAATTCTTTCCAATAAATCCCATTTGAATTCAATAGTCTTCATCATAAAAGACCCAGCGCAAGAAGTATCGAGCATGGTGCATTGTTGAGAGAAAGCCGAGCATAAAAGTTTTGCATAATCATTTCTCTTGAGAGCTCATGATTGGGACATGAATATAACATTGACTTAAGCCTCCCCCAAGCTTGAGCGATACTTTCTCCTTTGCGAGGCCAAAAATTATATATATAATTACGATCACGATGAGCAAGATGCATAGGATAAAACTTCCGGTGAAATTCCAATTTCAATCATTTATACTCTCAAGATCCCATATCATCACATAGCCTATACCATGTCAATGTGTCTTCCTTCAAAGATAAAGGGAAGAGATTCTTCTTAACAACATCATCGGGCATACCTGCAAGCTTAAATAATCCACAAACTTCATCCACATAGATAAGGTGTCAATCGGGATGCAATGTTCCATCTCCTGCAAAGGGATTAGCTAGCAGTTTCTCTACCACACCCGAAGGAATTTCAAAGTAAATATTTTCAGTAGGTTAAGTAGGTTGAGGAGAAACTCTTTGCTCTACTGGTCGGGGTGAAGATACCCCGAACAAGCCCCTCAAAGGATTAGTTTCCATAGTAACAAGTGACAATAAATTTCAGCACACTATATAAATGTTTCCTTACCAAGTTCCACTCACCAAGGCGCTTCACTCTCCGGCAACGGCGCCAGAAAAGAGTCTTGATGACCCACAAGTGTAGGGGATCTATCGTAGTCCTTTCTATAAGTAAGAGTGTCGAACCCAACGAGGAGCAGAAGGAAATGACAAGCGGTTTTCAGTAAGGTATTCTCTGCAAGCACTGAAATTGTAGGTAACAGAAGTTTTGTGATAAGAAAATTTGTAACGGGTAACAAGCAATGGAAGTAAATAAGGTGCAGCAGGGTGGCCCAATCCTTTTTGTAGCAAAGGACAAGCCTGGACAAGTTCTTATAATGAGAAAAGCGCTTCCGAGGACAGATGGGAATTATCGTCAAGCTAGTTTTCATCACGCTCATATGGTTCGCGTTCGTTACTTTGATAATTTGATATGTGGGTGGACCGGTGCTTGGGTACTGCCCTTTCTTGGACAAGAATTCCACTTATGATTAACCCCTATTGCAAGCATCCGCAACTACAAAAGAAGTATTAAGGTAAACCTAACCATAGCATGAAACATATGGATCCAAGTCAGCCCCTTACGAAGCAACTTATACACTAGGGTTTAAGCTTCTGTCACTCTAGCAATCCATATTCTACTTATTACTTCCCAATGCCTTCCTCTAGGCCCAAATAATGGTGAAGTGTCATGTAGTCGACGTTCACATAACACCACTAGAGGAGACATAACATACATCTCATCAAACTATCAAACCAATACCAAATTCACATGACTACTAATAGCAAGACTTCACCCATGTCCTCAGGAACAAGCGTAACTACTCACAAAGCATATTCATGTTCATAATTAGAGGAGTATTAATATTCATTAAGGATCTGAACATATGATCTTCCACCAAATAAACCAACTAGCATCAACTACAAGGAGTAATCAACACTACTAGCAACCCATAGGTACCAATCTGAGGTTTTGGTACAAAGATTGGATACAGAAGATGAACTAGGGTTTGAGAGGAGATGGTGCTGGTGAATATGTTGATGGAGATTGACCCCCTCCCGATGAGAGGATCGATGGTGATGACAATGGTGATGATTTCCCCCTCCCGGAGGGAAGTTTCCCCGGCAGAACAGCTCCACCGGAGCCCTAGATTGGTTCCGCAAATGTTCTGCCTCGTGGAGGCGGAGTTTCATCCCGTAAGCTTGCTTATGATTTTTTCCAGGGTAAAAGACTTCATATAGTAGAATATGGGCACCGAAGGACTGCCAGAGGGCCCACGAGGCAGGGGCGCTGATACGTCTCCAACGTATCGTAATTTTTGATTGCTCCATGCTATTATATTACCCGTTTTGGATGTTTATGGGCTTTATTTTACACATTTATATCATTTTTGGGACTAACCTACTAACCGGAGGCCCAGCCCATATTGCTATTTTTTTGCCTATTTCAGTATTTCGAAGAAAAGGAATATCAAATGGAGTCCAAACGGAATGAAACCTTCGGGAGCGTGATTTTTGGAACGAACGTGATCCAGAGACCTTGGAGTGCAAGTCAAGAAGCGAACGAGGCACCCAGGAGATAGCAGGGCGCGCCCACCCCTATAGGGCGCGCCCCCTATCTCTTAGGCCCCACAGGCGGCCACCGACGTACTTCTTCCTCCTATATATACCTATGTACCCCGAAAACATCCAGGGAGCCAACGAAACACAATTTCCACCACCGTAACCTTCTATATCCGTGAGATCCCATCTTGGAGCCTTCGTTAGTGCTCCGCCGGAGGGGGAATCGACCACGGAGGGCTTCAACACCATAGCCCCTCCGATGAGTTGTGAGTAGTTTACCACAGACCTTCGGGTCCATAGTTATTAGCTAGATGGCTTCTTCTCTCTTTTTGGATCTCAATACAATGTTCTCCCCCTCTCTTGTGGAGATCTATTCGATGTAAACTCCTTTTGCGGTGTGTTTGTCGAGATCCGATGAATTGTGGGTTTATGATCAAGTTTATCTTTGAGAAATATTTGAATCTTCTCTGAATTCTTTTATGTATGATTGAGTTATCTTTGCAAGTCTCTTCGAATTATCAGTTTGGTTTGGCCTACTAGATTGATCTTCCTTGCCACAGGAGAAGTGCTTAGATTTGGGTTCAATCTTGCGGTGTCCTTACCCAGTGACAGAAAGGGTTGCAAGGAACGTATTGTATTGTTTCCATCGAGGATAAAAAGATGGGGTTTATATCATATTGCTTGATTTTATCCCTCTACATCATGTCATCTTTCTTAATGTGTTACTCTGTTCTTATGAACTTAATACTCTAGATGCATGCTGGATAGCGGTCGATGTGTGGAGTAATAGTAGTAGATGCAGGCGGGAGTCGGTCTACTTGTCGCGGACGTGATGCCTATATACATGATCATGCCTAGATAATCTCATAATTATTCACTTATATCTTTTGAGCTTGATAGTTTTTGCTCTAGTGCTTCACTTATATCTTTTAGAGCACGGCGATGGCTTAATTTTGTAGAAATTGTTAGTCTCTCATGCTTCACTTGTATTATTTTGAGAGTCTTTTAGAACAGCATGGTATTTGCTATGATCAATTTGCTACTTGATTGTTTTGAGATATGGAGGTAGTGATATTAAAGTCATGCTAGTTGGGTGATTATGAATTTGAAGAATGCTTGTGTTGAAGTTAGCAAGTCCCGTAGCATGCACGTATGGTTAAAGTTGTGTAACAAATTTGAAACATGAAGTGTACCTGGCTTGTGCATCCTTATGAGTGGCAGTCGGGGACGAGCGATGGTCTTTTCCTACCAATCTATCCCTCTAGGAGCATGCGCGTAGTGCTTGATTTTTGATAACTTCTAAATTTTTGCAATAAGTATATGATTTCTTTTGACTAATGTTGAGTCGATGGATTATACGCACTTTTACCTTTCCATCATTGCTAGCCTCTTCGGTACCGTGCATTGCCCTTTCTCACCTTGAGAGTTGGTGCAAACTTCGCCGGTGCATCCAAACCCCGTGATATGATATGCTCTATCACACATAAACCTCCTTATATCTTCCTCAAAACAGCCACCATACCTACCTATCATGGCATTTCCATAGCCATTCCGAGATATATTGCCATGCAACTTCCATCATCATTATTATGACATGCATTACTTTTGTCATATTGCCATTGCATGATCTTGTAGTTGACATCGTATTTGTGGCAAAGCCACCTTGCATTATTTTTCATACATGTCACTCTTGATTCATTGCACCATCCCGGTACACCACCGGAGGCATTCATATAGAGTCATATCTTGTTCTAGTTTCGAGTTGTAATTCATGTGTTGTAATCAATAAAAGTGTGATGATCATCATTATTAGAGCATTGCCCAAAAAGAAAGGCCAAAATAAAAAGGAAAGAAAGGTCAAAGAAAAAAAGAAAAATAAAAAAAAATAAAAGGGGCAATGTTACTATCTCTTTTTCCATACTTATGCTTCAAAGTAGCACCATGTTCTTCATGTAGTGAGTCTCATATAGTGTGCTTCAAAGTAGCACCATGTTTTTCATATAGAGAGTCTCATATGTTGTCACTTTCATATACTAGTGGGAATTTTTCATTATAGAACTTGGCTTGTATATTCCTACGATGGGCTTCCTCAAATGCCCTAGGTCTTCGTGAGCAAGCAAGTTGGATGCACACCCACTAGTTTTCTTTTGTTGAGAATTCATTTATAGCTCTAGTGCATCTGTTGCATGGCAATCCCTACTCCTCATGTTGACATCAATTGATGGGCATCTCCATAGCCCATTGATTATCCACGTCAATGTGAGACTTTCTCCTTTTTTGTCTTCTCCACACAATCCCCATCATCATATTCTATTCCACCCATAGTGCTATATCCATGGCTCACGCTCATGTATTGCGTGAAAGTTGAAAAAGTTTGAGATTATTTAAGTACGAAACAATTGCTTGGCTTGTCATCGGGGGTGTAGAATTTTGGAACATCTTTGTGTGACGAAAATGAAGCATAGCCTAACTATATTATTTTGTAGGGATGAACTTTCTTTAGCCAAGTTATTTTGAGAAGACATGATTGATTTGATTAGTATGCTTGAAGTGTTACTATTTCTTTTATCATTATGAACTTTTATTTTGAATCATTTGGATCTAAACATTCATGCCACAATAAAGAAAATTACATTGAGAATTATGCTAGGTAGCATTCCACATCAAAAATTCTGTTTTTAACCTTAACCTACTCGAGGACGAGCAGGAATTAAGCTTGGGGATGTTTGATACGTATCCAATGTATCTATAATTTTTGATTGCTCCATGCTATTATATTACCCCTTTTGGATGTTTATGGGCTTTATTTTACACATTTATAACATTTTTGGGACTAACCTACTAACCGGAGGCCCAGCCCGTATTGCTGTTTTTTTTGCCTATTTCAGTATTTCGAAGAAAAGGAATATCAAATGGAGTCCAAACGGAATGAAACGTTCGGAATCGTGATTTTTGGAACGAACGTGATCTGGAGAACTTAGAGTGCAAGCCAAGAAGCGAACGAGGAGGCCAGGAGATAGCAGGGCGCGCCCACCCCTATAGGGCACGCCCCGTGTCTCCTGAGCCCCACAGGCAGCCACCGACGTACTTCTTCCTCCTATATATACCTACGTACCCCGAAAACATCTAGGGAGCCAACGTAACACAATTTCCACCACCGTAACCTTCTGTATCCGCGAGATCCCATCTTGGAGCCTTCGTCGGCGCTCCGCCGGAGGGGGAATCGACCATGGAGGGCTTCTACGTCAACAGCATAGCCCCTCCAATTAGTTGTGAGTAGTTTACCACAGACCTTCGGGTCCATAGTTATTAGCTAGATGGCTTCTTCTCTCGTTTTGGATCTCAATACAATGTTCTCCCCCTCTCTTGTGGAGATCTATTCGATGTAAACTCTTTTTGCGGTGTGTTTGTCGAGATCCGATGAATTGTGGGTTTATGATCAAGTTTATCTTTGAGAAATATTTGAATCTTCTCTGAATTCTTTTATGTATGATTGAGTTATCTTTGCAAGTCTCTTCGAATTATCAGTTTGGTTTGGCCTACTAGATTGTTCTTCCTTGCCACGGGAGAAGTGCTTAGATTTGGGTTCAATCTTGCGGTGTCCTTACCCAGTGACAGAAAGGGTTGCAAGGCACGTATTTTATTGTTGCCATCGAGGATAAAAAGATGGGGTTTATATCATATTGCTTGAGTTTATCCCTCTACATCATGTCATCTTTCTTAATGCGTTACTCTGTTCTTATGAACTTAATACTCTAGATGCATGCTGGATAGCGGTCGATGTGTGGAGTAATAGTAGTAGATGCAGGTAGGAGTCGGTCTACTTGTCGCAGATGTGATGCCTATATACATGATCATGCCTAGATAATCTCATAATTATTCGCTTTTCTATCAATTGCTCGACAGTAATTTGTTCACCCACCGTAATACTTATGCTATCTTGAGAGAAGCCACTAGTGAAACCTATGGCCCCCAGGTCTATCCTTTATCATATAAGCTTTCAATCTACTTTTATTTGCATCTTTACTTTTCCTATCTATATTATAAAATACCAAAAATATATTTATCTTATCATACTATCTCTATCAGATCTCACTTTCGCAAGTGGCCGTGAAGGGATTGAAAACCCCTTTATTGCGTTGGTTGCGAGTTCTTTGTTTGTTTGTGTAGGTGTGTGGGACTTCTGAGGAGCCTCCTACTGGATTGATACATTGGTTCTCAAAAACTGAGGAAATACTTATGCTACTTTGCTGCATCACCCTTTCCTCTTCAAGGAAAACCAACGCAAGCTCAAGACGTAGCAGGCGCGCCAAGGGGGGTAGGGCGCCCCCCCCCCCCCCACCCTCGTGGTCAGGGTGTGGGCCCCCTCTGGTACTTCTTCCGCTGAATATTTATCATTAATTTCGAAAATGACTTTCGTGGAGTTTCAGGACTTTTGGAGCTGTGCAGAATAGGTCTCCAATATTTGCTCCTTTTCCAGCCAAGAATCCCAGCTGCCGGCATTCTCCCTCTTCATGTTAAACCTTCTAAAATATGAGAGAATAGCCATAAGTATTGTGACATAATGTGTAATAACAGCCCATAGTGCAATAAATATCGATATAAAAGAATGATGCAAAATGGACGTACCAGCGCCCCCCCCCCCACACACACACAATATAGGTGGGAGGGAGAGGGGAGGCTGCCAGGAGGCGTCCCAAGTAGGTCGAATCCTACTTGGGGTCCTCACCAAGTGGCGCCCCCTGCCATATTTAACCGAGGGAGAAGGAAAGGGGGAGAGGGAAGGAAGTGGGAATCCTAATCCACACTTTCCTTCCCCTTTCCTTCCCCTCCTTAGGCCGGCCCATATGGGGGGCGCACCAGCCCCTTGTGGCTGGTGCCTTTCCCCACTTGGCCCATAAGGCCCATATCTTTTGACGGGGGTGCCCGGACCCCTTCCGGTGACCCGATAAGTACCTGATACCCCCTCGAAACACTTCTGGTGTCCGAATACCATCTTCCTATATATCAATATTTACCTCTCAACCATTTCGAGACTCCTCATCATGTCCGTGATCGAATCCGGGACTCCAAACAACATTCGGTCAACAAATCACATAACTCATATAATACTATATCGTCATCGAACGTTAAGTGTGCGGACCCTATGGGTTCGAGAACTATGTAGACATGACCGGGACACCTCTACGGTCAATAACCAATAGCGGAACCTGGATGCCCATATTGGCTCCTACATATTCTATGAAAAGATCTTTATCGGTCGAACCGTTATGACAACATATGTAATTCACTTTGTCCATCGGTATGTTACTTGCCCGAGATTCGATCGTTGGTATCTTCATACCTAGTTCAATCTCGTTACCGCAAGTCTCTTTACTCGTTCCGTAATACATCACCCCATGACTAACTCCTTAGTCGTTTGCTTGCAAGCTTATGATGTGTATTACCGAGAGGGCCCAGAGATATCTCTCCGATACTCAGAGTGACAAATCCTAATCTCGATCTATGTCAACTCAACAAACACCTTCGGAGATACCTGTAGAGCATCTTTATGATCACCCAGTTATGTTGCAACATTTGATAGCACACAAGGTATTCCTCCGGTATCCGGGAGTTGCATAATCTCATAGTCGAAGGAATATGTATTTGACATGAAGAAAGCAATAGCAATAAAACTGAATGATCATTATGCTAAGCTAACGGATGGGTCTTGTCCATCACAGCATTCTCCTAATGATGTGATCCCATTATCAAATGACAACACATGTCTATGGTTAGGAAACCTTAACCATCTTTGATCAACGAGCTAGTCTAGTAGAGGCTTACTAGGGACACGGTATTTGTTTATGTATTTACACATGTATTTAAGTTTCCAATCAATACAATTCTAGCATGAATAATAAACCTTTATCATGAATAAGGAAATATAAAATGACTAATTTATTATTGCCTCTAGGGCATATTTCCGTCAACTACATCCAGAGTTTGGAATTGTTGACATATAAATGCATAATCCACCTTTTCTCATCAGTTTGAGTTTTTGAGTGAACTGACATGTGTGTGTAGTTCTACATGGTATCAGAGCCAAGAGATCTTGAGATCAAGACCCGACTGGCATAATTTAAAAATAAAAAATTGCAGCCCACTTCCGATCCATGTTTACACGCGAGGGAGCCATACGTGAGAGGAAGTGTTGACGTATAAATGCATATCCTACCTTTCTCCATCAACTTGGGTTTTTGGGTGAACTAGTTGATGCCTATAGTTCTACAAAAACAAGAGGTAATATTTTCAATAAAATAAATAAATTCTCTTACAAATCAGAAAGCGGTGCCAAAAATTGGTATTTCGCATGCACATAGGGCTCACAAGCTCATCATCATAGATAAAGTAGCGATTCTACATGCCACAGCTTCTTTATTACACGCTTAGTTCTATTTATATGTGTGCAAAAAATAGAAAATTTCAAAATATTAGTGCCCTTAAACCCAGGGCGGGCCCACGTCAATTCAAGGGTATGTAGTATATATGATGAGCTTGTGTATATATATAAAGAAAAACAAAACTGATTTTTTTTTGAGACAAAGAAAAACAAAACTGATACACTAAACCATTTTAGTCCATTATTTAAGCCCAAAAATAGAGACTCACCACGCGTTGCCCAGTAAACCACCATGACTTGGCCCAAATGGCTGTAGCACAACGCACGCAAAGTCGCACACGTCATCGTCGCCCCAAAAAATGTACTCCAGCCGGGTCTCTAGTTCCGTTGTTCGGTTGTGCCCTAGTTCTCTTCGCAGATCGCACGAGAGCTGCTAGGCGGCCAGGGATGTTGCCGTCGGCTGATCGATGATCACGCGTGCGCACGGCAGCGCAGACATCGCCAAGAATCTTTCCTCGCTGGCTCGCTCCCTGCCTCCCTTTGCTCTGAACTTCTGATCTTTGCAGTCGGCAGCGGGCAGCAAGCCACACCGATTCAGTTTCACAGCGACAACTAACTGATTCAACTGCTGAAGGTAGAATTGCTAATTAGATGTACTAATTCTCCGATTTCTTACAGTTGGATCTCTCCTCTCATGAAGTGATGCTAATTCTTAGTTGATATAGTATGTCGAACAATTTCTTAGTATTATGCAATATATTTTATATATTCTTTAACTAGTACAGTACGTTGCTATAATCAGTTATATGCACAAAAAGGAAGGCTGTAGGCTTAAAAAAAGTTTTGCAATTTTGAATACACGATCGTCAATTTTTGGGCCCGCCCCTGCTTGAACCCATAGTTTTTTTATCCGGGCGCCTTCGCTGGATATATATTATGCCAAGTAAAATTGTCTCTAAAACCCCACCAGCATAATGAGGGTTGTGGTAGCCATTCCAATAAGCGATAACTAATATGAAACCGACGTAGTAATAGATATTTAGTGGATAGGTCAGTGCCCGATAGAGTACATGGCAATACCTTAAGGCGCCCCGAAACTATATACTCGCTCTGTTTCTTTATATAAGGTGTATTTTTTTGGGCAGGATGACCAACACACAAAACAAAGGAGCATTTTGGACGAAAATACCCTTAACTAATTAGGCAGTTAGCAGCTTAATTAGCGGCAACTAAATAATCAATGGCCTAAAAAAAGGCAACTAAATCTCGCTGCACCAGGATAAAATGAGTCGGTGAATAGGACAGAGAAAACTGCATGCAATCAAGGAGAGAGATTATCTTTTTACTACATTTCTATTGGAAACTACGTAGTACGTTTTTATCTAAGGCGGGTAATGATGGTGGAAGGGCATGCGAGAAAAACTGAAAGAAAAGGATTAATACACCTTACATTGTGGAATTTCTGGGAAAAACAAATATACCTCTATATAAAGTAACGGAGGGAGTATGATCATCGGGCATTAGCAAAAAAGAAAAACAAGGATATTAGCAGTCTTATGGTCGTCCATGTGTGGACGAAGTACTATATGAGATATATATAGTGGAGGTTTTTTAACATAGTTATTATAGTGATACACAACTAGGACTAAGGGCATCTCCAACGGTGACCCGTAAATTTCCTTCCGCATCCATCCGTGGACAGGAGGGACCAGACCATAGGGGCGAATATGGGAGACCGCCATCCAACGCTGCATGCATACATTTCAACCCGCATTTAAACTAACCGGACAAAATTCATGCAAACCGGGCAATATTCATCAAAGTTCGGATAGAAAATAGGACAAATCATTCATACATAGCATGCAAATTAAATCTAGTATACCAATGTCTCAAATTCATCTAGGTTAACCGGATGTCCAACAAGTTTTTCATCAACGGATCATGCCCTCTCACACATACTCCCCCTTCAACTTCATCCAACAATGTGTGCACATAAATGGCTGCCCCTCTGTCCTGTGGTACATCACGACAGCATGTGCGGGCTACATAATATATAGACCAAGAGTGAATGAATCAATCAACAAGTTGAGCAAGAGGAAGCAAAATTTACGATCTCGTCCTCTGCCGCGTGCAATGGCCACCTCGCCTCCAGTTGACGAACCACGTTGCAAAACTTGGTGACGCTAGTCTGAATGGCATACCAGCGATACGATAACGAACTCCCATTGTGTTGTTGAATGATGTACATGTCGTACGGTGCAAATGCGCTTTCGTGCGTGAAATGATTCATGCACTTGCTGCCACAAGACCTCCCCACTACTCATGCATACGAAATCCGCGGATACGGCTAACCACGCATCACACAATAACTCATCCTCCATGGTTGAGTAGCTCACCATTCTTTGTACTCTAAAACTGACATAGCAGTCGAAAATAACCTCAATGGCATTTAACCGAACGCCTGCGGAGCGTGGTGTCCGGCATGGAGAACGTCGACGGGGGCGGAGTGTACGTGGGTACAAATGGCTTTAGGGTGCACAACGTCGTCGTAGAGGCAAGCGGGCGCGTCGGTGCTGGTTGCGGACGTCCGGCAATGTCTCCGTGGCGGCCTGAGGCGTACAACAGCGGCGGCGGAGGTGGATGGTGCGGATTCAAAGTAAGAGGGAGAAGGGGCGGAGTGGAAGAAAATGAGATCTGGAGGGGGATTGGGTTGGCCGGGGATGCCCGAGTCCTACATGTCTGTTGTCCAAACTCCTGCAAAGCTCCCCCCACTTTGTCTCCAATTTGCGGGGGAAAACTCGTCCGGACCGCCCTACGAACCAATACAGGTCTACGTTCGATGACTTTTGCAGTATCAATATATGTGGGCGGTTCCAAGGTCGGCGTTGAAGATCCCCTAATGTTTTTTTTTTGACAGGTAAAGATGCCCTAATGATAGTTGTACTAGTTGTATAATGAAATAATAAGATTTGAACTAATACAGAAAATACGCAGAAAAACTACTAGTCCAACCGTTGACTCCAAATCATCAGCCTGTCTAGTTCATTGGAGCACAACCAAACTAAAATTTGGCAGGTAAGGCGCCAACATGTGTTTGATATTCATATGCATGCAAGGAAACCTTCTAAGAATTTTGAGAAGTAGTTATCAAACGGTGACCAATTTCCAAATTAATGGAATAAAATCTAACCAAACTTTTGACTAAGCGGCCTATTCAGCTAGTGCACAGTACGACGAAAGTAACGGAGGGAGTATGATCATCGGGCATTAGCAAAAAAGAAAAACAAGGATATTAGCAGTCTAACCAAACTTTTGACTAAGCGGCCTATTTTGAGACGTAGAAAGTTTGCAAGAAAGAAAAAAAAGATGAGCTAACTATCAATCCACCTATCACGGCCGACGCAGACCACAATCTTTGTAAGCGTGTTGACTAATCTGACTAATTTAGTCGTTGCGAGGGGAAAGAGATAGTCTGCCGATGCATTGCCTGACATCTCTCACACACATCTCTCTCTCACTTTAGGTGAAAATATAGAAAGGCATGATTTTTTTTTCTCCCCAACTCACACGCACCTGTATGATTAGTAAAATCTGAAAAAAGAAATAGGAAGAAATCTAAAATTTCATGGCAACTGACATGGTCGGAGTGTTCTGTTGTAAAAGAATGACATTCATGTTGTGATTTCCTCGGTTGGTGGGTGTGGATTATGCGATATGTTCATTGATCGTGTGCCATAGCATATATAGAGTACAAGGGCACGGATATCTCAACCGTATCCACTATACAAGGAAAGGATCGGGAGATATCCGTAGACTTGGAAACAATAAAAGAAGATCCTAGCTGCCTAAGTACATGCGATCATGAGTATCTCAGCATCCCGCCGCAGTTGATACGTCGCTAGTGACGCATAGACTGGACCGGAACTCCTCGAAGGTAGACGTCGGTAACCCCTTGGTCATGACATCGGCAAACTGCTGAGCGGTGGGAACGTGTAGCACACGGATGCGGCCGAGAACCACCTGCTCACGCACGAAGCGAATGTCCAGCTCGATGTGCTTCGTGTGCCGATGATGAACGGGGTTGGCGGAGAGGTAAACAGCAGAGACATTGTCACAGTACACAAGAGTGGCACGTGAAACGTCATGACGAAGCTCCTGAAGAAGTTGCCGCAACCAGGAACACTCGGCAATGGCGTTGGCAACAGTCTGGTACTCTGCCTCAGCACTGGAACGGGAGACCGTAGGCTGTCGTTCCGATGACCAGGAGATGAGGGATGGCCCCAAGTAAATGCAGTAGCCGGAGGTGGAACGACGAGTGTCCGGACAGCCAGCCCAGTCAGCATCAAAGTAGGCAACCATGTCGGTGGAGCAGGATGCTGTCAATGTGAGCCCAAGGGACATAGTGCCGCGGATGTAGCGTAGAATCTGCTTCACCAGGTTCCAATGACTGTCACGGGGTGCATGCATGTGGAGACACACCTACTGGATGGCGTACTGCAAATCTGGTCGTGTGAGGGTTAAGTACTGAAGGGCGCCGACAATAGACCGGTAGAACGGGCCATCTGGTGCTGGAGAACCCTCAAGCGCTGAGAGCTTGGCCTTTGTGTCAACAGGAGTGGCAACAGGCTTGCAGTTAAGCATGCCGGCGCGCTCAAGAAGCTCATGGGCGTACTTTTGTTGATGAAGGAAAAACCCGTCGGAACGCCGAATGACCTCAATGCCGAGGAAGTAATGAAGCGGCCCCAAATCCTTCAAGGCGAACTCAGTGCTGAGATGAGCAGTGAGCTGGTCGAGGAGCTGCACCGAAGAGGCCGTGAAGATGATGTCGTCGACGTAGAGTAGGAGATAAGCAATCGCCGGTCCATGATGGTACGCGAACAGGGAGGCGTCGGAGCGAGTAGCTCGGAAGCCAAACTGCTGAAGAAAGGTGGCGATGCGCTGGTACCAAGCTCTCGGCGCCTGCTTCAGTCCATAGAGGGACCGAGAGAGCAGACACACATGATCAGGATGATCGGTGTCGACGAAGCCGGTGGGCTGCTAGCAATACACCTGTTCAGCGAGATGGCCATAGAGGAACGTGTTGGAGACATCCAGCTGATGAACCGGCCAGGCACAAGCTGGAGGACGGTGCGGATCGTGCCCGGCTTGACGACCGGAGCGAAGGTGTCGGTGAAGTCAACTCCGGCGCGTTGCCGGAAACCGCGAACCACCCAGCGAGCTTTATAACGCTCAAGGGTGCCGTCGGGACGGGTCTTGTGCCGAAAAATCCACTTCCTGCTAATGATGTTGGCGTGGCGGGGAGGTGGGACAAGTTGCCATGTGCGGTTGCGTTGCGACGCATCGAACTCCTCCTGCATGGCGGCGAACCAGTTAGGGTCACAGAGAGCGGCCCGAACGGACGACGGAACCGGCGACGGTGATGAGGATGAGGCCGCTAGAGGTACTCCTCCGATGGATAGCGTGTGCTGGGCCGAAGAGCACCAGTGCGTGAGCGCGTGGTGATTTGGAGTGGCGGGACGTCCTCGTCGGGCCGGTCGGGTGCTGCTGTGGAGGAGACCGAGGCCACAGGTGGCAAGACCGGCGGAGCGGCGGTCGTGGCCGCGGGTGGCAGACCCGGAGCAACCGCAGGCGGAGCTGCGGCAGGTAGCGGGCCCAGGGTGGCTGCGGTCGAAGCCGCAGGTGGCGAGGCCAGGGCGACTGTGGGCGACGCCACAGGTGGCGGGCCCGGGGCAGCTGCGGACGAAGCCGCAGGTGGCCAACGCGAGTCGGACGAGGCGCCCGAGGTAGATGCGCGCGAGCTCGAAGCTAAAGAGGAGGTCGAGGTCGCGGAGTGGCCCGGTGCCCAGACATCCGAGCCAGTCTGTACGCCAACAAAGTCGCCAAGCTCGGATATGGTCAGGCCGGGGCGGCCACCGCGAGGGGCCGGCATCACGGAGGAAGGCCCGCCGAGGAGAGGTGGGGTCGACGAAGTCGGTGCATCCGAGGGAGGTACCTGCTGAAACGGAAACACTTTTTCATCAAAGTAAACATGCCGCGAAGTTATCACCCGATGAGATACGGGGTCGTAGCACGGTAGCCCTTTGTGTTGGAGGGGTACCCAAGAAAGATGCAAGCGAGAGACCGCGGAGCAAGCTTATCACTACTAGGGAAAAGCCTATAGATAGAATCTTACCAGTAGCACGCTTTAAAATAAGGCACTGCTGCTAATTAGCAGTAGCGAGCTCAAGATTAACTCACTGCTGAAATAAATATAGCAGTAGCGCGCCCGCTCAAAGACGTGCTACTGCTATAATTACCACGAGGCTGCCGCGAGGCTAGTTATAGCAGCAACGCGTTATCACGACGAGCGTTACTGCTACGTAGCATAGTAGCAGCGCATTTCACCAATAAGCGTTACTGCTAAGTTTACTACAAAAATTTAGTCCCACCTCGCTCCGTGGAGAGAGTTTCTACCACCTTAAATATGTTACTTCTCAAACTTTGACAAGCACTTGGTCTTCATTGAACTCTATGTGTAGAATTTGTGGCCGCAATATGAGTCTTCACCGGTTCCTAAACCAGTGAGGACTCGTATTGATAAATTAGATTGTACACAAAAAGATCATTGATGATCAATGTATTTTTGATACATTGAATTAAGTCTATTTTTACAAGCTGACACATAGCAGTAGCGCTTCTTTGTGAAAGGCGCTGCTGTTAGGTAGTTTAGCAGTAGCGTCTTTCTCTATAGAGCGCTACTGCAAAGCCATTCCATCTCCCACCCCCTCTCCTCTATCCGATCCACTTACACTCACACACTCACTGGATCCCCTCTCAACCCCCCGCGTCGGTCCTCCCCCGTCGCCCCTCCTCCCTCTGCGCCGCCGTCACCTCCTCCTCCTTGTTGGACTCGGTACCGGCCTCCTCCTCCGTCCTTTCCACTCGCCGCTGGCTGGCCCCTCCTCGCTCCGCCTTCCTCCTCCATCCTCCCTCCACTGGCCGCCGGCCGGCCCCTCCTTGCTCCGCCGTCCTCCTCCGTCCTACTCTCTTCTCCCTCCTCGAGTCTCCCCTTCTTCTCCCTCCTCCCTGCTACATTTTGATTTAGTAGGCTAGTTCATATGCAACATTTTGATTTAGTTGATATGATTTAGTTGATTTAGTAGGGTAGTTGATTTAGTTGATTTAGAACATTTTGATTAAGTTGATTTAGTAGGCTAGTTCATTTAGTTGATTTAGTATGCACCATTTTATTGTTATTTTTTCTGTACATGGATAGGTAGTTGCTATTGTTTTTTTATAAGTTACTTTTTGGCAAAATGTAGGTGGTACCTTGTCATCTAATATGTTATTAGATCTTAGGATTATAATTGTCCATCAAACTGCTTCTCGCGGAAGAACCAAAAATATCACATGCTATTGTTTTTCTTTCCTGTGAAGTGGGTCGTTAATCCTTTGCTCATATTGCTTTAGGAAAAATGGCGCCACCACCACCACTATGTCGACTGTGCAAGTCAAGGTGCGCCAGCAGCCTTGCAACTGGCAAGCTGTTCGGCATCTACTTCCAGCCGAGTTTTCGTCATGCGGCGGTAAGAAATTAGATGAAATGTAATAACTATTTTATTTTTAGTGTTGGCATTACTACATTGTGTCATTTTGCTTATTTTACACAGATCGTCCCATGCAATGTGAGGTTGAAATTCAACAAGCTGACATGAGATACTGTGACATTTGAGGCTCCTAGGGGGCCGTACACTATGGAGGTCGAAAAGGACGCAATGTGTCGCAGATTGGAGGAGATGGATGGGCCCGTTTCGTCGCCCGCATGTGTCTTACTGGTGGTGAGTTGATCAGCTTCTCCTTCAGAGCAGAAAGACCCAAGTTGGCTGTCATTTATCTCAACCTGGTGGAAGATGATGAAGATGACGAAGATGATGAAGATGATGAAGATTATGAAGATGATGAAGATAGTGAGGACCCACTCGATGAAGATGATGAGGACCCACTTCATGAAGCCATCGTAGCTCAAAGAACAAGGCTGAGTGAGGATGAGGTGTCCAACCTGTGGGACATAATTCCGCCACGTGCTGACTTTGTCGGGGTTCCATTCGTGACCCGCCTGACAAATACCATGGTTGATCGATATGATATGGTATGTTATACTTACAAATGCAAATTATCCGATGAAATACTTAGTGTACAGTCCAATGATATGGTATGTTCTGTGGAATCTAGTCGATGATATGTTTTAGTGTAGAGTTCGATCACATGCTTATTAGTGTAGAATCTAAGGAAACTATTAATAGTGTAGATAATCCATATGTACTTATTTGCGAGGCTATTTATTAATTGATATATTTTTCTTATTCAGAAATTGAAAAAGAGCATATATGTGAGTTATGGTATCGAGCCTGATGAAGAAGGCTCAGCTGGACTACGCCTTACTGCAAGGGGCTCCGTCACAACCTGTACTTATCGCGTGGACACGGACGGTCGCACACACTTAAACTCGGTTGGGTGGAAGAAATTCCTCGATGGCAAGAATCTTCGTGTTGGACAGGCCATCCTAATTACTATCAGGAACACCAACCGCCCAGGCTTGAGGATGATGATTGTCTTTGATATCATCTAGAACTACATATGTGTGTGTGGCTATATCATCTAGAACTACATATGATGATCGTCATCGATATCATCTAGAACTACATATGATGATCGCCGTTGATATGACCTTGTACTGCTTGAGGATGCATGTTGACTATGCATGAAATTGTTATCTAGTATTCCCTTCATTCCAAATTACTCGTCGTGGTTTGAACTAAAACCACGACGAGTAATTTGGAACGAAGGGAGTACTACCCAGTAATGGTTTATGAATTTGATATCTAGTAGCAGTACCTAGTATCTAGTATCTGAAAGGGAAACCGAAAGGGAAAGGGGTATGGGGGGAAATGATGAAAGATATAGCAGTAGCGAGGGACTGCGAAATCGCTACAGCTAAGTAATAGTAGCGCGTTCGGCAAAAGCGATACTGATATCGTCAACAGTAGTAGGGCGGGTACGGACCACACTACTACTATAAGTTAGCTGTAGCGCCTTATTAGTAGCGCGGCCACCTGCGCTGCGGCTAGCCTCAAAACGTGCGCTACTACTAGGGTTTTCCCTAGTAGTGTATGGTGGGCGGTGGAGGCGGTGATAGGGTAGCAGAGGCAGCCAAAGATGCGAAGATCATCGTATGAGGGAGGAGTCCCATAGAGCAACTGATGCAGCATATAGTTCTAGCGAACACGACATGGCCGGATGTTGACAAGAAGAGTTGCGGTGGCGAGAGCATGGGTCCAGAACCGAGGCGGGATGTTCGCATGGAACAAGAGGGTACGGACGCAGTCGTTGAGAGTGCGGAGTACATGCTCTGCCCGCCCATTTTGCTGTGAGGTGTAAGGACATGTTAGACGAAAAATAATACCATGTGTGGTGAGGAGATTGCAGACAGCAAGACTATCGAACTCTTTCCCATTGTCTGTTTGGAACACAAGAATGGGTCAACCAAAGTGTGTAGAGACAAATGAGTAAAAAGATGTGAGTGTTGAAAAACATCTGATTTCTGCCGAAGGGGAAAAGTCCACACATAGTGCGTAAAATCGTCTAAGATGACAAGATAATAAAGATAGCCAGAGTTGCTCGCAATGGGCGATGTCCAAACATCACAATGTATCAACTGAAACGGATAAGCCGCAATAGTGGTAGAGTTGCTAAAGGTTAGACGCACGTGTTTGCCAACACGGCAAGCATGACAAATATGGTCATCGACCTTATTACAAGTGAAAGAAAAACTACGAAGAATGTGACGGAGCGGGCATGATTAGGGTGACCCAAATGAGCGTGCCAGAGGTCCACACCGGCGGAGAGGGCGACAGGGGCAGCGTCGATGGAGGATGGTGGGTGGACCGGGTAGAGGTCATCCGGCCTGTCACGTCGGTGAAGAACCATCCTGGAACGGGCGTCCTTCACAGAAAAACCACAAGCGTCAAATCCAACCGTAATTGGATTTTCACGAGTAAGACGGCGAACAGAGACAAGATTTTTGATTAGTTCAGGAGAAACTAAGATATGAGACATGTTAATAGGTGTACTAGAAGACGGAAAAAGAAGTAGAACCAACATGTGTGATGGGAAGGGAAGGGCCATCGCGGAGAGTAATGCGAGTGGCGGTGTTGGTGGGAGAGAAAGAGGTTAAGTTACCCAGGTTGGAGGACATGTGTGCGGTAGCCCCGGAGTCCATGAACAAGTCGCCGCCACCGGTGTAGGTGTTGGCGGTGGGGGCCAACTGAAGCGCATCTAGGAGAGACGGGTCCCAGGGCAACAAGGCGGGTGCCGAGTTGTAGAAGCCGGCGCCGGGCTGCGGCGGTGCAAGGGCTGGCAGCGGTGGATAGGCCGGGTAGGCCCCGGACTGCCGGAACGTCACGAAGGCCACAGGTGGCTGCGAGATGGCGTGGTAGGCCTGGTGCTGCGCTGGTCGAGGGCCCAGGATGCCGCGGGCGGTGGGGCGGGGTATCGGCATAGAATATGCATGGATGACGCCGGTCCAAGGATTTTGCGCGTAAGCCCACGGCACCATGGGCTGTTGCTGCTGCGGGACACGGGGCAGCCTGGCGGGGTTAGCCGCCCGCTGCTGGCCCTTGCGCCCCCCGTTGCTGCGGCGGCCGCCATGCTCATTGGAGGCAGCAGGCATCAGCGCCCCCTGTTGGGGGTACGGGAAGGGCAGCAGGACCGGCTGGGGCAGCGGGAAGGGCGCCGACTGCTGTTGGGGAGCCGCGTCGCGCGACATGCCGGCGGCGAGGACGGTGTGAGCCGCCCGTGCCCTCATCTTCTTCATCCTGTGTTCCTCCAAACGCAGGTAGGCGACGACCTTGGGGAAGGTTGGGTTGGGGATGAGCGTGAGGTTGGCAGCCGCGTGGGTGAACTCCTCGTGGAGACCGATGACGAGGGTGCTAAGGAGAAGGTCACTGGAGACGTTCTCGCTGATGTCACAGAGCTCGTCATAGAGGCGCTTGAGGCGCATGCAAAAGTCGTTCATGGAGGAACTATTTTGATGGCACCCAAAGAACTCCTATTGAAGAAAGACGAGCTGCTGTAGCCGGTTGTCGGTGAAGAGGCTATTGAGCTTCGTCCAGACGGCATGTGCATCATCACCATCTTGCACCACCGTGTAGAACAGGTCCTCGGACATGGTGAGGAAGAACCAGCAAATGAGCGTCGCATCGACCATTGACCACTCGGCGTCAAACGCCATGGTCGCGGCGTCAACGGTGCCGTCGATGTGCTCCTGGAGCTGGAGCTCACAAAAAACAAGATGAAAGTGAGTCTTCCATGCATAGTAAGATGACTCCTCCTGGGAGAGACGGATGGGAA
Source organism: Triticum dicoccoides (assembly GCF_002162155.2). Lineage (NCBI taxonomy): Eukaryota > Viridiplantae > Streptophyta > Magnoliopsida > Poales > Poaceae > Triticum > Triticum dicoccoides. Next base: position 131,600,063 of record NC_041389.1, read on the forward strand.
CACGGGCGAGGATGTCGATGTTGCGGATGACTTCGGTGGGGATGGGAGCAGGGACGGCGAAGGGATTGGAGGGTTGGGTGGCGCCGGACATGGGGGAGGAGGAGGAGGAGTCGTACGAGGCGAACGACATGGCATAGGGTTAGGGTTCGGGTGGAGGTAGAGGGAGAGTGGGTGGCGGCTGCAAGGGAAGATGGCGGCCATGGTGGGATGCGGCGGCAAGGAGCGGCGGCGGTAACTGGCGGCGGCGGCAAGAAGGCGGCAGCGGCTCAGGTGCGGCGGCGGCGACGGAAGCGTTAGGAAGAGAACACGGTATCTGATACCATGTGGATTATGCGACATGTTCATTGATCGTATGCCGTAGCATATATAGAGTACAAGGGGCAAGGATATCTCAACCGTATCCGCTATACAAGGAAAGGATCCAGAGATATCCGTAGACTAGGAAACAATAAAAGAAGATCCTAGATGGCTAAGTACATGCGATCATGAGTATCTCAACAGTGAGCTACCTCCGTCTAGTCCGCAGAGCTCTCAGAAGAAAGGTCTCTCCTCGATGATCATGCTCATCCCCTGGTCCATCTGGACCCACTGAAACGTCTGTGTGTTTGACGGAGTGTAGCCGTCAATGAACTGCCTCTCACATGGGATCAAGGAGGAGGCCAAGACTTGGTCGAAGGCGGGTGCCAAGGGGCTTCCAAATTCCATGCCATAGCTAGTTCGTTGTTGTGGTTGGGCTGAGCAACCCAACGCTCTGTTCTGTTCACACAAAGGTTGGCGCCATCCTTGCACATGCTGTGCCCTAGCGTTACCTATTTTCACAATTGTACTATTTTCTCCTATCAATGAATGATACGCAAGCTTTGCGTATTCACGAAAAAAAGGAAGAAAAATGAAAATGGTGCTCTAAAATGTCATTTTGGTAGTATTTTAAAGCATTGATTATTATTATTATTTTGCCTAGACCGCGAAAATTTGCCATTTTCTTCATGAAAATGTGCACACATGTTCATTGTCTTAAAAGGTCAAGTTTCATTTACTTTTTTTTTCTTCATATTTTACTATTCACCCGGATGCATATGCGCTCCCGAATAGATACACACTTGCCCGAGAAGGAGAGACATGCTTGTAATATGTATTATACAAATGATCAGGGTCCGTCTATAACACGTAGAATTGCGGCGTGTGTCATGTCCACATGAGTACAAACAGGTTGTGAGGTGTAAGGCAGGGATGGTTAGGCCATGTATGCAGATAGCACTCAATTGTCTTGAAGCTTTCTGGCAAAATCGTTTTGAGCTCGGAGCACGAAGCATCGAAAGGTGAAAAAGAGTCATATGGAGATATGATCGGGAAAAGTTTGCCTACCGATCAAAATTCTCGTCATTAGTGATGTCCACATCAATGGCTAAGAATAAGATCAAGGTCTTGAATCACTCACTATCAATTATGAGAGATATTGATTTGAGTGGGAGTGCATTTTATATTAAAATTTGTTTAAACACTGGTGCAAATTAATTATGAATCAATGTCTAAATGAATGTGTTTATCGTTGTAGATCAATAGCTCGCAATATGTTCAACTTAGCCCCTATGTTAGAGAAAGAAAAGTTGGCTGCTAATGGTGGAAACTATGTTGATTGGATCCGGAACCTGAGATTTGTTCTTAGGAGTGCTAAGGAGTATGTGCTAGATCAGCCCTTGGGTGATCCTCCTGAAAAGGATGCACCACAAAAAATTGTAGATGCTTTCACTACTCGTGGTGATGACTATGAAGCAGTCCAGTGCCTCATGTTGACTTGCATGGATCTTGAACTAGGTAAACGCTTTGACCGTTCTACTACTCAATTTATAATTGGGACGCTGGAAGTTATGTATAAGAAGAAGGTAAGGACCAAACATTTTGAAATAACCAGGGCCTTGATTGAATGCAGGATGGCAGAAGGTTCCTCAATGAGTGAGCATATAGTGAAGCTTGCTGCATGGCTATGTTGATAGACTAGCTTCTCTGGAATTTGAAATTCTTCCCAAACTCAGTACAGATATTGTGCTTGCTTCACTCCCCCATATTATGATGGTTTTATCATGAATTACAACATGAATGGCATGGAGAAAAGTGCAAACGAGTTGTTCACTATGCTCAAAACTGCAAAAGCTGGGATGCAGAAGAACAAACAAGTGTTGATGGTCAACAAACCGCCAGTTTCAAAAAGAAGGGCAAGTCCAAGAAGAAGTCTACTTGTGCTGGTAAGACCGTGTCTCAGAAGAAGAACAAGGGTGGAGCCACTAAAGAGACCGAATGTTTCTACTCCAAGCAAAAAGGACACTAGAAGTGCAACTGCAATAAGTACTTGGCGGATAAGAACAGTTCTTCTGATAAAGGATAAAAGTTATACAGAATTAATATTATTCTACTTGTTGATTTCATGTATGTCATGAGTAGTTGATATTGATCGGTTGCTCTCACTTGCAAAACGATGTAGGGCCTACAGAAAGCTTGCAAGTTGAGAAGAAATGAAGTTCTGATGCAAATCGGGAATGGTGATGGGATCGCTACTCAAGACCATTGAAGTCATGCCTTTAGTTTATCTTCAAGATTTATCTTAGGACCGAATAATAGTTATTTCGTTTTGTAATTGTGTAAAACAATATGTTTTGGGATATACGACGGATATTCATATAAGTTTTAAACAATGGTTGTTCAAGTTGTTATAAGAATATGTTTTGAATTTACCTCTATTATTGGTGGTTTATTCATGAAATCTTGAATTGAAAGTTTATAACATAAATGCTAAACGTCTTGAGAATACTAATAAACACCACTTAAATGTGGCACTTCTTGGTTATATCAAAAAAAATAATCTTCATGGAAATGAATTACTGAAGTCAAATCAGTTGACAAAAATACATGGTGATGCATATAATCTGATGAGCAAACCAGGGCGCGGTGGATAATTATACTTTATTAATGATTTATGATTTAATTGATATAAATATGAAATATTTGAAAGGTTCAAAGAAATTCAGAATGAAGATAAGAATCATCATGACAAAAAATAAAAGGTCCTTTATCTAAGTCATGAGTTTAGCAAAACACTCAAATAATTGTGGAATTGTTTATTATGGATCTGCTTTATTAATTTTGGGGATATGCACTTGAAACAACTTCATATGCACTAAATAGAGCACCGCATAATAGTCTAGCAAAACGACGCCATATGAGTTATGGAGTTCACGATCCAGACAAATGCTAATTTGTAGGTTATCCGAAGAAGTAGTTGGGTATCCTTCTACCAAAAGTTCAAAGACAAAGTGTTTGTCACAAAGAATGAACACTTTCTCGAGAAGGAGTTTTCTTGCTAAAGAAGTAAGTGGGAGGACAATGCAGCTTGATAAGATTATCGAATCTCTGGCGGAAGTAAGTGGGATTAACAAACCAGAAGTTGTTCCGAACGTTGTCCACAACTGAGCCATAAGTTACTACACTAGTTGTAGAAACTCTAATTAAAGCTTGTAACTGAACAATGTAGACTATGAAAATTTAATGAACCTCCTGAACAATCTCATACTGAGATATTCATCTTAGAAGAAGATGAACATGCGCACTACAAGGAAGCGATGGCGGTGCCCAGCTCGAAGGAATGGCTTATAGCCATGCACCCCAAAATGGAGTTCATACACAATTAAGTTTGGTACTTGGTTAATTCTCTAAAAGGTATAGAGTTCATATGCGACAATTAAGTTTGGAACTTGGTTGATTCTCCAGAAGGTATGGAGCAAATGGAATGAATGTCAAAACTAGTTTCCTAAATGGAAAATGATGTATGAATGATACAACTGAAAGATTTTGTAGATCCTCATAATGTCGGATGAGTGTGCAAGCTTCAAAAGTTTTTATTTTTTGAAGCAAGTATCAAGGAGCTGGAATCAACATTTTAATGAAATATTTAAAGAGTTTACCTTTGTTGAAATGATAAAGAAACTTGTGAAGTTTAGTCAGAGCTACATAGGATTTCTAATCTTATATGTATGAGACATATTGTAGATTGGAAATAATATAAAGTTTCTAAAGCACAATAATTTTTTTAAAGAGTATATTTCCAACGAAAACTAAAGCAAAGCAAATTATTGGACATAAAGATCTATATAGAAAGATCAAGACGTGTGATTGCGCTAAGCTAAATTTAATATATAGACAATGTTTTAAAACATTTTAAATGGAGAATGTGTTTTCTCCCAATGTCATATAACATGATGCTTAGAAGAAATGAATGTCCTATGACAGTTGATAAGCATGAACAGATAAGTGGGTTATTGAATCCATCATGAATGTTATGATATGTATAAAGCTAAATGGCCAAATGTTTTATGTACTAAATGTTAGTAGAAGGTACCAAAGTGATCCCGGATTGGCTCACTAGGTAACAGTTAATATAATTAAGTACCTCAAAAGGACAAAAGACTTGTCTATAGAGGATATGAAGAAGTTCATTGTAAAAGGTTGCACGAACACCAGCTTCATGACTAATATAAATTATATTGGGCTATGATTGTTTAGAATAGCTTTCAAGCATGAACAATATTGCGGATAATGTAAGAAGAATATGTTAAAAGCATTAGGTGTTTCAAAGTTGTCTGAATCAAGAAGTGTCTTGATATAATTGGTGTGATCCCGAGTGTGATAAAACCAATGACACTATATTATGAATATAGTTAATCAAGAAGTGTCTTGATATAGTTGGTGTGATCCCAAGTGCAATGAAACCAGTGACACTGTATTATGAATAATAGTGCCATTTCTCAAAGCAAACGGAATCAAGATCCTACAAAAGTCAAACATGACTAACATAAATATTACATGGTTTTGAATGTGTCGAAACCGATCATGAAGGCTTTACCACAAGCAAAGCATGAGCAACACCAGATAAGCCATAGGTTTTAAGTAGACTATGCAGCTAGATTATTGACTCTAGTGCAAGTGAGAGTCTATAGGAAATATTCCCTAGAGACAATAATATTATATTATTATGTTTCCATTTTCATAATTAAGAGTTTGTATTTCATGCTATAACTGCTATGATCCTGGAATATGTGATTCTGTGAAAAACTCATATGCACATGTGAAATAATAAACGGTAAAATTGGGTTCCTAGTCTCGCCTCTAAGACTGGCTTAAGTGTTGTAGGTGATTATGTTTTCCGGATCTTATAGGATATCATTAAGTGTAATGATAGTCCTAAAACAACATTGAGAGTATGACGTTAGAAGAATGATCATATTGAATCAACCCAAACTTGTTTGTTATACTTTGAGATAATATCGTCTGAAATCAATTGTTATAACACAGTGTTAACATGTAGTTTTAGTTCTTCAGACCATGAGAATATCATAGTCACTTCCTACCATACGATGGAATTTGGGGTTGCTCAAACATCATATGTAACACAGTGATCATAACGACAACTTACATGTTCATCGGAAAGTTTAACAAGGGACTAGATGGCTCGAGAGTGGGATTTGCTACTCCGATGATGGACAGATGTTCTTGGGGCCCTATTGGTGTGAGAGCATCAATCATCGTCTGGCCAGACATAGGTGACTATGTCACGAGGATGCCAGAACACTTCAACGAGAAAGAAGAACAAAGCGGGTAACGAGAAGAATGGTATAGTGAGCATATCCATGACTCAAGAGGATACCGGCACGCCTCGGGATTTGTGAAGTATTGCGAAGCAAAGAGAACAACACATGATAACCAAACCTTCACTCAGATATCATTCGTATAATCATAGGGATCGATATGGACGTCCACGGTTCCGTTGTCGGTCATTGAATGAAGGAGATTCGTTCATGTCTATGATTTACGAAACCTACGGGTTCACAAGCTTAAGGTAATCACGATTTTCTGAGTGTTAGTAGGAGGAGGGTATCAAGGATTTATATGTGGAATTTTTTCATTAATATTCGAAATAGTTTCGAGAGGAATCGGAAGCGTTTTGGGGTCACCGGAAGGGTTTCGGAGTTTATTGGGCAATGCCGGGTATTACTGATAAATAATATATATGTGGAAAATGTTTTCAGGGATTTTAAATTAATAATAAAAAGTCTCTAGTAATTGTTAGAAGACTTTTATATTTAATTTAATATCAACGGGCCTTAAAAGGCCAAGTGGTGGAAGGAATAATGGGCCACCATGGCCCAATAGGAAAGAAAGTGGGGAGGCCGAATTGGAGTGGGGGGCTGTCAAGACCCCGACTCGATGTCACATTGATCTAGCATGTAACACCTCATATCGCTTTGCGGCCTCACGCACGGTATCCCCACGGGTGTCGCCTTACCTTTGCCCGGGACCGTTTGCGCATTTTGGCACACGTATATGATGGTGTCGCTAGCATCCATATGATAAAGAGCCCGGGCTGACATGGCTAGTCGTAAACCCAAAGTGGCACTAACTTATAGGGACAGGCATTCATGACCCAGCATCGAACGTGTCGGTCATCAGCGAGTGAATCCAGGCTATAGCACTGGGCTAACAGGACTCCGGTGAACCGGGCTGTAGCGGGCTAGCAGGACTCCGGTATTCATCGCGTGGCATTTCCCCGAAGGGACAGACACAGGATCGAAGAAGGACACATGCCGGCCTGCCTAAGTGTTCCGGAGCAGTAGCAAGCTACCAGGGCTCAGTGGAAGCACTAGGAGACATTTCCCGGTAAGAGAGGCTACTAAGAATAAACAACTAGATAGTCAGATCCCACACATAGCAATACACATTACACGTACGCATAACATGCAAGTATGTGCTGTACAACATGGCATCACAGCATAACTCAACAACTCATATAGATAAAGGCTCAGAAGAGCCGTCATAGCAATTATTGCAAACAGGGGTCACAAGACCCATCATACAGAGCATACAAGCAACAAGCGGAAGCATTACATGTCTGGGTACAGACATCTACAAATGAAGAAGGCTGAAGAGTCTGACTATCTACAACATCCGATCAAGATCGTAGCTGAGGTACTAGCTACTAGTCGAAGTCCATGAGAACACTAGTAAGACCGAAGTCTCCGCTGCAAAAACATAAATAAAGCAACATGAGTACAAAGGTACTCAGCAAGACTTACATCAGATCCTATCATACATGCATTTGCATCAAGAGGGTAATGTGGGGTTTAGTTGCAGCAAGCCAGCTTTGACTCTGTGGCTATTCTGTTCTACGACTACCAGAAACTCTGGAGATGAAACAACGTACACGAGTCCACTAATCACCACACAATACACTACTATGGACTCATCCCCGTCTCCCTACGAGAAGGCCATCCATAGCACTCACACTTGTCTTGAGCATTTTAGGGTATCCACTTCAAGTTGTCTATGTACCATGTAAGCATCCAAGAAGTCCATAACCGCGGACCCGGCTATTCGAATAGATCATGTTAACCCTGCAGGGGTGTACTTCTTCACACACGCTCTCGCCACTTACCGCCATGTACACGTCATGTATCTCGGCAACCTTCAAGCGGAAGCCTGGCGAGGGTGTCGGCCACGACCTGACTAACCACACAAGACTCTAATCCAGGTTTATCGCCTATTCGGGTTCCATCCGCAAGGAGATCCGGCCGGGGTTTCACTCACGGCCCCAAACGATGTGTGCAGGGTTCCCAAGCCCACCTCGCCGGATGGATCTACGCTTGGTACACCGTGCCACTGGTGCCTAGTCTGTCCCAAGCCCACCTGACCGGGTGCCACTTGGTAGACTACTAACACTACCTACAACCGCCAGAAACTAGTTGCGACTCCTGGACAGAGATCAAGTTGGTTAATAAGTCGAGAGGGGTCGAGTTACCGGAACCCAATGTGTGGTAGTATCGAGTCATTGGACAACATACATAGAACTCAATGCTTAAGGACGGTTCCAGTGAGACAACCCACCATGTACTCCTACATGGCCTCTCACCGCTACCTTTACCAAATCGTGTTCACACACTTAACTCTCAGCACCAGAACATATCGTAACACTCCAATTCATTCCCAATGAATCAGACCTGACACAACTCTAAGCAATAGCAGGCATAGCATGGTAGGAACACATCAGTGGCTTCAATCAACTCCTACACATGCTAGTGGGTTTCAACTATTTACTGTGGCAATGACAGGTCATGCAGAGGAATGGGTTCAACTACCGCAGCACAAAGTAGCAGATGAATCGTTGTTGTCCTAATGCAATAACTGAGAGCAGGAGCGAGAGAGTAGGGTTTTATCGAAATGAACAAGGGGGTTTGCTTGCCTGGTAATCAACAAGGGAGGCACTGCTTCACCGACAGGTACTCTGGAACGTCTCCGGAGCAGGACCTATCGAGAAGGAACGGTGCCGGCAATCAAAACACAATCATATGCAACAATATGATGCATGAGCATGGCATGTAGATGTGATGCTGTTTGAGCTAATGCAACTAGTATTCAATTGAATGAAGTCCATTTGAACAAAAGGTTCAAATGCAACTCCAAAAATAAGTCTCTTAATATGCCATAATGTGTTTTCTCATATTCAGCATGTATAAGTTGGTTTGTCATGCATGAAACTAGTACAGATGGAAAGATTGCATTTTTCTGATAATTTTTCATATATAAATTATTTCAATCTGAGCTACGGTTGAATTTCTATGAATCTTTGAAGTTTAAAACAATTTCTGGAATTTCCTGATTTAATTTAATTCCAGAAAATATATAATTGCGTCAGCATGACGTCATCACTACATCAGCGGGTCAACGCGGCTGTCCAGGGTCAAACCTGACGTGTGGGGTCCACACGTCAGTGACACTGGGGTTAACCCCGAGTCAAACCTGGGCTGATTTGCTTTGACTAAGCCCTGGGGCCCACTCGTCGGCGTCAGTAGGGGGGTTTAGTGCCTAATTAACGGAGCCACGTCAGCCCGCCGGAGTTCTGGCCGGCGGCGACCAATAACGCGGCGGCGACTTGCCGGACTTGCGCTACAAGCGGCGTTTGGTCGCGCGAAGACCACCGGGGCGTAGCCCGTCGTCGTCCGCATCCAGGGGAGCTGGTGGGGGGCTGCGGGGGCGCCGGAGCTCACCGGAGCAAAGCTCACGGCGGCGGCCGGAGTTCGGGATAGCGCGGGCGTGGGGCTGCAGCTCGCGTTCGAGCGAACGGAGGGCACAGGCGGTAGCTACGAGGCAGCAGGAGCACATCGAGCTATCTACGCGAGGCGGAGGTGCTCGGGGGCACGGAGCTCGCCGGCCATGGCGGACGGCGGCTTCGGGCGCTCGCGGGGCAGCGGCTACAGGGCACGCGCGAGAGAGAGAGGTGAGGGGAAAGGAAGAGGGGCTCACGGCGGAATCGCAGAGCAGGCCGGTGTGCTCGGGGACGTCCTGCGTCCGGTGAATCGACGGTGATGGCGGCGAGGTCGATCTCCGGCGTCGGTGGTGAAGAAGACAACGGCGTCGGAGATGGAGCGCGTCCGGAGGTGCGTGGCTTGACGAGGAGGTAGAGGGGGTCGTGGCGGAGCTGGGAAGCGTGTCAGGGAGGCGAGGGGAGGCCGGTGGCCACGGCAACGGCGAGCGATGGCGGCGGCAGCGCTCGGGTGCGCTCGGGGAAGAGAGAACCAGGGAGGAGGGAGAGCGAGAGGGAGGGGAAAAGGACCGGGGCGGCTGCGTGGCGACGTTCGGTCCATCCAGAGCGGCGCGAGGAGGACAGGCAGGCAGGGAGGGAGGAGGCGTGGCGCGGTGGCGCGCGCGCGCGCCGGGCACGCTCCGTTCCCCTGTCGGGAAGGAAGACGACAGAGGAGGGGGGCCAGGTGGGCTGGGCCACCTGCTGGCTGGGCCGGCCTGCTGCGGCTGGGCTGCACAGGGGAAGCCCCAGGTAAGCCCCTCCTTCTTTTATTTCTGTTTTTCTATTTTTTTCTGACATTTGTTTTGATTTAATAAAAAATACTAAACCATTTTATTTGCTTATGCCAATTTTTGTAGGGGCTAATGGTATTATTCCAGAGCTCCTTTATATATGGCATAATTTTTGGAGACATATTAATATATATAACTAATATATTTCCAATGCAAATATTTATCGAATTAATCCAAATGGCCAAAATAAATATCCATGAGCTCCTAAAAATATTGTTTTGATTTTTTATCTCTGTCCAATATTTTTGAGGGCATCATGAGCATTTTCTTGGACCCTTTTTGGAGAAATTTTTATTTGGGTCATTTTAAAAAAAAAGATTCTGAGGGTTCCACCAATCCTCATTTCAAATTTAAATGAAATTTAAATATGATGCACAAATAGCTAGCTAGTCTAAGTCATACCAGACTAGGGATGTGACAACTCGCCCCCACTTGAAAGAATCTCGTCTCGAGATTCAGGGGTCGACGGAAAGAAAGCGGGGTAGTCCAGTCGAAGACGATCTTCTCGTTCCCAAGTAGCTTCTCTCTCGGAATGATGGGACCACTGAACTTTGAGAAACTTGATGTTCTGACGTCGAGTGACACGCTCTGCTTGATCAAGAATGCGAACCGGGTACTCTCGGTAGGTGAGGTTATCTTGGAGATCAAGCGTTTCGTGGTCCACTCCACGGATAGGATCCGAGAAGCAACGCCTGAGTTGAGAGACGTGGAAGACATCATGAACTCGGGAAAGATGTGGGGGTAGTTCCAATTGGTAGGCAACCTCTCCTCGTTTAGCGAGAATGCGAAAGGGACCAATGTAACGAGGAGCCAACTTGCCCTTGATACCGAAACGATGGGTACCCTTCAAAGGAGTAACCCGAAGGTAAGCTTGGTCGCCAATTTCATAAGTCATATCCTTATGATGACGATCGTACTGGCTTTTCTGACGAGACTGGGCTGTTTTCAAATTCTCACGAATGATGCGAACTTGCTCTTCTGCCTCCTGGATCATGTCCGGTCCAAAGAATTGTCTTTCACCGGTTTCTGACCAGTTCAAAGGTGTTCGACATCTTCGTCCATAGAGAACCTCAAAAGGAGCTTTCTTGAGGCTGGATTGGTAGCTATTGTTATAAGCAAACTCGGCGAAAGGAAGACATTTCTCCCAATCCATACCGAAGGAGATAACGCAAGCTCTAAGCATGTCTTCGAGAATTTGATTGACCCGTTCCACCTGACCACTCGACTGAGGGTGGAAAGCGGTACTGAAGGAAAGATGGGTTCCCATGGCAGTTTGGAAGCTCTCCCAAAAATGAGAAGTGAAAAGACTGCCACGGTCTGAATTGATCTCTAGTGGAACACCATGAAGTGACACTATTCGAGAAATATATAAGTCAGCAAGCTGACCAGCAGTGATACTTTCCCGAACAGGAAGGAAGTGAGGCACTTTGGAAAGACGATCAACGACTACGAAGATAGCGTTATTCCCTTTCTTGGTCCTGGGAAAACCGGTAATGAAGTCCATACCAACTTTATCCCATTTCCACTCAGGAATAGCTAAAGGCTGAAGGGTGCCAGCAGGCCTTTGATGCTCTGCCTTAACGCGACGACAAACGTCACAGTTAGCAATGAACTCAGCGATTTCTCTCTTCATCCTAGTCCACCAGAACCTCTGGCGTAGATCCTGATACACCTTAGTACTACCGGGATGAATCGTGAGAGGAGATTCATGCGCCTCCTTAAGAATCAGTTGTCGAAGATGTTGCTTCTTGGGGACCACCAGGCGGTTCCTAAAGAAAACAACACCTCGATCATCTATAGAAAAACTACCAGCAATACCCTTGGCAATGTTTCTCTTGATCCGGGTAATCCCCGTATCATGCTTCTGGGCTTCTATGATAAGATCCACAAGGGTAGGTTTCGCCACCAAGGTAGAAAGGAATCCGTGAGGAGCAATGTGAAGATTAAGCTTACAGAATTCCTCATGGAGAAGTGGTTGGCCTTGCTGCAACATGAGATTGTTGCAATAGGATTTACGGCTTAGAGCATCAGCCATGACATTGGCTTTGCCTGGGGTGTAGGTAATCCCTAGATCATAATCTGTGATTAACTCCAACCAACGTCTTTGCCTAAGGTTCAAATCTGGTTGGGTGAAGATATACTTGAGACTCTGGTGATCGGTGTAGATCTCGCAACGTTTACCAAGGAGGTAATGTCGCCAGGTCTTGAGTGCATAGACTACGGCTGCAAGCTCTAGATCATGTGTAGGGTAATTCTCCTCATGTGGATGCAACTGTCGAGATGCATAGGCAATCACATGACGATCCTGCATAAGAATGCAACCTAGTCCCTGTCGTGAGGCGTCGCAGTAGATAATAAAGTCTTTAGTGAAATCCGGTGGCACAAGTATGGGAGCAGAAGTCAGGCGCCTTTTCAGTTCCTGAAAACTGTGTTCACACTGTGGGGACCACTCAAACTTTTTATCTTTCTTGAGAAGTTCCGTGAGGGGTTTGGCTACTTTGGAGAAGTTTTCAACAAAGCGGCGACAATAACTGGCTAGCCCAAGGAAACTCCTAACTTGTTTAACGGTCTCAGGTGGAGTCCAATCGAGAACAGCCTGAACTCTCTCGGGATTGACAGCAATGCCCTTACCAGAGATTACGTGACCTAAGTAGGTCACTTCTAACAACCAAAATTCACACTTGGAGAACTTGGCATAAAGGCGGTGCTCTCTGAGTTTTTCTAACACAAGTCTAAGATGTTCGGCATGCTCTTCCTCGTTCTTCGAGTAGATAAGAATATCGTCGAGGTAAACCACGACGAAGTTATCTAAGTACTCCATGAAGATCGAGTTCATCAGGCGGGAGAATGTGGCTGGGGCGTTGGTTAGGCCGAAGGACATGACGGTGTACTCATATTGACCATAACGAGTGACAAAAGCTGTCTTGGGAATGTCCCCGTTTCTGATCTTGATTTGATGGTAGCCTAACCTTAAATCCATCTTGGAAAAGACTGAGGATCCAGCGAGCTGATCATACAGGTCGTTGATCCTGGGGAGCGGATACTTGTTCTTTATCGTGACCAAATTAACGGGACGATAATCAACGACCATCCGGTCCGTACCGTCTTTCTTCTTGACAAAGAGGACGGGGCAAGCCCAAGGAGAAGAACTAGGACGGATGAAACCCTTTTGCAAGGACTCATCAAGTTGTTTCTTAAGCTCGGCTAGTTCTAAGGGTGCCATCTTGTAGGGTCTCCTAGAGATTGGAGCAGTTCCTGGGATAAGATCTATGACGAACTCTACATCTCTGTCAGGCGGAACACCTGGCAGTTCCTCTGGAAAGACATCCGGAAAGTCACGGACTACCGGGATATCTTCAAGGTCTGGAAGAGGGCTGGCATTAAGAGAATAGAGCTGACGCTTTGCAACTCTAGTGGAGACAATGGCTATCTTGCCAGATGAGTGTGTGAGCTGAACAGACCTGGTGAAACAATCAATCTTGGCATGATGAGCTGTCATCCAGTCCATACCCAAGATGATGTTAATATCCGAAGACTTGAGAGATATCAAGGAAACAAGGAATGCAAGTCTGTCCACAAGGATTTCATTGCCATAACTTATCCTAGAAGTTTGCCATTTGGATCCAGGAGTTTGAATAAGTAGTGGAGAGGGCATATCACAAAATGACATGTCGTGCAAGCGGGCATAGCTTTCAGAAATGAAGGAATGAGACGCTCCAGTATCGAACAAAACCGATGCCGGATGACAGTTGACAAGGAGTGTACCAAGAACGACATCTGGATCATCATGAGCGGCTCTAGCTGAGACGTGATGCACATGTCCATGTTCAGTGGGAGCTGACTTGGCACTGATCATCTTACGTGATGGCTTACCACGGCCAATAGACTTCTCGGGCTGGGGTGGAGCAACTCTGGTCTGAGTGCAAATACGGGCAGTGTGGCCTGGCTCTCCGCACTTGTAACAAATCTTGGAGGTAGGATGTGGACCTGCATTGGAAGGCGGTCCACCAATAGGCCTGGGTGGAGCATACTGCTGAACTTGATGAGGTGCCACATAAGATGGCCTCGATACATATTTGGGTGGAAGAGCGGAGTTTGGAACCCAAATCCGGCGCTTCTGAGAGCTAGAACCGGAGGAAGATCCCAAAGCACGAGTGTGCTTACGAGACTCCTCGTAAGTGAGTTGAGCTGTCTCTACATTAATGGCCTTGTTCACAAGGGCTTGGAATGTATCACAATGATGCAGGTGGAGATCTCGATGCAACTTGGGGTTGAGACCTTTCCGGAACCTAGCCTGCTTCTTGGCGTCCGTGGACACCTCTTCTGTGGCATAACGGGCGAGGTTCTCAAACTCTCTACTATAGGCATCAACAGCCATCTTACCCTGGGTGAAACTACAGAACTCTTCTCTCTTGCGATCAATGAGGGCTTCAGGAATGTGATGCTCGCGAAAAGCCTCAACGAAATCCCTCCAGGTGGAAGTCTGGCCAGCTGGAAGCATAGCCTCATAGTTCTGCCACCAAAGACTAGCAGGACCTTCCAGGTGGTATGCAGCATAGGTGACCTTGTCACTTTCGGCTACGCTCGCGGAATGCAGCTTATGAGTGATGCTACGGAGCCAATCATCTGCATCGAGTGGCTCGATGGAATGATGAAAGGTAGGTGGGTGCAAGCGAATGAAGTCATGAATGGTCACAGACTTGTTGGACTGATGTGCGGTGTTCTCCTCGATACGTGCCAACAAGTGGTTGAACTCACGCTTGTTCCTCTCCATCTCTAGCATGAACTCTGTCAACGAAGGCTGATCGGGAGGATCCTCATCCCTACCATCTCCGTGGTTCTGGCTACGAGCAACGGAACTTCGCTTAGCCGATGACATCCTGAGAAACGAACCAAGGACGGAATCAGCATCAACTATGGACTGTAGAATGTAGGACAAGGAATTAGTATCTCTCGAACTCCTAGGAAATTTCGGCAGCATAACGGCAGTGAAATGCTCAGAATGAGACATCCTACTAAAAAAAATGGGGTGGTAACATACTCATCATCATCACTCAAGGTTCGGAGGTAGTACTAAACAGACTACACCGGAAGTACTCGAAAACTGGGGTATGACTCTAGTCAACCAATCCTATGGAACTACGGAGTAGTAACACGTGATCCTGATAGACGGAAGAGAAGCCTAGCTCCTTAACCCCGTCGGAAAGATAGGACGACTCAGATCAGAAGGTCATGAGGTATAAGGAGTAAAAAGAGCCTTACGTTCCAACCCACAATCAATTCCCTTACATAACTAAAGATTTTCTAGACTCAACTTCGACCAGTATGGCTTGGTAAACCTACAGGCAGTCAGGCTCTGATACCAACGCTGTCAGGACCCCGACTCGATGTCACATTGATCTAGCATGTAACACCTCATATCGCTTTGCGGCCTCACGCACGGTATCCCCACGGGTGTCGCCTTACCTTTGCCCGGGACCGTTTGCGCATTTTGGCACACGTATATGATGGTGTCGCTAGCATCCATATGATAAAGAGCCCGGGCTGACATGGCTAGTCGTAAACCCAAAGTGGCACTAACTTACAGGGACAGGCATTCATGACCCAGCATCGAACGTGTCGGTCATCAGCGAGTGAATCCAGGCTGTAGCACTGGGCTAACAGGACTCCGGTGAACCGGGCTGTAGCGGGCTAGCAGGACTCCGGTATTCATCGCGTGGCATTTCCCCGAAGGGACAGACACAGGATCGAAGAAGGACACATGCCGGCCTGCCTAAGTGTTCCGGAGCAGTAGCAAGCTACCAGGGCTCAGTGGAAGCACTAGGAGACATTTCCCGGTAAGAGAGGCTACTAAGAATAAACAACTAGATAGTCAGATCCCACACATAGCAATACACATTACACGTACGCATAACATGCAAGTATGTGCTGTACAACATGGCATCACAGCATAACTCAACAACTCATATAGATAAAGGCTCAAAAGAGCCGTCATAGCAATTATTGCAAACAGGGGTCACAAGACCCATCATACAGAGCATACAAGCAACAAGCGGAAGCATTACATGTCTGGGTACAGACATCTACAAATGAAGAAGGCTGAAGAGCCTGACTATCTACAACATCCGATCAAGATCGTAGCTGAGGTACTAGCTACTAGTCGAAGTCCATGAGAACACTAGTAAGACCGAAGTCTCCGCTGCAAAAACATAAATAAAGCAACATGAGTACAAAGGTACTCAGCAAGACTTACATCAGATCCTATCATACATGCATTTGCATCAAGAGGGTAATGTGGGGTTTAGTTGCAGCAAGCCAGCTTTGACTCTGTGGCTATCCTGTTCTACGACTACCAGAAACTCTGGAGATGAAACAACGTACACGAGTCCACTAATCACCACATAATACACTACTATGGACTCATCCCCGTCTCCCTACGAGAAGGCCATCCATAGCACTCACACTTGTCTTGAGCATTTTAGGGTATCCACTTCAAGTTGTCTATGTACCATGTAAGCATCCAAGAAGTCCATAACCGCGGACCCGGCTATTCGAATAGATAATGTTAACCCTGCAGGGGTGTACTTCTTCACACACGCTCTCGCCACTTACCGCCATGTACACGTCATGTATCTCGGCAACCTTCAAGCGGAAGCCTGGCGAGGGTGTCGGCCACGACCTGACTAACCATACAAGACTCTAATCCAGGTTTATCGCCTATTCGGGTTCCATCCGCAAGGAGATCCGGCCGGGGTTTCACTCACGGCCCCAAACGATGTGTGCAGGGTTCCCAAGCCCACCTCGCCGGATGGATCTACGCTTGGTACACCGTGCCACTGGTGCCTAGTCTGTCCCAAGCCCACCTGGCCGGGTGCCACTTGGTAGACTACTAACACTACCTACAACCGCCAGAAACTAGTTGCGACTCCTGGACAGAGATCAAGTTGGTTAATAAGTCGAGAGGGGTCGAGTTACCGGAACCCAATGTGTGGTAGTATCGAGTCATTGGACAACATACACAGAACTCAGTGCTTAAGGACGGTTCCAGTGAGACAACCCACCATGTACTCCTACATGGCCTCTCACCGCTACCTTTACCAAATCGTGTTCACACACTTAACTCTCAGCACCAGAACATATCGTAACACTCCAATTCATTCCCAATGAATCAGACCTGACACAACTCTAAGCAATAGCAGGCATAGCATGGTAGGAACACATCAGTGGCTTCAATCAACTCCTACACATGCTAGTGGGTTTCAACTATTTACTGTGGCAATGACAGGTCATGCAGAGGAATGGGTTCAACTACCGCAGCACAAAGTAGTAGATGAATCGTTGTTGTCCTAATGCAATAACTGAGAGCAGGAGCGAGAGAGTAGGGTTTTATCGAAATGAACAAGGGGGTTTGCTTGCCTGGTAATCAACAAGGGAGGCACTGCTTCACCGACAGGTACTCTGGAACGTCTCCGGAGCAGGACCTATCGAGAAGGAACGGTGCCGGCAATCAAAACACAATCATATGCAACAATATGATGCATGAGCATGGCATGTAGATGTGATGCTGTTTGAGCTAATGCAACTAGTATTCAATTGAATGAAGTCCATTTGAACAAAAGGTTCAAATGCAACTCCAAAAATAAGTCTCTTAATATGCCATAATGTGTTTTCTCATATTCAGCATGTATAAGTTGGTTTGTCATGCATGAAACTAGTACAGATGGAAAGATTGCATTTTTCTGATAATTTTTCATATATAAATTATTTCAATCTGAGCTACGGTTGAATTTCGATGAATTTTTGAAGTTTAAAACAATTTCTGGAATTTCCTGATTTAATTTAATTCCAGAAAATATATAATTGCGTCAGCATGACGTCATCACTACATCAGCGGGTCAACGCGGCTGTCCAGGGTCAAACCTGACGTGTGGGGTCCACACGTCAGTGACACTGGGGTTAACCCCGAGTCAAACCAGGGCTGATTTGCTTTGACTAAGCCCTGGGGCCCACTCGTCAGCGTCAGTAGGTGGGGATTAGTGCCTAATTAACGGAGCCACGTCAGCCCGCCGGAGTTCTGGCCGGCGGCGACCAATAACGTGGCGGCGACTTGCCGGACTTGCGCTACAAGCGGCGTTTGGTCGCGCGAAGACCACCGGGGCGTAGCCCGTCGTCGTCCGCATCCAGGGGAGCTGGTGGGGGGCTGCGGGGGCGCCGGAGCTCACCGGAGCAAAGCTCACGGCGGCGGCCGGAGTTCGGGATAGCGCGGGCGTGGGGCTGCAGCTCGCGTTCGAGCGAACGGAGGGCACAGGCGGTAGCTACGAGGCAGCAGGAGCACATCGAGCTATCTACGCGAGGCGGAGGTGCTCGGGGGCACGGAGCTCGCCGGCCATGGCGGACGGCGGCTTCGGGCGCTCGCGGGGCAGCGGCTACAGGGCACGCGCGAGAGAGAGAGGTGAGGGGAAAGGAAGAGAGGCTCACGGCGGACTCGCAGAGCAGGCCGGTGTGCTCGGGGACGTCCTGCGTCCGGCGAATCGACGGCGATGGCGGCGAGGTCGATCTCCGGCGTCGGTGGTGAAGAAGACAACGGCGTCGGCGATGGAGCACGTCCGGAGGTGCGTGGCTTAACGAGGAGGTAGAGGGGGTCGTGGCGGAGCTGGGAAGCGTGTCAGGGAGGCGAGGGGAGGCCGGTGGCCACGGCAACGGCGAGCGATGGCGGCGGCAGCGCTCGGGTGCGCTCGGGGAAGAGAGAACCAGGGAGGAGGGAGAGCGAGAGGGAGGGGAAAAGGACCGGGGCGGCTGCGTGGCGACGTTCGGTCCATCCAGAGCGGCGCGAGGAGGACAGGCAGGCAGGGAGGGAGGAGGCGTGGCGCGGTGGCGCGCGCGCGCGCCGGGCACGCTCCGTTCCCCTGTCGGGAAGGAAGACGACAGAGGAGGGGGGCCAGGTGGGCTGGGCCACCTGCTGGCTGGGCCGGCCTGCTGCGGCTGGGCTGCACAGGGGAAGCCCCAGGTAAGCCCCTCCTTCTTTTATTTCTGTTTTTCTATTTTTTTCTGACATTTGTTTTGATTTAATAAAAATACTAAACCATTTTATTTGCTTATGCCAATTTTTGTAGGGGCTAATGGTATTATTCCAGAGCTCCTTGATATATGGCATAATTTTTGGAGACATATTAATATATATAACTAATATATTTCCAATGCAAATATTTATCGAATTAATCCAAATGGCCAAAATAAATATCCATGAGCTCCTAAAAATATTGTTTTGATTTTTTATCTCTGTCCAATATTTTTGAGGGCATCATGAGCATTTTCTTGGACCCTTTTTGGAGAAATTTTTATTTGGGTCATTTTAAAAAAAAAGATTCTGAGGGTTCCACCAATCCTCATTTCAAATTTAAATGAAATTTAAATATGATGCACAAATAGCTAGCTAGTCTAAGTCATACCAGACTAGGGATGTGACAGGGGCGTTCCTTCTCCCTTTCCTCGGCCGGTGTACCAAGGAGGAGCTTTCCCTCCTTGGTGTCAGCCCATCTCTCCCCTATAACCTATATATACTAGAGGATTTTGCCTTTTGGGACACGCAACTTTTGGAGCCTCCTCTAGTCCTGTAGTTGTAGTTCTAGTTGATCCTAGTTGATCGATTAGAGCTTGACCTAGATCCTCTAATACTCATAATTAGAAGTCATGTGTGGTTCTAATCTCCTCCCTCTAATTCTTCGGCGACGATTAGCTCTGGACAAAGAAGCGCTGCGGATATTGAAGACCATCACTTGCAACAAGTAGAGAGGTCGTGTTTTCGATCTACCGTTCGAGGGATCATTCAAGGCCGGTTCATGGGATCGTTCATCCATGGTATGAGGGACTCCAAGTATGATATACACCGATGCGTCTACTTCCGCTGCACTCCAGAGTCGGTAACAATTGTGATACAAACCGTTTATGGATTTTCATATTGTTCCTGGGTGATCGTAGGTGTTTTTTTTCTACTACATTTCCCAACAACGGGTGCGCCCCCGTCTAGGGTCAGTGGCTCCCCAAGGGGTGCGCCCCCAAACCCTAGCTAAATGCTTATAAATAAACCTAAGTTTTGAGCAATCATTTGAGGTAGATATTGTGGTGATCTTCGGACCGGTACATACTTGTTCTTCGATTAATCCACACGATGGATGCTAGTGAGCGACACCTAACCGTCTAGAGGATGCATAGTCTTCAATAGTAACAAGTCCAAGCTAGAGGCTTGATCAAGTTCTTCGGTGATGCTCAATCACATTTCACTTTAGGCTCAGATTGTTATCTCTCACTTAGAATTTCTCATATCAGTGAGAGGAGGTTACTTAGACAACACTAGTCAATTCACAAGGAGCATCCAACCACAGAGGGTTGGGACAGAGGCTATTTATAGCCGGCGAGCAGGCCCAGGAACTAATATGACCATGGGAAGGGGACATGCCCATCCAGGAACCAACACGTGGCAACAACCAGATTTTGAATCATAGTACATGGATTGACTTGCGGGGCAAGACAATCAACTCATCAGCAAGGAATTTAACCCTGGTAACCAAAGATAGTACCCAAAAGACTTGCTTGGAAAGGAGATTTCCAAGTCTTCAGTCACTAAAGAAATAGGTTCTATTAATTGAGCAAATACACACACCAAGACTTCAATCTTGCTTCACTTAGACCCCCATTAATAGTGTGATTTGCCCTCAAATAAAAAATAAAGAAACTAGTAAACAAAAGTATACACAACAACTTCCAATTCTTCAATGGGTATTCTGAATACTTCAATGACAACATTTTTAGGACTCGTCAATCATTGGTTAAAGCCAAGTCCTCATGGACTTTCACCTATGTGTACTCATTAAGACATTAGTCCTTAACTATTTTGTCATTAATCATCCATAACCCTCAAGGGGACACTAGATGCACTTTGTCTCGATCAGTGGATCCCTATGTGGTATGTGGCCTTGCCACATCTATAAAAAGCGATGAGTGGATACCCATCCTTTGATGCAGATGCCTACCAATGGAGCCCAATATTTGATTTGGGCTAGAGTAGTGGTGCATGTGGACGTGGAGTTCCGTGGAGGCCTACTTTTGTGGTATCTCTGATGGACGCACCATGGTAGTTTGTGCAGAGTACCATATGGCACCACTCTTGGTTGATGCATCATCAAGATACTCAAACATTGCTTTATATACAGGGGGAAAATTCTCTATCTAGCCTTTTCTAGTTGGACCAAACAATGACAAACTTGTATCATTACCTTGTATATGTTTTTTGTTTTAATATTAATTGATTGGACTCAGCATCCTTGATAAAAGTCCTTATTTTGCTCTTCTTGAGCTAGGCAAAGTGTGCCTCCCCTTCTTGAAGTCATTTTACATCTAGGAAGCAGAAGGCATGTGTCCTAGATGTTTTAGCATATCTTATCATGTAGTTCTTTAATTGTTGTCCATTCAATGTACTCCACTGTTGCTTGTTGAGAGTGCAACTAATCCTCGGGTGGTTTTGGTAATTAATAACAATATATATGTCATTGATCTAATGAATATTGATGATAGATTTTAGAAGAGGTCAATGATTGGCATGGCATGGAAAAATGAATGTGGACCCCTCGAAATGTCAAGGACAAGAATTGGCTACCCCAAGACTCTACATTTTTGGTTTCGTGATCCAAGATCACATTGAGTCCCTTAGGAAAGCCAATACTATTAAAAGGGGGTGAGGAATTGTTGATGAAGTTCTTGCTCAAAGTGCTTAGTGATATTTCTCCAAAAACCCTCAGTCACTTTTCCAAAACACATCTGTCCAAAATCCTAATTCATCATTTTGGTACCACAGATAAAATCCACTCTGGACACACCGAGATTATCCTTGTTTTCCATAGCCAAAACCCTAACAATTTGGTCTGACCGAAATGGCTCTCGGTCCCACCGAGATGGCCTTGCCAAGTTTTTGTGATGAAGTCGCTTCACTTCGGAACCACCGCGAGTTGAAATGATCGTATTTCCGAAACGAGGTTCTACCTTTGCCATTGCACTTCGGTCTCACCAAGTTGGTATAATCAGTCTCACCGAAAAGGCTAACGGTCAAGTCTTTTGCACTAGTCGGTCTCATCGAGAATTCATGTCGGCGCCACCGAGTTGGGTCAAATATTTGTAATGGTTGGATCTTTGATGCTGCCTATTTATACCCCTCCACTACCACTTACTCTCTAAGAGAGCCATCAGAACGAACCACTATTTCCACCATTCATTTTTTGACAGAGAACCACCTACTCATGTGTTGAGATCAAGAGATTTCATTCCTACCATTTGAATCTTGACTTCTAGCCTCTTCAAGTTTCTTTTCACTCTAATCCTTCTCCTACCAAAGCCAAATCTGTGAGAGACAAAGATTGAGTGTTGGGGAGACTATCATTTGAAGCACAAGAGCAAGGAGTTCATCACTAACACAAACATCTATTACCTTTTGGAGAGTGGTGTCTCCTAGATTTGTTAGGTGTCACTTGGGAGCCTCCAAGAACATGTGGAGTTGAACCAAGGCGTTTATAAGGGCAAGGAGATCGATTACTTCGTGAAGATCCACTCGAGTGAGGCTAGTCCTTCGTGGAACAAGGCCATGGTGGAATAGACAAGGTTGCTTCTTCATGGACCCTTCGTGGGTGGAGTCCTCCATGGACTCGCGCAGCCATTACCCTTGGTGGATTGAAGTCTCCATCAACCTGGACGTACGATAGCACCACCTATCAGAACCACGCCAAAAATCTTCGTGTCCCCATTGTGTTTTCCTTCTCCAAACCCCTCCTTTACTTTCATGTGAAATGATTTACTTTCCTCTACTATAATCGTAGAATTGCATGTGTAGGGTGATGCTTGACTTGTTGGAATTGCTAAAATTTGCCCACAACTAAATTGGGAAAAGGTTAGGTTTTATTTGGTCAAGTAGTCTAATCACCCGCCCCCCTCTAGACATACTTTCGATCCTACAAGTAGTATCAGAGCATTGGTCTCCATTGCATTGGTTTCACAACCAAGGAGAGTATGGCGTCTAGTGAGGGTAACTATCACCATAGAGGTCCATATTTTGATGGTACAAAGTTTGCTAATTGGAAACATAAGATGAAAATGCATATTCTTGGTCATAACCCTGCCATTTGGGATGTTATTCATATGGGCTTGTAAGGTGAATTCTTTGAGGATGGTAGAGAACCTGATCGTGAAGCAACCGCGAAAGAATTAAAGATGTTGCAATACAATGCTCAAGCTTGTGACATTCTCCTCAACGGTTTGTGCCCCGAGGAGTTCAACAAAATCAGCAGCCTCGGGAATGCAAAGGAAACTTGGGATACTTTGGTTCATATGCACGAAGGTACTGAGTCCATCAAGGAATCCAAGTTGGTTGTGCTTCAAAGTCAACTTGACAAGTTCAAGATAAAGGATGGTGAAGGAGTCGCCGAAATGTACTCTAGGCTTGCTCTCATCACAAATGAGATTGCCAGCTTAGGAAGTGAAGAGATGACCGACAAGTTCATCATCAAGAAGATCCTTAGATCATTGGATGGAAAATATGATACCGTGTGCACATTGATCCAAATGATGCCTAATTACAAAGATCTCAAGCCCACAGAAGTCATTGGAAGAGTCATTGCTCATAAAATGTCACTCAAGGATAAGGAGGAGCTCCACAACAAGTCAAGTGGTGCATACAAAGCCTCAAGTGATGCTCCTACAACATCAAGTGACAAGCTAGTCTCCAATGGGGAAATAAGTCTAATGGTGAAGAACTTCAACAAATTCTACAAGAGTTGAAGCAAAGATAGAAGCTCCAAGTCAAGGTCCTACAATGAGAAGAGATCTTCTAGTCGTGATTGAAATTGCTACAATTATGGAAGACCCGGACACTATTCCAGTGACTGCATGGCACCCCACAAGAAAAGAGATGAATCACCTCATAAAGAGAGAAGGAGTAGAGATGATCGTTATGAACGAAGACCCTCTCAAAGAAGTAAGGATTCGAAAAGGAAAGACAAGTCATCAAAGAGCTATACAAGAAGAAGACATCAAGGTCATGTTGGTGAATGGGTTTCCGGCTCTGACTCCGAAACCCACTCCGAGAGAAATTATCACTCCAACTCCGACTATACTCAAGATGAAGGTGCCGCCAGACTTGCTCTAGTATCCTCCAACTCCCATGACATATTTGATTCACCATATGAAGGAATTGGAAGATGCTTCATGGCTAAAGGCCCCAAGGTATCGCACCACGAGTATCTTGATTTCAATAGTGATGATGATTTGCTTGTTGATAAAACTAGTGATGTGAACTATAATTAACTTGCTAGTAATCATGATAGTCAAGATGAAACGAGTGACAGTGCTAAGAAGGAGATTGAGCGTCCAACTAAAGAACTAAATACTCTTAAGTTAGCTCATGAGACAATTCAAGAAGATCATAGAGAGCTCCTAAGAACTCATGAGAAGCTACACTTCGAGAAGCAAAATTTAGAGCAGGAGCATGAGTTTCTAAAAGTAATCAATGATGATCTTCAAGAGAAAGAGTTCTTCTTACATTGCCAAATGTATCCTCTTGTATACTTATATGCCACAAGTTAAATCTACTCAAGCTAGTAGCAAGAGTAAGAAAAGTTCTTCTTCTAGTAGTAACAATAACAATGCTAAATCCAATATTGTTACTTCTAGTAGTTCTCTTAATTCCACTAATGATTATGTAAGTGCATCTAGTGCCACCCCTAGTTGGTTTTGGAGTATTGACGACAAACCTGGTTGAGGGACTAATGTATTTGTGAGAATTGCAGGATAACACAGGTAGTAGTCCCTCATTGATTCGGTTTACCTACCGGAGATGACCCCTAAAAATGTGTGAAGACATTGAAGACAATGGTGGTCTGTGAAGCCA
The DNA here is from genome assembly GCF_002162155.2 of Triticum dicoccoides. NCBI lineage: Eukaryota > Viridiplantae > Streptophyta > Magnoliopsida > Poales > Poaceae > Triticum > Triticum dicoccoides. Next base: position 131,624,907 of record NC_041389.1, read on the forward strand.
TTCATGTTGAAGACTATGACACGAGAAGACATTGAGTGAAGACTATGGAGCGCGAAGACTTAGTTGTTCCGTTGTTTCCTCTCTTCTTTGTTGAGTCATAGGAACCACCGCACTGTTAAGTGGGGTCCAAGTGAACAAAGTCAGAGTGACTGAAGTGATGCTCAACCAAATCCTATGTCTTCGAGCGAAGACAATGAGAGCAAATCTTATCCAGAGTCGGATGAGTCAGCTTTACTTGTAGCCCAAGTCAAGCTGCTGTGTGTGTTTGAAATCTGACCGTTGCAACACGTGTTAGTTCCTTAGTGACCCAGGGTCATTTCAGACAAATCAGGTCGTGTTGCCCAGTGGCTATAAATAGCCCACCCCCTACACCATAAATTGGTGGCTGCTCAGAGTTAGTACATGGTTTTGTCATTTGAGAGCAACCCACTGCCGAAGCTTTCGAGAGAGAATCCTTGCGAGGACAAAGCCCAAACCACCCAGAGCCCAAAGAGTGTTTGGCATCACTGAAGTCTTTCTGTCCGCGTGATCTGAAGACTTGTTACACTTGAGGACTGTGAATCCTCCAGCCGGTTAGGCGTCGCATTCTGAGCATCCAAGAGCCATTGTGGATTGTCGGTGAACAAAGTCTATGAAGGTTTGGAAGTCTACCTTGAAGACTTACCAGAGTGATTGGGCGGGGACTAGGTGTCCTTAGCTCAAGGGGAATAAGGTGAAGATGCTGTCTTCTGAGTTGAATCTCAGCCTCCCTAACCAGACGTATAGTTGTCACAGCAACTGGAACTGGTAGAACAAATCCATGTCCTTCTGAAGCCACTGGTTCTATCTCTACTTCTCTTTACTTACAGTTTGTCTTCGTGAAGTCATTGCCTTCTTGCATTATCTGTTTGACTTCACTGTGTGACTACATGTTCTGATTGGCTTCATACTATCTTCCATCCTCATCTTTACTACCTAGTTGCTATTAGTCTTGCTTTCACTTCATTGAATACTTGACTATGGCTTGTCTAGTGTAGTCTACCTTCCGCTGTATTTGAATAGTGTTGTTTCTATTGTTTGTCTTCGAAACTCCCATGTTTTGAAGACTTTCATAAAAATCGCCTATTCACCCCCCCCTCTAGTCGATAACTAGCCCTTTCAATTGGTATCAGAGCAAGGTACTCCCTTGTTCTGTGTGATTCGGTTTAACCACCTGGAGTTTCAGCTATGTCGACTGCAGGGATAATCAAAGTCTCCGCTGCGTGCCCCATCTTCGATGGCACTGAATATCCCTACTGGAAGAATAGGATGTGCATGCATCTTGAAGCCATTGATGTCGATCTATGGTATGTCGTCAAGAATGGCGTTCCCAAGACTGGTGAAGGTGTCACACCTAATGATGTCAAGAAGTTTATTCAACTAGATTCTACCGCCAAGAACATCATCTGTGGTCACCTTACCAAAGGACAGTATGGCCGTGTGAGTGCTCTGAAACGTCGAAGCTAGTCTGGGACTGGCTCTCCAAGGTCAATGAAGGCGTCTCAACATAGCAAGAGCAATGTATCAGTACTCTCCGCAACCTCTTCAACCGCTTCAGGAGACACGACAACGAGAATGTCCAGCTCACGTTTGATCGCCTCACTGATATCACAAATGAGCTCCAAGCACTCGGTGCCACTGAGATCACGAAGCATGAGATAGTGAAGACACTACTAAGATCTCTTGACAGCTCATTTGACACCTTAGCCCTGATGATACAAGAACGCCCTGATTACAAGTCCCTCAATCCGTCTGACATACTTGAGAGGCTCAACACACATGAGTACCAGCTATCTGAGAAACGAGATATCTATGGCCCCAACTATGGCCGAACTCGCGCATTGAAGGCAAAGGCTGCTGCTTCCTCATCTGAAGAAGAATCTGACTGCAGTTCTGGTGATCCTGAAGACATTGGAAAGGAGCTTGCTATGCTTGTGAAGAAGTTCTAGAAATTCACCAAGAAGAAAGGCTTCAGAAAGTCTTCATGATCCAGCTCAAGGAATGATGAAGCTTCTTCCTATGATCACAAGAAGAGAACCTGTCACAAGTGCAAGAAACCTGGTCACTACATCTCTGAGTGTCCACAGTGGGACAATGAGAAGAAGAAGAAGAAGAAGAAGAAGAAGAAGAAGAAGAAGAAGAAGAATAAGAAGAAGAAGAAGAAGAAGAAGAAGAAGAAGAAGAAGAGCAAAGAATATGGTTCTAATGACAAGAAGAAGAAGAAATCCTCAAAGTCTTCTTCCAAGTCTTCTTCACACAAGAAGAGCTCATCTGGAAAGGCACGTGCTTTTGTTGGCAAGGAAATGGATTCAGAGGAGGAGTTAGCTTCTGAGGAGGCAGAGGTGGAGTCTGAGGAAGAGTCTGACTCTGGTGTTGCGATTCTGGCTCTAGCTATAGCCTACGTCGCCAAGTCCATCTTCAACACCGAAGACAATAGCTTCGTCACCAACGTTGATGATAATGACAAGGACGACTCACCTCCCACCTACTGCTTCATGGCACGTGCTGCCAAGGTAAAATCACCTGATGCTTACTTTCAAACATCAAGTGAAGATGACTCTGATGGTGAATCCAAACCTAGTTACAAAACACTTGCTAAAATTGTAACTGAACAACAGAAAGCTATGGAACATACTCAAAAACTGTTAGACAAAAGCTATGACCTGTTGGACACAGAAATGACCAAGTCTCAGTCCTTAATTGAAGACATAAAAAATCTTCATGTTAAGTACCAGGAACTTGAAGGTCGACATGAATCGCTCTCAACTTCTCATGAAAAGCTTTCCTATGATTATCTTCAAAGGAAGCAGGAACTTGAGAAATTGAGATCGGATCATGAAGATCTTCAAAAGGAGAATGAGTCACTTCGCGCTCAACAGATCAGTCCCGCTCAGGAAGGATTTGAACCACCATGCCTAAAATGCATTGAGCATGATAATGCTGCTTCTGTTCCTGAATGTTCTACTACTGCTACTGTTGCAATATCTTCAACTGCTGCTGTGGTAACTAACCCCTCTACAGAGGATACCACTACTATTGCTGATGAGAATGTCAGGTGGAAGACACTGCTTGATACAAGGATGTGCAAAAGTCTCAAAGGGCATCAGACATTATGTGATGTCCTCAAAAAGCAGATTTTGAACCGAAACCCTAGGAAAGAGGGTGTTGGGTTCGAGAGGAAAATGAACGTTGATGGGTCGTACTGGAAGCCTGAACAGTACCCCAAAACCACATGGGTTGCTGCAAAGGAACCTTCAGTAGATCCATCCACTGTGTCTGGTTTCACTTGTGCTAACCCCATTATCATTGATGAATCCTTTGATGCAAACTATAGACTGTTTAAGAATCAGAATGGTGAAGTGTTTGCCAGGTATATTGGTACTAACTGCAGGAATGGGCCAACTATGAATAAGATATGGGTTTCCAAAAGTAGTCTTGAGAATCTTCCAGTGAATGTCATCATGACACCACCTGTGAAGAAGACAAATCCCATACCAAAGGCTTCATATGGTCCAAAAGCTTCATACAGACTGAGGACTCATCTGAGTCACCCTAACGTCAATGTTTTGCAGGAAAATCATACTCAGACCCATGAATATGAGTGTGTTTCCTCAAATCGCTATGTTCATAGAACAAAGAACTTTTCTGCTTATTCCTATGAGTATTATTCACCTCCTGCAAGGCTATTTACTAGGGCTCCAAAGCCGAAATTCTCAGATGCTGCACTTAGACTCATTGCTTCTAAGCCACCCCTAAAAATGTGGGTGGTTAAGAAAACTTAATTCTATTTTGCAGGGAAAGGTCTCCGGCCGGAAATCAAAGGCATCCAAAACTAATGCTGGGGACCTTAAACATCTTGTGGGGTGCAAGATAAAATGCCCAAATGGTCTTACTATGTACTTCGTTCCAGGATTCCTTGACACTCATCCTATCTATCCTGACTAGGATCTGAATTTTCATGTTCCACTTGTTCATCAAATGTTTATGCTTCACAACTCGCTTGGTGAAGCCTATTCCCCAAACTGCACTGTAGGCTATGACACCTCATACTTCAGAATGGATTATGGACAGTGGATGCACTAACCACATGACGGGCGATCGAAGTCTTCTGATGGATTCAACGCTGCGTCCATCAGACAAGAGTCACATCACATTTGCTAACACTGGTAAAAGCAAGGTATTGGGACTAGGCAGACTTGCTATATTAAGGGATTAGCACATGAATAAAGTGATGCTTGTTGAATCCCTTGGTTTCAACTTAATGTCTGTCTCAATGCTTTGTGACTTAAACATGATTGTGCTATTTGGAAAATATCAATGCCTTGTACTAATGGTGTAACGCCCCGGATCCGATGCGCCAGGTGTCTGCCTGTTATTCACCGTCGTTGCCATGTCATTTGCTTGCCTGTTGCATTTTATCATGTCATCATGTGCATTTCATTTTGCATACCTGTTCGTCTCATGCATCCGAGCCTTTTCCCCGTTGTCCGTTTCGCAATCCGGCGCTCCTATGTCATCCGGCGTCCCCCTTTCGTCTCTCGTTGTAAGCGGGTATTAAACTTTATCGTAATGACCCGAGCCTTGCCAAGTGGCCTTGGTATACCACCGGTAGACCGCCTGTCAAGTTTCGTGCCATTTGGAGGTCGTTTGGTACTCCAACGGTTAACCGGGTAACTGTAAAGCCCCTCTCTCTTTGCAGCCCAACACCCTTTCCAAGATGGCCCAAAACCCATCTAACTCTCCTCCATGCTCTCGGTCGTTCGATCACGATCACGTGGCCGAAAACCGTGCTCCATTTGGACTCTCCTAGCTCCCAGAAACTATAAATATGCCCTCCCCGTCCAAATTCGCGGTCTAATCCCCCCGAAACCCTAGCCCCGCTCCTCTCCGCCGCCGGACACGTCCGGATCGGACCGGACGTGTCCGCCGCCACCCCCGACGAATCACGACGCGCCACGTCGCTCCCGCCGCCGTCTCCGGGGCCCAGATCCGGCCCGCGCCGCCGCCCGCCGCCCGCCGTCCCGCGCTCGCAGGCTCTCCCGCGGCGCCCCGCGCCCGCCTTCGCGGCGCCCCGCACTTTCCCCGCCGCCTGGCCGGAGCACCGACCGCCGCCCGTCGCTGGTTGCCATCGCCGCCATGGCGCCCGTGCCCCGCCCGGCGCCCTTCGCCGCTGCCGCGCCGGATCCGGCTGGACCAGCCGTCCCTGCCCCGACCCCGGCCACCGGAGTTCCTCCCTGGCCGCCTCCTTCTTCCTCCGGCGCAAGTCCGGCGAGATCCGCCTCACCTCGAAGTCCGTGCCGAAACCCTAAGGTTGACCCCGAATCTGCTGTCCCTGATTTTTGTCAAAATCATGCCATGTTTGACCTGCCGTAACTCTGCATCCGTAGCTCCGTTTTGTGCGTGTAATATGTCAAATTGTTCGTCCCGAAGAGTACATCATTTCATTCCATTGCATCATATTCATTTGAGGTAATCTTGATGCCTGAATCATCGTCGTAAGAGTGCTTCATGATATTTTCTGCTGTCTGTTATCAGCACGAGCTCTTTTGTCATTTTTGCCATGATTGATGTGTGCATCCTATGAGGTTGATGTCTACATATGTTTTGAACTATGTCATGCCATATTTACAGGGGTGTATGCCATGTATTTTTGTGATCAATGTGGTGACTAGCACAAGCATGCAAACTAGGCATCGTGTTAATGCTGATTTTAGCCCTGTTCTGCTGTTATTTTCATGCCATATAAACATGCTTCTACAAATCATTCTATGCATAATCTGGAGATGTTCTATAAACATGTTTTGATCTACATGTCATCCTCTATCCATCCATGGTCCTGGTTGCAATTATGGAGTAGTCTAGAATGTCATTTTCGTGCTCTACCTTTGCTTCAAAATATTTCCTGGCAGATTGTTTACATGTTATTCAATTTGGCCAAGGTTGCTATAGTTGATCCTTGCATGCTATGGACTTGTTCTTGACTTTCTTAGCTTCACAAATATGCCTTCTTACTGTTGGGTGCCTTGCCATGCCATGTATTGCTCTGTAGTGAGTTGCACAAGCTCATCTACATGCCTTCATAATTATGTTCCTGCCATGTATGAATCTGTAATAATAACTTGCTATGTTTACGTGGGTGCCATTGTATTTTCTGATCCCTTTTGGCTTATGGTCAGTAAGGGTCTTTTTATATATGCAATTAGTAGATTCATGCCATGCCTTTGTTTGCCATGATAAGTTCCTGTAACATGTTGTTTGATAGCTCTATACATTGCATCGTGATGTTATTTTCTGCAAAGTCTGAAATTGTAATAACTTGCAATATTACCATGTGTGTTTGAGCATGTTCTAGTGATTTCTGGAGATAGCTCAGTGTTCATGTTTTGTTGTGCTTTACCTGTACATCATGCCCATGCCTTTTGTTATCATGTTTGGGTGTTGTAGCATGTTTTTTTGATGCTTGCAATATGCCTAGTCACTGTTTTGGACAGCTTGTCCTTTAACATGTGTGTGTGTTGAACCGTTGCTCCGTTTTGAGTGTGCTCTATATGAAACTTGCTTAGTTTTGCATGTAGCTTCTTATTATCATGTTGCATCCTTGTTTTGGTGTGTTTTCTTGATGTTTGGGTGCATTTTGCATCTATGCCATGTTTAACTTGTTTTGCTCATATCTTCTAGGCCGTAGCTCCGAATCTAATGAACTTCATATGTAACTTGACTAGAATCTCGTGTACATCATCGTTGAAGATCTTAACATGCTGTTTAACAACTTGAACATAAGGTTTATTCAGATCTGGACCAATTTCGAAATATGCATATGAGGACTTACCGGAATTGTTATATGTTGTTCCCGGCCTCATTTAAACTTGCCTTGATGTGTTGTTTTTGTTTGCATCATCTCTTGCCATGTATAGCTTCATGTAGCTTGGTCATGCATCATGCTTGTTCGTGCATCATGTCATGTTCGTGTGTGTTGTGTTTACTATGTTGTGTGCTTTTTTTGATAGTTCCTGTTTCGTTGCGATCGTGAGGATTCGTTCGTCTACGCTTGGTTCGGCTTCATCCGTTCGTCTTCTTCATGAACTCGTTCTTCTTCCTTGCAGGATTTCAGGCAAGATGACCGCTACCCTAAATCTCACTACTATCATTGCTATGCTAGTTGCTCCGTTCTATCGCTTTGCTGCGCTACCTATTACCTGTTTATCCAGCCATCCCAAATTGCCATGAACCTCTAACCTTTGACACCTTACCTATGCAAACCGTTGCTTGGCCATGTTACCGCTTTGCTCGGCCCTCTTATAGCGTTGCTAGTTGCAGGTGAAGTTGAAGATTTCTTCATGGTGGACAGGATTTTGGTTGGGATATCACAATATCTCTTATATTATTAATGCATCTATATACTTGGTAAACGGTGGAAGACTCGGCCTTTTGCCTGGTGTTTTGTTCCACTCTTGCCGCCCTAGTTTCCGTCATACCGGTGTTATGTTCCCGGATTTTGCGTTCCTTACGCGGTCGGGTGATTTATGGGACCCCCTTGATAGTTCGCTTTGAATAAAACTCCTCCAGCAAGGCCCAACATTGGTTTTAACATTTGCCTCACCTAGCCCTTTTTCCCTTGGGAGTCGCGCATCCCGAGGGTCATCTTTATTTTACCCCCCCCCCCCGGGCCAGTGCTTGTCTAAGTGTTGGTCCAAACCGAGCGATGTCCGGCGCCCCCTGGGCAACCAGGGTCTATGCCAACCCGACGTCTGGCTCATCCGGTGTGCCCTGAGAACGAGATATGTGCAGCTCCTATCGGGATTTGTCGGCACAGCGGGAGGCTTTGCTGGTCTTGTTTTACCATTGTCGAAATGTCTTGTATACCGGGATTCCGAGTCTGATCGGGTCTTCCTGGGAGAAGGTCTATTCCTTCGTTGATCGCGAGAGCTTGTCATGGGCTAAGTTGGGACACCCCTGCAGGGTATAATCTTTCGAAAGCCGTGCCTGCGGCTATAGGCAGATGGGAATTTGTTAATGTCCGGTTGTAGATAACTTGACACCAGATCCGAATTAAAACGCATCAATCGCGTGTGTAGCCATGATGGTCTCTTCTCGGTGGAGTCCGGGAAGTGAACACGGTCTTTGGGTTATGTTTGACGTAAGTAGGAGTTCAGGATCACTTATTGATCATTACTAGTTCACGACCGTTCCTTTTGCTCTCTTCTCGCTCTTATTTGCGTATGTTAGCCACAATATATGCTTAGTCGTTGCTGCAGCCTCACCACTTTACCCCTTCCTTTCCCTTTAAGCTTTGCTAGTCTTGATACCCATGGTAATGGGATTGCTGAGTCCTCGTGGCTCACAGATTACTACAATAACAGTTGCAGGTACAGGTTCATGTGATGATCATGACGCGAGAGCGATGCTTGCTTGCGTTGAGTTCTTCTTCTGCTTCTTCGATCAGGGGATAGGTTCCAGGTCGGCAGCCTGGGCTAGCAGGGTGGATGTCGTTTGAGCTTCTGTTTGTGTTTTATCCGTAGTCGGATGATGCTCTTATGGATCGTGATGTTGTATTCGTGTGGCATTGTATGCCTTATGTATGTATCCCCATCTATTATGTAATGTTGATGTAATGATATCCACCTTGCAAAAGCATTTCAATATGCGGGTCTATCCTTGGTGGGACCTTCGAGTTCCTTTTGGATAGGGTCGCATATTGGGCGTGACAAATGGAATCTGACAAGTCTCTAGTCTTTGAAGGGTATCGGAAAGATGATCTATACATGGTAGATTTCTCAGCGGGACCACAGATGGCCGTATGTCTTCTAGCAAAGGATTCAGAATGCTGGCTTTCGCATCAAAGGCTAGGACATGCTGGCATGAAGAACTTGCACACTCTCGCAAAGAAGAAGCATGTCGTGGGCATCAAAGGCATCAAGTTCAAGAAGGACCATCTGTGTGGCGCCTGCGAAGCTGGAAAGATGACCAGGGCCAAGCATCCCTCGAAGACTGTCATGACTACATCTCAACCCTTCGAGCTGCTCCACATGGACTTATTCGGCCCTACTCACTACTCTACTCTCACTGCTACTGCTTGCCTCTATGGCTTTGTCATTGTTGATGATTACTCTAGATATACTTGGGTGCATATAATCCTCTACAAGACTGAAGTGCAGGATGTCTTCAGACGCTTTGCCAATCGTGCCATGATGAACTATGGCGTCAAGATCAAGCACATCAGAAGCAACAATGGCACTGAATTCAAGAACACCGGCCTCGACCTCTATCTGGATACTCTGGGTATCACTCATGAGTTCTCTGCTCCCTATACACCTCAGCAGAATGGTATCACAAAGCGCAAGAACAGAACTCTTATTGAGATGGCCCGAATGATGCTTGATGAGTACAAGACTCCATGGAAGTTCTGGCCTGAAGTCATTGATACTGCATGCCACATCATCAACCGTGTTTATCTTCACAAGCTTCTGAAGAAAACTTCCTATGAACTCCTAACTGGTAAGAAGCCAAATGTAAGCTACTTCAGAGTATTTGGTGCTAGGTGCTGGATCAAGGATCCACATCACACTTCAAAATTTGCACCAAAAGCACATGAAGGTTTTATGCTTGGTTATGGAAAGGATTCGCACTCATACAGAGTCTTCAACCTCTTTCACTATAAAGTGGTTGAAACTGTGGATGTGCGGTTCGATGAGACTAACGGCTCGCCAAGAGAGCACCTGCCGAATGTTCTAGATGAAGTACCTCCAAGTGAATCTATCAAGCAGATGGGAATTGGAGATATCATACCTTCTGAGAATCAAACTGAAGAGGAGCTTATCATTTCTGCACCTAATCAACCTGAAGACAATGCTCATCCTGAAGACAATCCCCCAAATAATGACATTGATCGGCAAGAGCAAAATCTTCGTCCTGCTCATCCTCGTGTTGCAAATGAAGTTCAGATTGAGAAGATAATTGACAACTTGAATGCACCTGGTCCACTCACTCGTTCAAAAGCAACTCAAAGGGAAACACAGCTAACCAACTTTTGTGGGAATTTTGCATTCGTCTCAATCTCTGAACCCAAGAAAGTTGATGAAGCCTTCATGGAACCTGAATGGATTCAAGCTATGCAAGAAGAGCTTCAACAGTTCGAGCTAAATAATGTGTGGGAATTGGTCAAGCGTCCTGATCCTCGGAAGCACAATATCATTGGCACCAAATGGATATATCGCAACAAGCAAGATGAGCATGGTCAAGTGGTCAGAAACAAGGCTCGTCTCGTTGCACAAGGTTACACTCAAGTGGAAGAAATTGACTTTGATGAAACATTTGCTCCGGTGGCAAGGCTTGAAGCCATTCGCATACTACTAGCCTATGCAAATCATCACAACATCCTTCTGTATCAAATGGATGTGAAGAGTGCTTTTCTCAATGGAAAGATAGAAGAAGAAGTATATGTCGCACAACCTCCTGGCTTTGAAGATCCAAAGCATCCTGATATGGTATACAAGCTCAACAAGGCACTGTATGGCCTCAAACAAGCCCCTCGTGCTTGATATGATACGCTCAAAGACTTCCTGAAGAGCAAAGACTTCAAACCTGGTTCACTAGATCCTACTCTCTTCACAAAGACATATGATGGTGAACTGTTTGTGTGCCAAATCTATGTGGATGACATTATCTTCGGCTGCACCAACAAGAAATACAGTGATGGGTTTGGTCACATGATGCAAGAGCAATACCAGATGTCCATGGTGGGCGAGCTGAAGTTCTTTCTGGGTCTCCAAATCCGTCAGCAACGCAACGGCATCTTCATATCTCAAGAAAAATACCTCAAAGATTGCCTGAGGAAGTTTGGAATGCAAGACTCCAAAGGATACACGACACAAATGCCAACCAAAAGTCATATGGGTCCCGACGACAATGGTAAAGAGTTCGATCAAAAGGTATACCGCTCCATGATTGGTCCTTTGCTTTATTTATGTGTATCTAGGCCAGATATAATGCTTAGTGTTTGCATGTGTGCCCGATTCCAAGCGACACCAAAGGAATCGCATCACTTAGCAGTGAAGCGGATTCTTCGATATTTGGCTTACACCCCAACATTAGGATTATGGTATCCAAAGGGCCCAGAGTTTGATCTAGTTGGATTCTCAGATGCTGATTATGCTGGTGACAAAGTTGATCGCAAGTCCACATCAGGCACATGTCACTTTCTGGGACGATCTCTTGTCTGTTGGTCTTCAAAGAAGCAGAACTTGTATCTCTCTCCACTGCTGAATCTGAATACATTGCTGCTGGATCTTGTTGTTGCTCAGCTTCTCTGGATGAAGAAAACTCTCAAGGACTATGGTATCCATCTGAAGAATGTGCCTCTCTACTGCGACAATGAGAGTGCCATCAAGATTGCCAACAACTCAGTTCAACACTCGAAGACAAAACACATTTAAATTCGTCATCACTTTCTCAGAGATCATGTTATGAAGGAAGATATTGATATCATTCACGTCAAGACAGAAGAGCGGTTGGCTGATATCTTCACAAAGCCCTTGGATGAGAAAACGTTTTGCAAGTTGCGGTGTGAGCTAAATATCTTGGAATCTTCAAATGTCCTGTGATTAGGCACACATCCTAACACTTATGCATTTTGATGACTTAGATGTGCAACACACGAAGTAATGTATATCTTCAATCAATGAAGACATACACTCTAAGTGTGAATACATTAATGCGGAATTTGACTTCAGAGTGCCACAATAATTGTGCGCCGTGTCTGGGTCTAATACTTCCTATACGGTGGGTAATGCCACCACCAAACTTTTGTTTGAAGTGTTTCTCTTGGCGTCATGTTTGCAAAGTCTTCATATTTGATTTATCTTCATCCCTGGCTTATATTCAAGTTTATCTTCATTCAGTTGATTTGGTCTTATACTAGTTATATACATAATTGTGTTATGTCCTCTACAGCATTCACTTATAGCTATGGCTTCTTGTTGAATCTTTTGAACTAAGTGAATGTGATCGGACCCTAACCTATCTATGCTTCTACCTCAACTCTATCTGTCCAAATCATATGCATTCTATTGAAAACTGTTGATTGTCTTCACTGAGACCTTGTCAACTGAAGTCAATCTGACAAACATTTATATCTGTTTTAATGATATATCCTTTTTGCCTGAAAGCCGGAGAATTCGGAACAACCACCCCGACAATCCAGGCGTGCGTGGGAACATGGAACACCTTCAAAGGTGTTGCATGCTTGCCACGTGTCCTTAAGATGTGAACCACCAGGGGCACCTGCGTAATTGTGTTGTGCCGTATCTTTCCTTATAAATACCCGTCACATCTCGGTCAAAAATTCTTCTTCCACCTCGCCACCTCTCGCAAACCCTAGCGCCTCCGCTAGCTCTCGACGACGCCAGCAACGAAGCGCTTAGCTGCCGCGACTTCTCCGACGCCGTCCTCACACCGGCCGCAGGACCTCGTCCTCTCTGCCGTCGCTATAGGTGTCCTCCGTCGCCAAGTTAGGGCACGGAAGATCGAACTGCTCGGCCTCCAACTTCGCTCCGTCTAGCAGTTCTTCGTGCGGTAATTAAATTTCACTTTTTACCGTCTTTTCGATCTGATAGATTCATCCTTGCTTACCAAAATTGGTTTCTGGATCTCCATAGTTGAATCTATCTCATTCTGCATCTCATACTCTGCCTAGTCTATTCACTTATGCTTCCCTACAAGTTAGATTCCTCACTTGTACTTATTCTTCGATTCGTACAAATCGTGAACCAACTCACATCAAATAAGTGAATATCTTCGTGTTATGAGGTCAATGTCTTCAAATTGATTTATCTTCAAAATCTTCTGAGAATGCATATGACCTCTTCCCCTTCCCTCGCACCTCTAATGTTGTCACAGGTACATGTCCGTGGGAGAATCCCTTGGTTCTCATAGTCTGCATTCATTTGCAGAATTCTTACAGAGTCACATCAATTCTCCTGAAGCCAGTTCTTGTTTGACTAGCCGTCTGAAGCCCTTGCAAGTTTGAAGCCTTTTAGATTAAGCTTCATGGCCACTCAGAAGTCAGCAAGAAAGGGTGGCAGACAGCATCGTGGGAACACTTCTAAGGATTTGCCTCCAGATTTGCACGAGCTGTACAAAACAGACCCAGAGGAAACCTATACAGGACGCAAGAATCGAATCCAGTGGATTCGAAGATATTGGGCAGAGGAATGGTTCAAGTACCGTTTCGTCACAGAACAATATGCAGAGAAGAATGACATCAAGGGACCCTGGGAGATATTGTGTACGAAAATCTTCAACCCCAGTCCCTTCCTGAAGCCATTCAACGAGAATTCTATCCATGCATGGTTCGCGGACCGCAGCCAGAGAACGCTGACCCTTCTTCTCTACTGTGGTGCCATGAAGACCATTTGTTCAAGCGCAACTACCAGTTCACCAAAGACTCTGCTGCGAAGAACAAGAAGGCATTAGGACTTGACTTCAACCCTGGTCCTTCTTCACCTCAGGAAGATGGCACCCGTGAAGCCAATGAGAACAGGATCGGCCCCTTCTACAGCCTTGCAGGCCTCATCACACACATTGTTGTCCAAGGTGCAAAAGTGGATCATTCTGATGATGGTGATGACACTGATGATGCTCTAGCTCCTACTCCTAAGCCACGGAAGCAGAAGAAAGCTAAGGCTTCAAAATCATCTGCTTCTACAAAAGCTTCTTGAGTGAAGCCATTGGCAACTGCACCTTCTGCTCCCAGTAACACCTCTGAAGATCTCTCTCGCATCTCTAAGAAGCGCGAGAAGCCACAGAAGAAAACTGTTCGGAGATCCAGTCAAGCGCTGACACCAGCTGCCGTTCTGAGGAACGAATCCGAAGCCATTGATATGTCTTTAGATGAAGAGTTTGGTAACGATGCTCTTGAGCAGCTGATTAAGAGCAAGCAAGAGGCGGAGATCTTCAATGATCTGCCCTCTTCGATGTGAACATCTTGGACAATTTCATTGATGAGTGGTTCGACAATCAAGATCTTAGTTTTGATGATCTTCAACTCCCCATTGGCATCAGCGTCGCCTTCCAAGGCGCAATTTCTCCTGAGCTGGCTCTGGTTCAGCAAATTGTTGAATTGAAGAACAAGATTGACTTTGAGAAAGAGCTGTTCAAGAAGCATGTGACCAAGCTTAGTGTGGCTGATGTTCAGAAATTCAAGCTGATGCTGAATGACCTCAAGGAGGCGTTTTGTAAGAAACACGAAGAAGCCAAAGGTTCAAGAGAGCGCATGAAAAATCTTGTTGCCAAGTGCGTTCAAGCCTAAAACGAAGCTGAGAAGCGCAAGGCTCTTGGGCGTCCTAGCATTGACCGCAAGATGGCTGCCAAAAAGAAGAAGAAGTCTACTCTGGCCCCAACTGAACCTCCAAGGCGGGAAGAACCTCACATTGTCTTCCCAGCCAGCATGATAGGCTCGAAGCCTAAGGTCCCCATAGTGGCTTCAGAACAGAAGAAAACCAAGGCAGTTGAAGCCGAAGCCAGGAAGCGAAAAATCAAGAGCACCACTGATGATGCACCACCCCCAAGAAGATAAAAACCAAGAAGAGAGATTGGGTTGCTCCCATAGAGCCCCTTGTTGTTGAACCCATTGCTTTTGCTCACCCTGACCCTGAAAATCAAGAGCGTCAGTTGATAGTTCATGAGTCTGCTTCCACAGAGGCTCCTGAAGCTCAAGAAGTTCCAGTCGTTGACCCCATCGCGACTGAAGACATTGGTCCTCAAGACAATGTAGAAGATGATGAAGTCCTTCCTCAAATTGAGCGCGCAACGGTATCATCGCCTATTCTCACGAACAGCGAGCTCATCAGTATTGGTCACCCTTTGACGCCAATCTCCTAGGATGCCTCATGGGCTGATCGCCCCCAACCAGCAACTCCTAGTCAAGATTCACCAAGTACACCCCGTCCTCCACCAGCGCAAGTCATCAGTCCATTGGTGAATGATGATAATTACATGGAGACCACACCCTCGCCAAAGGCGTCGCCCGTGTTTCAACGGCTTCGCAAAGGTCTAAGGCCATCTGTCTCCATGACCACCATCATAGAAGAAGACTCAAACCAGTCCAGCTCAGTGGCACGTCAAGTGTTCCCTGAAGATAATCCTTCTGTTACAGTTCCAGTGTTTGAAGCTAATGCTTCTGAAGACAATCCGGCTGCATCAGCCGATGAAAGACAAGAAGAAGAAGAGTGTGCTGCTACTCCCCCTACCACCCAAGAAGTTGTTCTGGAGGAGAACATGTCTGTGCCCGACCCTCCAGCTACTCAAGTGGAGGTTGAGAATCCTGAGGCGGCCACCAACAACACTCCTGAAGCTAATGACATTGTCATGGCTGAAGACAATGTGGCGCCTAAAATAAACACCATGCATGAAGCCAATGATGCACCTGCCACAAATTTGCAGACTGACGCCATTGCCAATGCCTCTGCTCCTGTCCCGCCTCCAAGGCCTCATACCATTGAGCAAGCATTCTATCAAGGTGAGCTGGTCACAGTAAGATGGCTAATTATGGTTCCTCCGCCTGCTCCCGGACCTCAATTTGATTATCATGTGGAGCACCGGCCATAGGTTCAGAAGCCAAAGCCCAGATTGCCACGGTTTCCAGCTACTGCATCAACATCAGGCTCATTCAATGTCAACAGCTTCATTGCACACAACACCTTCTTAGATAACGCCAAGAACCAATATTCCAAGCCAAGGATATCATCAGATCGGTTCTAGAGTTATCAGCAGCGTAGCTACTACTCCTGCATTCTATACAATCAAGAGCGCATATTTCCTCATATGCGTCTGGATTCTGAAGCCATTGCTGGCCTGCCGTGCTTAGAAGAAGCACTTGACTGTTTCCGAGATGCAGGACTGATCTAGTTTGTTACTGATAAGGAGCATTGGAATGAAGAGCTTCTGCTACAATTTTATGCAACTCTCCACATTCGCGGCTACAACAGGGATCCGACGACATGGGTCCTTGAGTGGATGACAGGCAATGTCCATCATGAAGCCAAAGCCTTTGATCTCATTGAGCTTACCGGCCTTTCCACTCCAGGCGAACTATATGAACCTGGTTGTCAGCTTCACTGTGATGCATTGGAGAGCATCTTTCATAAGTCAGAGCCCAACATGAGCCAAATGCTAAGTATGATGAAGCCACTACCTCAGGATGCCGAATATCCCAAGGAATTCTTTGTTGAAGACCTAGAGTATCTGCCCCGCACCATCTATCACATCATTAGGCGAACTCTATGGCCCATCAAAGGGCATTCCTCCTTAGCAAAGCTTGAAGGTGCAATGAAGACATTGGTCTTCTATATTCTCAATGGCAAAAGCTTCAATACTCAGGATTTCTTCATTCGCCAATTTGCTGCATCTGGATCTGACATATTTGGTCTGAAGTTTTATGCTCCTTGGATTATGCGTCTGATCAAGCTTCACTCTGCTATTGACTATCAGCCCTCTGCGCGCAACCATCTCATATTCCTACCAGAGGTTGATATGTCCATTGAAGCCATTTACCCAGAGCCTGCCAAGGAAGCACTATATCTTCACAATGCAGATTGTCAGAGCTTTTCCCAGCATATTGAAGGTGTTCAGGTTGCTTCTTGTGTTTATCCTCTGGTCGGCAACACTCGCCGTGCATGCACTGAAGCCACAGAAAGCACTATTGCTCCAAGGCCTTGGAAGCGATCTCATGTGCTCAATGATCGAGAGCTTCTCGTGGCCTTGCATCAGAAACATGACAAGCATCACTATTGGATGAAGCGTCAAATGCAAAGCCTCTTGGTGGATGTCAATCGCATCCACAATCTTGCCACCAAGAATGCCTTTGTCACTCATGAAACCTGTTCGAGGTCCTGGAAGAGTCTGACCTTGCTAAGTGTTGAAGCTGATCTTCAAGACGATGGCTTCACTGAGAGATTCAAGTTCGACTCTACTCCTCCCAGGAATGCTGTCTTGCATCGAACCCCGTCTCTTGAAGATTCAGAGTACTCCTCCTCCGCAGAAACTATAAATGCCAGAGTCT
Source organism: Triticum dicoccoides (assembly GCF_002162155.2). Lineage (NCBI taxonomy): Eukaryota > Viridiplantae > Streptophyta > Magnoliopsida > Poales > Poaceae > Triticum > Triticum dicoccoides. The sequence goes on from NC_041389.1 coordinate 131,641,981, forward strand.
TGGATGACGCAGATGATGCTACCTCACCACCTCCAAGCTCGGCGCATGTCGACACTACACCAAGTTCTTCTGCACCACCAAACCTCAACGACGACCCTGCTGCTTCACCTACTTCTCATGGGAATGAGTAGAGACTATGTCTTCAAACCTTTTTGGTCCTTACTAATAAAAGGGGGAGAAGCATATGTTGATAGTCTTCAAGCGGGTCCATATGGGTGGTTGATATACTTTTTGCCTAGTGCTTACAACTCTCACTTTTGATACATTTGGTTCTTTGAGTTTTAACACTTAAACTTGATGGTCGTCTGCTACTTTTTCTGCTACTCTATGATGCGATGATAAATTCCGCATATGCAATTATAAATCCCGCATGAAGTCATTTCGAAGACGTCCATTTTTCATTATGCATGTCATTATCCTTGTATATCTGTTCCTGCATGATGTATTGTCTTAATATGGTGAAGAGGATCTCCACAAGTACAACCTGCCATGTGCATTTGCATTCCAACGCAAAACATTTATATGCACATCTTCAGGGGGAGCCTTTTTGCCATCTATGAAGACAATATCTTAATCCTTTACAATTTTACATACTTTTATCCCCGTTGAAAACTTCAATCAGTTTGTCATCAATCACCAAAAAGGGGGAGATTGTAAGTCCATCTAGTGCCACCCCTAGTTGGTTTTCGAGTATTGACGACAAACCTGGTTGAGGGACTAATGTGTTTGTGAGAATTGCAGGATAACACAGGTAGTAGTCCCTCATTGATTCTGTTTACCTACCGGAGATGACCCCTAAAAATGTGTGAAGACATTGAAGACAATGGTGGTCTGTGAAGCCATTCACGTTGAAGACTATGACATGAGAAGACATTGAGTGAGGACTATGGAACGCGAAGACTTAGTTGTTTCGTTGTTTCCTCTCTTCTTTGTTGAGTCATAGGAACCACCGCACTGTTAAGTGGGGTCCAAGTGAACAAAGTCAGAGTGACTGAAGTGATGCTCAACCAAATCCTATGTCTTCGAGAGAAGACAATAAGAGCAAATCTTATCCAGAGTCGGATGAGTCAGCTTTACTTGTAGCCCAAGTCAAGATGCCGCGTGTGTTTGAAATCCGACTGTTGCGACACGTTTCAGTTCCTTAGTGACCCAGGGTCATTTCGGACAAATCGGGTCGGGTTGCCCAGTGGCTATAAATAGCCCAACCCCTACACCATAAATTGGTGGCTGCTCAGAGTTAGTACACGGCTTTTGTTGTTTGAGAGCAATACACCGCCGAAGCTTTTGAGAGAGAATCCTTGCGAGGACAAAGACCAAACCACCCAGAACCCAAAGAGTGTTTGGCATCATTGAAGTTTTTCTCTCCGCGTGATCTGAAGACTTGTTACACTTGAGGACTGTGAATCCTCCAGCCGGTTAGGCGTTGCATTCTGAGCATCCAAGAGCCATTGTGGATTGCCGGTGAACGAAGTCTGTGAAGGTTCACAAGTCTACCTTGAAGACTTACCAGAGTGATTGGGAGGGGACTAGGTGTCCTTAGCTCAAGGGGAATAAGGTGAAGACGCGGTCTTCTGAGTTGAATCTCAGCCTCCCTAACCAGACGTACAGTTGTCACAGCAACTAGAACTGGTCGAACAAATCCCTGTCCTTCTGAAGCCACTAGTTCTATCTCTACTTCTCTTTACTTACAGTTTGTCTTCGTGAAGTCATTGCCTGCTTGCATTATCTGTTTGACTTCACTGTGTGACTACCTGTTCTGATTAGCTTCATACTATCTTCCATCCTGATCTTTACTACCTAGCTGCTATTAGTCTTCCTGCTTTCACTTCATTGAATACTTGACTATGGCTTGTCTAGTGTAGTCTACCTTCCGCTGTATTTGAATAGTGTTGTTTCTATTGTTTGTCTTCGAAACTCCCATGTTTTGAAGACTTTCATAAACATCGCCTATTCACCCCCCCCCCCTCTAGTCGATAACTAGCCCTTTCAGATTCTCTTAGTCAAGTTACACTTTGAGCAAGAAAACACTTTATTGCAAGGAATTGTAGAGAAAGGTGTTTACAAAAGCCTTTCCAGGAGTAAGCAATTTGAGGAAATTGTACGCAAGCAAGGGAGGCACCAGAAGAATCAAGGTGTTGGTTTTGAACGAAAGTTGAATGCCAATGGAGTTGAGTGGGAAGAAGATCAATACCCCAAGACAAAGTTTGTTCCTCAACAAGAGAAGTATGATCCTACTTTTTTGAGGGAACACAAGATCAAGATATTCTTCCACCACAAGACCACGAGCTAAAAGGCAAGGACAAGCTTCAAGAAGAGATTGACTCATTTGAAGAAGCACCTCAAGCCTTGTTCAAGTGGATCCCCAAGACTTCATCAATTTCAACTACAACTCTAAGGATTCCCACCAAATTGATGTGGGTCCAAAAGAAGAAGAATTAGAGAGTTCTTGAGGGTGACTCTGGCAACAAACTTCACTCATATTCATTTTGGCAAGAACTTGTGCAACCAACTTCAACATCTTGCACTAGTTCATGGAGTCACAAACCCTCTTGTTGATAAGTCAAGGGACAAGGTATTCCATGCATTCATGGACATCATAATATGTGCATTTCACTCTATGTCTATGGATATATTTGTATGTTCCTTGTGGGACTAACCCATGTAGGTATTGAAAATGCAAACTCAAGGATTGCTCCCAACTCTTGATGGATTACATCAACATTGAGCATCCACATCTACACTATCTACATGAAGTCATCATCGACAAAACACAAGGTTAGTTCATCCCTCTTTTGGGGGATATCACATTTAGGGGGAGCTTTGCTCTAAGAATTGAGCTAAAGAAACTCTAATGATGTGAACAAATTAATGCTTTATGTAAAAGTGCACTTGTGCTTAAACGATGAGTATGACCTATGATCAAATACTCTCATTTGGCTCATAAGTCAATACTCATATATAGATGACTACGTCATCGCCCATTTCTTGATAGTTTTTAGAATTGGTTGTGCATGTTTAACACATATTTCATTTGCCATCTTATTGTATGAACATGTTGGTTTGCATATTTCTCATTCGAGGACATCGATTTGTAGTTTGATTGGTTTGTTTATTTGTCCAAATGGATTTACAAGAATGCCTAAGCACCTTCTCAAGATATCTATCTCAATTTGTCCAAATTCTTTCTTGCTATATCACAAAAACTTGAACAAGTCTCTTTCGGACCCTCCGGGTGAGGAGCAATCAGAGCCACTGATCCGGCTAGGGCTGACCTCCAAAATCTTCTAAGAGATTTTCGGAAAGACCAATTTACATCCATCTAGTCTCACCAAAACCACTTGGACTGATCTGATTTTCTATCTTAGAGATACTGATCTGAAATTTTCGGCATCACTGATTTGATGTGCTCATAGCAGTTACAAATCTTGATGCCACCGATTCATTTCACTAAGTCTCATCGTGTAACACCCCGGATCCGATGCGCCAGGTGTCCGCCAGTTATTCGCTGTCATTGCCATGTCATTTGCTTGCATGTTGCATTTTATCATGTCATCATGTGCATTTCATTTTGCATACGTGTTCGTCTCTTGCATCCGAGCCTTTTCCCCGTTGTCCGTTTTGCAATCCGGCACTCCTATGCCCTCCGGCGTCCCCTTCTTGCCTCTCTTCGTGTGCGGGTATTAAACTTTCTCGGAATGGACCGAGGCTTGTCAAGTGGCCTTGGTATAGCGCCGGTAGACCGCCTGTCAAGTTTCGTGCCATTTGGAGGTCATTTGGTACTCCAACGGTTAACCGGGTAACCGTAAAGCCCCTTTCTCTTTGCAGCCCAACATCCCCTCCAAATTGGCCCAAAACACATCTAACTCCCCTCCATGCTCTCGGTCGTTCGATCACGATCGTGTGGGCGAAAACCGATCCTCATTTGGACTCTCCTAGCTCCCTCTACCTATAAATATGTGCATCTCCCCCGAAATCCCGGTCTAACCCTAGCCATCTTCATCCTCGCGCCGCCGGACACGTCCGCCCGAGCCGGACACGTCCAGCCTCCACCTCACCCCGGCGAATCGGCTCCTGCCACGTCACCCTCGCCGCCGCCCCAGCCTCTCGCGCACCGCCACGTCGCCCTGGCCCTCCCGCGCCGCCGCCAGCCCGTCGGGGCCCGAGGCCGGCCCGCCCCGGGTCGCATCTGGGCTGCGCCCCGGGCGCCTCGCCCCCCGCCGCCCGCGCCGAAGGCCGCCGCCGCGTCCGCCGGGCGCCTCGCTGCCGCCTTCGCCGGCGCCCGTCTCCCTTGCCGGCGCGCCGCCGTGGATCGCGCCCCTCGTCGGAGCTCCGGCCGCCGCCGCCCGTCTCCACCGGAGCTCGCCGCTGCAGGCTCGCCTCCCCGCACTGCCGGTCGTCTCCGACCAGATCCGGAGGAGCCGCCGGATCCGCCGCCGTCTCCGGCCGGCGCCGCCCTCCGCTGCCGTCCCGCTCGATCGGGGAGGAGCCCCGATCCGCCGCGGCGTCGACCGCGTGGCCTCCGCGTGGGCCCCGCGTCCAGCCCAGTTCTAGCTTGGCCCAGCCCTGGCCTGCCTCCTCGCCGGCCTGCTGCCTCCTCTCCGTCTTGGGCCAAGCCCATGGTGAGACCCGCCTAAAACCCGCCCCGGTCACATTTTAGTATCCAGCGCTCGATCTGTTTTTTTCTGAAAACGCCCAAGTCCCAGATTTTGCTCATTTTCATGCCATGTTCATGCCATCATATCTCTGCATCTGTAGCTCCGTTTTGCGCGTGTAATATGTCAAATTGTTCGCCTCGACGATTACATCATTTCATCCCATTGCATCATATTCATTTGAGGTCATCTAGATGCCTGAATCATCGTTGTAAGAGTGCTTCATAATGTTTTCTTTTGTCTGTTATCAGAACGAGCTCTTTTGTCATTTTTGCCATGATTGATGTGTGCATCCTATGAGGTTGATGTCTTCATGCGTTTTGAACTAGGCTATGTATTCTTTGCAGAGGTGCTTACCATGTATTTTTGTGATCAATGTGGTGACTAGCACAAGCATGCAAACTAGGCATCGTGATGTTGATGATTTTAGTTCCTGTTCTGCTGTTATTTTGATGCCATGTAAACTTGATGCTACAGAGAGATCCATGCATATTTTGAGATACTTCAGTAAGGATGTTTTGAACAATAGGTTATTGTCTATCCATTCATGCCCTTTGTTGCAATTATGGAGTAGTCTAGCATGCCATTTTCGTGCTCTACTTTTGCTTCAAAATATTTCCTGGCAGATTGTTTACGTGTTATTCAATTTGGCCAAGGTTGCTATAGTTGACCCTTGCATGCTATGGACTTGCTCTTGACTTGGTTTGTTACACAAACATGTCTTCTTGATGATGCTATGCTTATCTTGTCATGCAATGACTTGTGGTGAGTGAATCGAGCTTGTTAAGTAGGGTTCATGATGTTGCTGTTTTGCTAGGCTGAATCTGTTATATCGTGATGCCATATAAACATGTTGCTAATAGTCATTCTATGCATAATCTGGAGATGTTCTATAAACATGTTTTGATCTACATGTCATCCTCTATCCATCCATGCCCCTGGTTGCATTTATAGGTTGCTGTAGCTTGTTGTTTCCTTGCTCCAAAGTTGCTTGAAAATGTTGCTGTCAGCCTGTTTTCATTAAGTTCACTTGTTACCATGGTTGTTCCTAGTGTTCCATGCATCCTATGACCTTGCTATTGCCATGCTTAGCTTCACAAACATGCCTTCTTACTGTTGGGTGCCTTGCCATGCCATGTATTGCTCTGTAGTGAGTTTCACAAGCTCGTTTACATGCCTTCATAATTCTGTTCCTGCCATGTATGAATATGTTTAATAACTTGCTATGTTTACGTGGGTGCCATTATATCTTCTGATCCTTTTTGGCTTATGGTCACTAAGGGACTCTTGATCTATGCTTTGAGTAGAATCATTCCATGCCTTTGTTTGCCATGATAAGTTCCTGTAACATGTTGTTTGATAGCTCTGAACATTGCATTGTGATGTTAATTTCTGCAAAGTCTGAAATTGTTATAACTTGCAATCTTACCATGTGTGTTTGAGCATGTTCTAGTGATTTCTGGAGATATCTCAGTGTTCATGTCTTGTTGTGCTTTACCTATACATCATGTCCATGTCTTTTGTTTTCATGTTGAGATGTTGTAGCTTGTTGTTTTGATGCTTGCAATATGCCTAGTTGCTGTTTTGGACAGCTTGTCCTTATGACTTGTCTCATGTGTGTGTGTTGAACCGTTGCTCCGTTTTGAGTGTGCTCTATATGAAACTTGCTTGTTTTTGCATATAGTTTCATATTATCATGTTGCATCCTTGTTTTGGTGTGTTTTCTTGATGTTTGGGTGCATTTTGCATCAATGCCATGTTTAACTTGTTTTGCTCATATCTTCTAAGCCGTAGCTCCGAACTAAATGAACTTTCTATGTAACTTGACTAGAATCTCGTGTAGATCATCTTGGTGTATCTTAACTTGTTGTTTAACAACTTTAACTTAATGTTTGTTCAGATCTGGACCAACTTCAAAATTTGCATATGAGGACTTACCGGAATTGTCATATGTTGTTCCCGGCCTCATTTAAACTTGCCGTGATGTGTTGTTCTTGTTCGCATCATCTCTTGCCATGAGTAGCTTCATGTAGTCTTGTCATGCATCATGCTTGTTGTGCATCATGCCTTGTTCATGTGTGGTGTGTTTACTATGTTGTGTGCTTCTTTTCGATAGTTCCTGTTTCGTTGCGATCGTGAGGATTCGTTCGTCTACGCTTGGTTCGGCTTCATCCGTTCGCCTTCTTCATGGACTCGTTCTTCTTCCTTGCGGGATTTCAGGCAAGATGACCGCTACCCTGGATCTCACTACTATCATTGCTATGCTAGTTGTTTCGTTCTATCGCTATGTTGCGCTACCTATCACCTATTTATCGAGCCATCCCATATTGCCATGTCAGCCTCTAACCTTTGACACCTTTCCTATGCAAACCGTTGTTTGGCTATGTTACCGCTTGCTCAACCCTCTTATAGCGTTGCTAGTTGCAGGTGAAGTTGAAGATTTCTCCATGGTGGACAGGATTTTGGTTGGGATATCACAATATCTTTTATATTATTAATGCATCTATATACTTGGTAAAGGGTGGAAGGCTCGGCCTTTTGCCTAGTGTTTTGTTCCACTCTTGCCGCCCTAGTTTCCGTCATACCGGTGTTATGTTCCCGGATTTTGCGTTCCTTACGCGGTCGGGTAATTTATAGGACCCCCTTGACAGTTCGCTTTGAATAAAACTCCTCCAGCAAGGCCCAACCTTGGTTTTACCATTTGCCTCACCACCACCTACCCTTTTCCCTTGGATCGGCCAACCCAGGGGTCATCTTTATTTTAGCCTCCCCGGGCCAGTGCTTGTCTAAGTGTTGGTCCGAACCAGAGCCACTTGCAGCGCCACCTCAGGGAGACTCGAGGGCTGGTTTTAGTTGTATGTAGTGTTCATCCGGTGTTGCCCTGAGAACGAGATATGTGCAGCTCCTATCAGGATGTCGGCGCATCGGGCGGTCTTGCTAGTCTTGTTTTACCATTGTCGAAATGTCTTGTAAACCGGGATTCCGATCTGATCGGGTCTTCCTGGGAGAAGGTCTATTCCTTCGTTGATCGCGAGTGTTTGTCATGGGCTAAGTTGGGACACCCCTGCAGGGTATAATCTTTCGAAAGCCGTGCCTGCGGTTATAGGCAGATGGGAATTTGTTAATGTCCGGTTGTAGATAACTTGACACCAGATCCGAATTAAAACGCATCAACCGCGTGTGTAGCCGTGATGGTCTCTTCTCGGCGGAGTCCGGGAAGTGAACACGGTTTCTGGGTTATGTTTGACGTAAGTAGGAGTTCAGGATCACTTCTTGATCATTGCTAGTTCACGACCATTCTGCTTGCTCTCTTCTCGCTCTTATTTGCGTATGTTAGCCACCATATATGCTTAGTCGCTGCTGCAGCCTCACCACTTTAGCCCTTCCTTTCCCTTTAAGCTTTGCTAGTCTTGATACCCATGGTAATGGGATTGCTGAGTCCTCGTGGCTCACAGATTACTACAACAACAGTTGCAGGTACAGGTTATGCGATGATCATGACGCGAGAGCGATGCTTGATTGCGTTGAGTTCTTCTTCTGCTTCTTCGATCAGGGGATAGGTTCCAGGTCGGCAGCCTGGGCTAGCATGGTGGATGTCGTTTGAGTTTATGTTTGTGTTTCATCCATAGTCGGATGATGCTCTGATGTATTGTGATGTTGTATTCGTGTGGCATTGTATGCCTTATGTATGTATCCCCATCTATTATGTAATGTTGATGTAATGATATCCACCTCTCAAAAGCGTTTCAATATGCGGGTCTTTCCTTGGTGGGACCTTCGAGTTCCTTTTGGATAGGGTCGCATATTGGGCGTGACAAGTTGGTATCAGAGCCTCGACCGACCCTAGGAGCCCCCTTGATTGATCGTGTAGTTTGGCTGTTGTTGAGTCTAGAAGAAAACTGTTTTCGGAGTCTAGTTATATCGGAGAGTAGGAATTCTTTTCACTCCTCAGCCCCTTCGTCGCTCTGGTAAGGAATCTTGACGTAGGTGTTTTGAATTACTTCTCTTCCCCTTCAAATTTTTCTTTAGGATCACGCAGTTGGTTTTCCGATCGTTGGTTCTCAGCTCTTTTGATCCGGTGCATTTCTCGTCAAGTTGACTCGAGCCTCTTCATCTTTGAGTTCAATCCTCAGTTGTTTTGTTTCCCACTCGCCCCCCCTTCTTCTTCTCGGAACCGGAGTCTGTTATCGAGTATCCATCCTACTCGTGCGAAATCTTTGCTTTCTTTCCTCAATGATTTCAACCGATGTTTCCTCTTCAAGATATTTGTCGTTTCCCCTTCCGAGTTGCCTTTGTTTTACCGCCCTCCCACCCTTCTTCTTCCCGGAGTCTGACTCTTTCTCGACCATCTATTTCATTCGTGTGGAGCCTCTTTAGTCTTTCGTCAATTGTTTTAACCGGTGAATTCTCGTCTTGTTCGTCATTCTTCATCTCTTTTTCTTTCCGGTGGATTCAATTCTAATTTTTTCGGTAGTGATTATATTCTTTCCTTCGATCAAGTGTTTGTTGGGGAACGTTGCAGAAAATTAAAATTTTTCCTACGGTTTCACCAAGATCCATCTATGAGTTCATCTAAGCAACGAGTCAAGGGAGAGAGTTTGCATCTACATACCACTTGTAGATCACGAGCGGAAGCTTGCCAAGGGGATGGTGATGATGGAGTCCTACTCGAACGTGATTCAGATCACCGATGTCCAAGTGTTGAACGGACAGCACCTCCGCGTTCAACACACGTATGGGACGGGAGACGTCTCCTCCGTCTTGATCCAGCAAGGAGGAAGGAGAGGTTGAGGAAGGCAGCTCCAATGGCAGCACGACGGTGTGGTGTAGTTGGTGCAGCAGTACTCCGACAGAGCTTCGCCAAGCACATACGGTGGAGGAGAGGTGTTGGGGAGGGGAGGGGCTGCGCCTTGAGTTGTGGTGTCTTGCAGCCCTCCCCTCACCCCTCTATATATAGGGGAAAGGGCAAGGGGGGGCCGGCCCTCTAGGGAAAACCCTAGGGGGGCGGCGGCCAAGGGGTGGGGGGCTTGCCCCCCAAGCAAGGGGGGTGCGCCCCCTTTAGGGTTTCCCCCCCAACCCTAGGCGCATGGGACCAAGGGGGGGGGCGCGCCAAGCCCACTAGGGGCTGGATGCTATCCCTACGCAGCCCAAGTGGCCCCCCGGGAGGGGTGGTCCCTCCCGGTTGACCCCCGGAACCTTTCCGGTGGTCCCGGTACAATACCGGTATGACCCCGAAACTTTCCGGTGCCCGTTTAACAACTTCCCATATATAAAACTTTACCTCCGGACCATTCCGAAACTCCTCGTGACGTCCGGGATCTCATCCGGGACTCCGAACAACATTCGGTAATCACATACTTGTCTTCCTGATAACCCTAGCGTCACCGAACCTTAAGTGTGTAGACCCTACGGGTTCGGGAGACATGCAGACATGACCGAGACTCTCCGGTCAATAACCAACAGCGGGATCTGGATACCCATGTTGGCTCCCACATGCTCCTCGATGAAGTCATCGGATGAACCACGATGTCGAGGATTCGATCAAACCCCGTATACAATTCCCTTCAATCGGTACGTTACTTGCCCGAGACTCGATCGTCGGTATCCCAATACCTTGTTCAGTCTCGTTACCGGCAAGTCACTTTACTCGTACCGTAATGCATGATCCCATGGCCAACACCTTGGTCACCTTGAGCTCATTATGATGATGCATTACTGAGTGGGCCCAGAGATACCTCTCCGTCATACGGAGTGACAAATCCCAGTCTCGATCCGTGTCAACCCAATAGACACTTTCGGAGATACCTATAGTGCACCTTTATAGTCACCCAGTTACGTTGTGACGTTTGATACACCCAAAGCATTCCTACGGTATCCAGGAGTTACACGATCTCATGGTCGAAGGAAGAGATACTTGACATTGGAAAAGCTCTAGCAAACGAACTAACCGACCTTTGTGCTATGCTTAGGATTGGGTCTTGTCCATCACATCATTCTCCTAATGATGTGATCCCGTTATCAACTACATCCAATGTCCATAGCCAGGAAACCATGACTATCTGTTGATCACAACGAGCTAGTCAACTAGAGGCTTACTAGGGACATATTGTGGTCTATGTATTCACACGTGTATTACGATTTCCGGATAATATAGTTATAGCATGAATAAAAGACTATTATCATGAACAAAGAAATATAATAATAACACTTTTATTATTGCCTCTAGGGCATATTTCCAACAGTCTCCCACTTGCACTAGAGTCACTAATCTAGTTACATTGTGATGAATCGAACACCCATAGAGTTCTGGTGTTGATCATGTTTTGCTCGCGAGAGAGGTTTAGTCAATGGATCTGCGACATTCAGATCTGTATGTACTTTGCAAATTTCTATGTCTCCATCTTGAACATTTTCACGGATGGAGTTGAAACGACGCTTGATGTGCCTAGTCTTCTTGTGAAACCTGGGCTCCTTGGCAAGGGCAATAGCTCCAGTGTTGTCACACAAGAGTTTGATTGGCCCCAACGCATTGGGTATGACTCCTAGGTCGGTGATGAACTCCTTCACCCAAATAGCTTCATGCGCTGCCTTCGAGGCTGCCATGTACTCCGCTTCACATGTAGATCCCGCCACGACGCTCTGCTTGCAGCTGCACCAGCTTACTGCTCCACCATTCAACATATACACGTATCCGGTTTGTGACTTAGAGTCATCCAGATCTATGTCGAAGCTAGCGTTGACGTAACCCTTTACGACGAGCTCTTCGTCACCTCCATAAACAAGAAACATGTCCTTTGTCCTTTTCAGGTACTTCGGGATATTCTTGACCGCTGTCCAGTGTTCCTTGCCGGGATTACTCTGGTATCTTGCTACCAAACTTACGGCAAGGTTTACATCAGGTCTGGTACACAGCATGGCATACATAATAGATCCTATGGCTGAAGCATAGGGGATGACACTCATCTCTTCTTTATCTTTTGCCGTGGTCGGTGACTGAGCTGAGCTCAATCTCACACCTTGTAACATAGGCAAGAACCCTTTCTTGGACTCATCCATTTTGAACTTTTTCAAAATCTTATCAAGGTATGTGCTTTGTGAAAGACCTATGAGGCGTCTCGATCTATCTCTATAGATCTTGATGCCTAATATATAAGCAGCTTCTCCAAGGTCCTTCATTGAAAAACATTTGTTCAAGTAGGCCTTAATGCTGTCCAGAAATTCTATATTATTTCCCATCAAGAGTATGTCATCCACATATAATATGAGAAATGCTACAGAGCTCCCACTCACTTTCTTGTAAACGCAGGCTTCTCCATAAGTCTGCATAAACCCAAACGCTTTGATCATCTCATCAAAGCGAATATTCCAACTCCGAGATGCTTGCACTAGCCCATAAATGGATCGCTGGAGCTTGCATACTTTGTTAGCGTTCTTAGGATCGACAAAACCTTCCGGCTGCATCATATACAGCTCTTCCTTAAGATGCCCGTTAAGGAATGCCGTTTTGACGTCCATCTGCCATATCTCATAATCATAGTATGCGGCAATTGCTAACATGATTCGGACGGACTTAAGCTTCGCTACGGGAGAGAATGTCTCGTCGTAGTCAATCCCTTGAACTTGTCGATAACCCTTAGCGACAAGTCGAGCTTTATAGATGGTGACATTACCATCCGCGTCCGTCTTCTTCTTAAAGATCCATTTGTTTTCTATCGCTCGCCGATCATCGGGCAAGTCAGTCAAAGTCCATACTTTGTTTTCATACATGGATTCTATCTCGGATTTCATGGCTTCTAGCCATTTGTTGGAATCTGGGCCCGCCATCACTTCTTCATAGTTCGAAGGTTCACCGTTGTCTAACAACATGATTTCCAGGACAGGGTTGCCGTACCACTCTGGTGCGGAACGTGTCCTTGTGGACCTACGAAGTTCAGTAGCAACTTGATCCAAAGTACCTTGATCATCATCAGTGGTTTCCTCTTCAGTTGGTGTGGGCATCACAGGAACATTTTCCTGAGCTGCACCACTTTCCCGTTCGAGAGGTAGTACTTCATCGAGTTCTACTTTCCTCCCACTTACTTCTTTCGAGAGAAATTCTTTTTCCAGAAAGCATCCGTTCTTGGCAACAAAGATCTTGCCCTTGGATCTTAAGTACAAGGTATACCCTACAGTTTCCTTAGGGTATCCTATGAAGACGCATTTTTCCGACTTGGGTTCGAGCTTTTCAGGTTGAAGTTTCTTGACATAAGCATCGCATCCCCAAACTTTTAGAAACGATAGCTTAGGTTTCTTCCCAAACCATAATTCATATGGTGTCGTCTCAACGGATTTAGACGGTGCCCTATTTAAAGTGAATGTAGCTGTCTCTAGAGCGTATCCCCAAAATGATAGCGGTAAATCGGTAAGAGACATCATAGACCGCACCATATCCAATAGAGTGTGTTTACGACGTTCTGACACACCGTTACGCTGAGGTGTTCCAGGCGGCGTGAGTTGTGAAACGATTCCACATTTCCTTAAGTGTGTACCAAATTCGTGACTTAAGTATTCTCCTCCACGATCTGATCGTAGGAATTTTATCTTTCAGTCACGTTGATTCTCTACCTCATTCTGAAATTCTTTGAACTTTTCAAAGGTCTCAGACTTGTGTTTCATCAAGTAGACATACCCATATCTACTCAAGTCATCTGTGAGAGTGAGAACATAACGATATCCTCCGTGAGCCTCAACACTCATTGGACCGCACACATCGGTATGTATGATTTCCAACAAGTTGGTTGCTCGCTCCATTGTTCCGGAGAACGGAGTCTTGGTCATCTTGCCCATGAGGCATGGTTCGCATGTGTCAAACGTTTCATAATCGAGAGACTCTAAAAGTCCATCAACATGGAGCTTCTTCATGCGCTTGACACCAATGTGACTAAGGCGGCAGTGCCACAAGTATGTAGGACTATCGTTATCAACTTTACATCTTTTGGTATTCATGCTATGAATATGTGTAACACTACGTTCGAGATTCATTAAGAATAAACCATTGACCATCGGAGCATGACCATAGAACATATCTCTCATATAAATAGAACAACCATTATTCTCGGACTTAAATGAGTAGCCATCTCGTATTAAACGAGATCCAGATACAATGTTCATACTCAAACTTGGCACCAAATAACAATTATTAAGGTTCAAAACTAATCCCGTAGGTAAATGTAGAGGTAGCGTGCCGACGGCGATCACATCGACTCTGGAACCATTCCCGACGCGCATCGTCACCTCGTCCTTCGCCAGTCTCCGCTTATTCCGTAGCTCCTGCTGTGAGTTACAAATATGAGCAACGGCACCGGTATCAAATACCCAGGAGTTACTACGAGTACTGGTAAGGTACACATCAATTACATGTATATCAAATATACCATTAGTGTTGCCGGCCTTCTTATCCGCTAAGTATTTGGGGCAGTTCCGCTTCCAGTGACCCTTCCCCTTGCAATAAAAGCACTCAGTCTCAGGCTTGGGTCCATTCTTTGACTTCTTCCCGGCAACTGGCTTACCGGGTGTGGCAACCTCTTTGTCGTCCTTCTTGAAGTTCTTCTTACCCTTGCCTTTCTTGAACTTAGTGGTCTTATTGACCATCAACACTTGATGTTCTTTCTTGATTTCAACCTCTGCTGACCTCAGCATAGAAAATACTTCAGGAATGGTCTTTACCATCCCCTGCATATTGTAGTTCATCACAAAGCTCTTGTAGCTTGGTGGGAGCGACTGAAGGATTCTGTCAATGACTGCCTCATCAGGGAGGTTAATATTCAGCTGGGTCATACGGTTGTGCAACCCAGACATCTTGAGTATGTGCTCACTGACAGAACTATTTACCTCCATCTTACAACTATAGAACTTGTTGGAGATGTCATATCTCTCGACCCGGGCGTGAGCTTGGAAAACTAGTTTCAGCTCTTCGAACATCTCATATGCTCCGTGATGCTCAAAATGCTTTTGGAGCCCCGGTTCTAAGCTGTAAAGCATGCCGCACTGAACGAGGGAGTAATCATCAGCACGAGACTGCCAAGCATTCATAATGTCTTGGTTCTCTGGGACGGGAGCGTCACCTAGCGGTCCTTCTAGGACATATTGTTTCCTGGCAGCTATGAGGATGCTCCTCAGGTTCCGGACCCAGTCCGTATAGTTGCTGCCATCATCTTTCAGCTTGGTTTTCTCTAGGAACGCGTTGAAGTTCATGTTGACATGAGCGTTGGCCATTTGATCTACAAGACATATTTGCAAAGGTTTTAGACTAAGTTCATGATAATTAAGTTCTAATCAAATTATGAACTCCCACTTAGATTAGACATCCCTCTAGTCATCTAAGTGTTACACGATCCGAGTCGACTAGCCCGTGTCCGATCATCACGTGAGACGGACTAGTCATCGTCGGTGAACATCTTCATGTTGATCGTATCTTCCATACGACTCGTGTTCGACCTTTCGGTCTCCGTGTTCCGAGGCCATGTCTGCACATGCTAGGCTCGTCAAGTTAACCCTAAGTGTTTTCGCTGTGTAAAACTGTCTTACACCCGTTGTATGTGAACGTAAGAATCCATCACACCCGATCATCACGTGGTGCTTAGAAGCGACGAACTGTAGCAACGGTGCACAGTTAGGGGAGAACACTTCTTGAAATTTTGTAAGGGATCATCTTATTTACTACCGTCGTCCTAAGTAAACAAGATGCATAAAACATAATAAACATCACATGCAATTATATAAAGTAGTGACATGATATGGCCAATATCATATAGCTCCATTGATCTCCATCTTCGGGGCTCCATGATCATCTTGTCACCGGCATGACACCATGATCTCCATCATCGTGTCTTCATGAAGTTGTCACGCCAACGACTACTTCTACTTCTATGACTAACGCGTTTAGCAATAAAGTAAAGTAAGTTACATGGCGTTCTTCAATGACACGCAGGTCATACAAAAATAAAGACAACTCCTATGGCTCCTGCCGGTTGTCATACTCATCGACATGCAAGTCGTGAATCCTATTACAAGAACATGATCTCATACATCACAATTCATCATTCATCACAACTTCTGGCCATATCACATCACATGATCAATCGCTGCAAAAACAAGTTAGACGTCCTCTAATTGTTGTTGCATCTTTTACGTGGCTGCAATTGGGTTCTAGTAAGAACGTTTTCTTACCTACGAATAACCACAACGTGATTTTGTCAACTTCTATTTACCCTTCATAAGGGCCCTTTTCATCGAATCCGCTCCAACTAAAGTGGGAGAGACAGACACCCGCCAGCCACCTTATGCAACTAGTGCATGTTAATCGGTGGAACCGGTCTCACGTAAGCGTACGTGTAAGGTTGGTCCGGGCCGCTTCATCCCACAATACTGCTGAAGCAAGAAAAGACTAGTAGAGGCAAGCAAGTTGACAAGATCCACGCCCACAACAAAATTGTGTTCTACTCGTGCAAAGAGAACTACGCATAGACCTAGCTCATGATGCCACTGTTGGGGAACGTTGCAGAAAATTAAAAATTTTCCTACGGTTTCACCAAGATCCATCTATGAGTTCATCTAAGAAACGAGTCAAGGGAGAGAGTTTGCATCTACATACCACTTGTAGATCATGAGCGGAAGCTTGCCAAGGGGATGGTGATGATGGAGTCGTACTCGAACGTGATTCAGATCACCGATGTCCAAGTGCTGAACGGACAGCACCTCCACGTTCAACACACGTACGGGACGGGAGACGTCTCCTCCGTCTTGATCCAGCAAGGAGGAAGGAGAGGTTGAGGAAGGCAGCTCCAACGGCAGCACGACGGCGTGGTGTAGTTGGTGCAGCAGGACTCTGACAGAGCTTCGCCAAGCACGTATGGTGGAGGAGAGGTGTTGGGGAGGGGAGGGGCTGCGCCTTGAGTTGTGGAGTCTTGCAGCCCTCCCCTCACCCCTCTATATATAGGGGAAAGGGCAAGGGGGGGCCGGCCCTCTAGGGAAAACCCTAGGGGGGCGGCGGCCAAGGGGTGGGGGGCTTGCCCCCCAAGCAAGGGGGGTGCGCCCCCTTTAGGGTTTCCCCCCCAACCCTAGGCGCACGGGCCCAAGAGGGGGTGCGCCAAGCCCACTAGGGGCTGGCTGCTATCCCTATGCAGCCCAAGTGACCCCCCGGGAGGGGTGGTCCCTCCCGGTGGACCCCCAGAACCTTTCCGGCGGTCCCGGTACAATACCGGTATGACCCCGAAACTTTCCGGTGCCCGTTTAACAACTTCCCATATATAAAACTTTACCTACGGACCATTCCGGAACTCCTCGTGACGTCCGGGATCTCATCCGGGACTCCGAACAACATTCGGTAATCACATACTTGTCTTCCTGATAACCCTAGCGTCACCGAACCTTAAGTGTGTAGACCCTACGGGTTCGGGAGACATGCAGACATGATCGAGACTCTCCGGCCAATAACCAACAGCGGGATCTGGATACCCATGTTGGCTCCCACATGCTCCTCGATGAAGTCATCGGATGAACCACGATGTCGAGGATTCGATCAAACCCCGTATACAATTCCCTTTGTCAATCGGTACGTTACTTGCCCGAGACTCGATCGTCGGTATCCCAATACCTTGTTCAGTCTCGTTACCGGCAAGTCACTTTACTCGTACCATAATGCATGATCCCGTGGCCAACACCTTGGTCACCTTGAGCTTATTATGATGATGCATTACCGAGTGGGCCCAGAGATACCTCTCCGTCATACGGAGTGACAAATCCCAGTCTCGACCCGTGTCAACCCAATAGACACTTTCGGAGATACCTGTAGTGCACCTTTATAGTCACCCAGTTACGTTGTGACGTTTGATACACCCAAAGCATTCCTACGGTATCCAGGAGTTACACGATCTCATGGTCGAAGGAAGAGATACTTGACATTGGAAAAGCTCTAGCAAACGAACTAACCGACCTTTGTGCTATGCTTAGGATTGGGTCTTGTCCATCACATCATTCTCCTAATGATGTGATCCCGTTATCAACAACATCCAATGTCCATAGCCAGGAAACCATGACTATCTGTTGATCACAACGAGCTAGTCAACTAGAGGCTTACTAGGGACATATTGTGGTCTATGTATTCACACGTGTATTACAATTTCCGGATAATACAGTTATAGCATGAATAAAAGACTATTATCATGAACAAAGAAATATAATAATAACACTTTTATTATTGCCTCTAGGGCATATTTCCAACAGTGTTCTCCTTGCTCGTTCGCCTGTCGCCATTCAATCATTCCGGAGTTCGGAAGACATCTCAGGAGATTCGTCTGTGTTCCAATTAATTCGAGGTTGTCACCTCATTCAAATATTTTCTATTGTTCCGGTGCTTCATCTATCTGTTCTACAATCCTTTTCAACGGTGTTTTCTCTTTAGTGGGCCCTAACCCACAGGTTTTTTTCCTAGGATCTTACCTGACTCTTATATTCCCCCGGAGTATTCTCAATTCTTTTCAAGTGTGATGTAAGAATGGATTCCATCAGTCACATGCCTTTCCAAGATCGATTTCAAATCATTTCATTGTTGGCTCAACCTCTCTGCTTTCATTCTCTCGGAGTACCTCAGTTATTTTGGTGTTGTTTCTCGTCGACATTTGAAGACCGAAGAAGAGTTTTTCCTCTAAATCTTGTCCGTTCTCCCGGAGATTCACGGTTCTAGCTTCATGTTATCCTCTCAATTATTCCATTTGTCAGATATTCTTTTCTTACCCATCCGGAGTTTGTCAGGAGTTGTTTTTCCATTTCGTTTCAACGGAGGCCATCATTCCAGTTATCATTCTCTAATTATCTCGGTGCTTCGTTCAAGTGTTCGTTAATCAGCTCGTTGTCTCTTTGTTCTTTTCCATCTAAATCCCCTCGAGCTTATTTGTTCTTCTAATTCTTCTCGGTGATTCTTCCTCTTTCATCAGTCATCTTTGAATTCCTACCGGTGGTTCATGAAGACTTTCTCAAGTTTTGCGCCATATTTCCCCTTATTCCTTTTCAAGAAGAATAAGTGGTATGCCAAATCCATTGCTTGTCATAAATTTAATTTGATGAAGGATACGCATACAATAAATCTTATTCTTATTTCATCAGAGCGATTAATCCTTTCCTTTGGAGTTTGTTCTTAATGAATAAATTCTAGTTCCAAGTGTTTTCATCTTTTCTTTTCCGGAGTTCAAATTTCCTCAGCTTTATCGTCGTAAAGCTCCATCTAAATCATCGCAAGGCTTAATCTTATTCTTTCGTCCTTCGTTCTATCTCATCATCCTTTTGTTACTGGAGTTCTTCATGGTGGTTCTTCACGATTTAATTCATTCCTCAAGTGTTCATCAAGATTTTGTTGGTGGAGTTCAAGTATCTATTCTTCTCCCGTCGCGTAGTGTAATTAATTCTTCGTATTCTTTTCAAGTGGAGTTTTGCATTTCTTCATTCTTCTAAGCGATCCAATCATTTCCGTTTGTGGTCGGTTGTCACCTCATGATTTTGAGAGGTTAACCATAACTCCACAACAAGCTTATTTTTTCGTTGTTGATTTTCTCAACAACTCCATTCAATCCTTCTAAATTCTTTTCATTCAATTCTCTTTCAATTTTCTTTCCGGAGGTTTTGTGTCATGTATTCATCAAGTATCATTCCATCCTCTGAAGCTCATGTTCTATTCTTTCCATGTTCAACCGGAGTGCTGCCTAAATCCTTTCAGTCTTATTCGTTTCTTATCTCATTCTAACCGGAGTGGTTTTATAGTCTATCTGATTCCGTGAGCTTTCGATTCTCGTCATTCTCGTCGTTCCTCTCTTCTTCTCGAGTGCTCTCGATTCTTTGCTTCTTCTCTTCATTTCTTCTTCCCCTCATCGCTTTTCCGTTCCGTCTCGGTCCTAAGATCTCGGGACAAGATCTCTTGTTAGTGGAGGAGTGTTGTAACGCCCCGGATCCGATGCGCCAGGTGTCCGCCAGTTATTCGCTGTCATTGCCATGTCATTTGCTTGCGTGTTGCATTTTATCATGTCATCATGTGCATTTCATTTTGCATACGTGTTCGTCTCTTGCATCCGAGCCTTTCCCCGTTGTCCGTTTTGCAATCCGGCACTCCTATGCCCTCCGGCGTCCCCTTCTTGCCTCTCTTCGTGTGCGGGTATTAAACTTTCTCGGAATGGATCGAGGCTTGTCAAGTGGCCTTGGTATAGCGCCGGTAGACCGCCTGTCAAGTTTCGTGCCATTTGGAGGTCGTTTGGTACTCCAACGGTTAACCGGGTAACCGTAAAGCCCCTTTCTCTTTGCAGCCCAACACCCCCTCCAAACTGGCCCAAAACCCATCTAACTCCCCTCCATGCTCTCGGTCGTTCGATCATGATCGTGTGGGTGAAAACCGATCCTCATTTGGATTCTCCTAGCTCCCTCTACCTATAAATATGTGCATCTCCCCCGAAATCCCGGTCTAACCCTAGCCATCTTCATCCTCGCGTCGCCGGACACGTCCGCCCGAGCCGGACAAGTCCAGCCTCCACCTCACCCCGGCGAATCGGCTCCTGCCACGTCACCCTCGCCGCCGCCCAAGCCTCTCGCGCACCGCCACGTCGCCCTGGCCCTCCCG